>NC_080800.1:39903285-40230785 GCF_028018385.1 Neofelis nebulosa
GGGTGGAAGCGATGGAGAAAGGAGCAGAGTTAATTTTGCATGTAACAGTTACTAACTAAGCGATATCGGAACTCCGCTACTGTAAATACGCCATAGTTCTTTTTCTTTACAGACTATTTGAGTTTGAATGTCTAAAATACCTTTCGGTCTGTGTTTTATTTTTCATCGCTTTTCATTTTGGTCGGTTGTTTTTAACTATTCAGCTGTTATCTTTAATTATTCTGACATAGACTGAAGCAAAAATTACATCTTGCTCATATTTTATTATTTTCTTTGTGTTGTCTGTCGGGTCCACGTTGTTGGCAGCATTTTCCCTAGTGGCCTACAACGTGGCAACTACCGTAATTAACCTCAACTACCTTTACAAGGTTTTTTTTCATGTCTGTAACTTAAAACCACATTGGATGATCTCTAAATCAGACCAGATCCTTCTAAAGCGTAGAGATTCCTGAATTTCTAAAATTTGATTTAAAGTTTTTATGTTAGTCTTTTTGTCTAGCCGTTACACTGTCGTTCACTTAACTCTGGGCCTAAGAAAGTAGGTGGGCTTTAATGTCCAGATCAAATGCTATCCTGGGTTCTCCTTTGACACAGTACCTCGGCTCGCTGCCAATGTGCACTGCCTTCTCCCTGCTCTCCACTCGGCCGTCGGGGCCTCTGTCCTGTTTTCTAGATGCCACTGCCACCACTCTGCCGGAGCAGGGTCTTCCTCGCTCTTCCACTCTCTGTAATCTTAGGACAGTTGCTAGAAAATCGGGCAAAATTTAGAGGTCCAAAACTAGCACGCACGATACGGGACCTAAGGGTGTTGCGGAGGAGTGTTGTCAGAAGGAGTTGCGCGGAGGTGCAAGCTATGCACGGTGTACGGTAGCAGTTACCATAAGTTTTCATTCTTAATAAAGTCTTATGCTGTGGGTACCTAGGTGTGATTGTGTTTCTTGTATGTTAAAGACTACAATCTTCTGTCTCAGCTTTCAGGTACATGTGAACGTGTACTTCAGAATTTTTAAGTACCTTCTTACAGTTTTATTTTTAGCTTTTGACTCTTAAAAGGTAATTTTGCTTTTTTACAGAGACTTCATATTTTATATATGTGCACGTATGTGTGCTTATGTATACCTATGCGTACGTAGATAAACTTGGAGGTGGCTAGATGACATCAAAACACTGTAGACCCCTGGGGTTGCTTGGGTTATTTCAGGTCCCTATAGGCCTCGGCTTATTCACGAAGAAACCAAAAACGCTCTGATAAATTAGAGATGCAGATCTTTAGAGAAAAGTCAAGATGGCAAGTGATAGGCATCAGGCTTGCCGCTTCTGTTCTGTTGGTGGTATCCTGCACTGGGCAGGAATCCAGGATTGAGAAGGGGAAAGTGACTTGGGAGCAAGAGAGCTGATGTCTCCGGTCGAGGAGCTTCATAACCAGAGATAATTAAAGCGTAGATTGGTTTACTCACAGAGCACATCTTCGTTTATCTACCAAATGATATGGGTAAATCTCGAACCAAATTTAAGCCAGGATTTTAAAGAATTGGGCAACGACTCATTGTTTCCTTCTCTACTTGGCTTGGGGAAGGTTTCAAAAAGCGAGAAAAGGGTTTAAAATTGGATAATAATTCTTTCTTCAGTGCCTTTCTCCACTTTGCATTGTTGTATTACAGTTTCGTTGCCCTCGCTTTGAAATATTGTAAACAGTGTTGGACGCTTATATGTTGAGAAGATAAAAACTTTTCCTGTTACGCACAGTTCTGTCCTTTGCATTAGGACTGAGAAGTGTATTTTCAGTGGAAAAGGCTGATAGTCACTGTATAGACAACTACCTACATCAGTTCCTTCAGGAAAATTCCTATTTGTTTCAGACTTGACCTCAAGAAAGCAGGGAGTCAGTGTTTGCAGTACAGTAAGAAACTGCTAGATACAATTTGATTACATGGTTTATTCTGACTACCCTGTTATTTTCACATGTATAGTTATTTTTTAAAGTGTTGGTTATTTTTAATCTGAGTCTCGTTTGGTCCATTATAGTGTTACCCTGGCCAGAGCCATACATCAAAAGGCGCGCCTACAATGCCTTTGCTGCTTTTGTCATTTAAAATTATAGTTGCACCATTTGATGGTTGACTCAACATCAGCTCCCGTAGTCATGTCTCACCTTTTTCTCTTCTATTTTAAAAATGAAAGCAGCTGCATTTTACATTATTTTACTTTCCCATTTCCCTTTTTTCTTTTGTTACAGAACTGTAGAAATGATGGAGGCAGAATTCTGCTCATCTATCAAACCCCATTTTCTAGTCTCATCTTTCAATGTCCAGAATGTTGTAGAAGCTTAAATTTTGGTGCCATGTTTAATTAGCATGAGATACTCTTTCCTGGTGCAGTTTTAATTCTTGGTCCAAATCTTCCAGTTCCTTAAAATATTAATCGTGAACTTGACGGTACACCCATCTCCTGCTCTAGGAAACAAATTTTATGTATTCGGAGCCATATTTTGTTTACATCTCAAGGTGAAAGAGTGGCAGATATGCAGTTCAGCATGAAAATTATTTATATGTGTATCATAAGTGAAGGTCTATTTTGCATTGATTTAATGGTAATACTTGAATTGTTTCTTTACCAGGGTTAACCACCTATTTTCTACTTCCATGGAGTTCAAAATTAGTACTGATTTTATACCTAAATTTAAAAGTTTAAATGTATCGTGGCTATCTTTAAATGTACAGGCCACTCGTGGTTTGATGAGAGATGTTGTGGGTAGAATATTCATTTATTTAACCTTTAACCTGAATTGTTACTTGAACCTAAAATTTCTTTTAATAATAACTTTTATTAATAACTTTTAATAATAACTTTTAACAATATTTCACTCAATATATTTTAATAATATATTAAAATAATAATATTTAATAATTTTTATTAATAATTTTTAATAATAACTATTTCACATACTTCAAAAAAATCAGTGATTTTAAACTTTAGTCATTATTCCTTTGAAGCCTGCCATGAACCGTTTTGTTTTCACTTGGACTTAGAGGTGAGGAAATTCAGAAAGCGACACCTGTAATGCTGTTTAGTGTAACATCTCAAAAGTTTGTAGCAGTGGAATTTCAAGCCTTTGTGTTCATTAAGGCCAACCAAAACAGGCTGATTTGTAAGGTTTTTTCTCTTTGGCAAAAACAGCAAAATACAGAAAATTAATTTTGTTTCAACCTGTATTCTACAATTTGCAATGAAAAATTGCTAATTCCTTCTTTGATAAGTAAATACTAAGTTTAACTCCCCACCATAATTACAATTTCTGAATTCTTAACTAAAACTTTAATGTTTTAAGGATACTTGCTATTTTATAATGCATTGATAATTTTTGAACTTGTAATAACTGGGTGAAGTTAACCTGGAATGAATTGTAAGCTCAAAATTGCATCTTGCTGATTTTCAAGTTGAGCAGAAACTTTAAGAAATAGGAAAGAAAAAATTTTAACACTAAAAGAATTATATTTTGGAAATGATTCTACCATATTTTAACAATTTATAACTTACCAAATGTGATACTTTAATTCATTTAAGGAAAAGAAACCCCAGCTACTAGTAAGTAATGATTATACAGAGTATCAGAGAATGGATAGCAACTATATGCCTCATTTGGAATCTTGCTGAATTTTAGTAGCCAAGGAGTTACACAGAAAATTCTTTACAGATTTGAGAGGCAAAAAAGAAGAGATCATTTCAGGTTTGCAGATTACCACAAAGATATTCTGGTGATAATTGCTGAGATGAGACATAGGAAGAGAGATAACATTCTTTTTTTTTTTTTTTTTACTATTATCTAGACCTTTTTGGTCAAGTTATTGTTTTCACATTTAATGGAAAGAATCTGATGGTAGAAGATGGTGGAGAGGAAATTAGAGTTCGCGTTGGTTCTTTAGGTGAAGAACATAAATTGGAAAATTATGAGCAAAATAAGGGATGTCATCAGTAATTCATGTGTTGTAGTATCTTGTCTATTATTTTTCTTCAATGGAAATACAGGAATCAAGCTAAGTATTTGCTGAAATTAATTACATTGCTCTGAGTGTTTTTTCTGATCCAAATCTCATGGATTTGTGCAACTACCCAGTAATTGTGCAATTACCCAGTAATCCTAAACTTAATTCAGGAATGTTTTTTTTTCTGTTTTCTAAATAAATGTACAGCTGATTTATTCTCCCTTCTTCTTTTTTTAAGGAATCTAGGTAAAAATGGCTTATCTAACAGTAGCATTTTATTGGATAAATGTCCGCCTCCAAGACCACCATCGTCACCATACCCTCCCTTGCCAAAGGACAAGTTGAATCCACCTACACCTAGTATTTATGTGAGTCTGAATTGACTGACTAGAAATAAATCAAACCAGTGTTTGCATCTACCTGTCTTTCATAAGATCTTGCTTTAAATGAATATGGATGCCCTTTAGGAAACATTAAAATTATTGGCAGTAGCTTGAATATTTTGGGGGGAGAAAAGATATATTCACAAAGACTTCATAATAGCATGTAAAACATACCTTCTGAGCTATTCCCACGATTACATTAAAGTAGTGAGAAATACTTCTTCCTGCCCCCCCCCCCCCCCCCCAATTAGGCCAAACCTACCTAAAAGTGTAATTTAAGCTGGGGTTTAAATCCCAGTTGCTTGAACCTTAACATTCATTCTGCTTTATGCAGCTTTAGTTACCTTCAAAAAAGGCATTTGAGAACATAAAATGTGATAATAGGTATGTCATTTTTAAAAAGTTTGATAGATTATTTAAAACCTGATGTTAAGTTTTACTTTAAGGGCATTCAGACATCTGATGTAGGAAGTTGATAAAAGTTCAGTCAAAGCAACTCTTCTGTTTCTCCCAAGTAGGTCCTCCTCCCCCATTTCCTTCCATCCTCCCACTTTTACCCCAAATGAAAACAGTTTCAAACTGTAAAGTTTGTGTTGGGGGATTTGGCCCTGTCCTTGCCCTCTAGAGGCAGATGTTAAACCCTGTTAGTTTTTCCTCCAACCCATATTTATTGATCCTTCAGAATGTAAGGGAAGCATGGGGATAGACATATAATAAACCTTTCAAACTGAAGTCTGAGAGGGGGAAAAAAAAAACCACTTCTTTGTGGTTTTCTTTTCTCTTTTTATGATGAAAAAGCCCACATAAAATTTACCATCTTAACCATTTTTAAGTATACAATTCAGTAGCGTTAAGAAATATTCTCATTGTTGCAAAGCACTTCTCCAGAACTTTTTCATTTTGCAAATTTGAAATTCTATACCCATTAAGTAGCAACTCCCTTTTTCTGGTCTTCTTAGCCCCTGGTAGCCACCACTATATTTCTATACATTGGACTACTTTAGATACCTCACATAAGTAATATCATACACAGTTTTTCTTTTTGTGACTGCCTTAGTTTCACTGAACGTAATGTCTTCAAGGTTCATCTACTTTGTAGCATGTGAAAGGATTCTCTTCCTTTTAAAGTCAAAAAATATTTTAAAGCACTTTGATTTTGAAGTTGCAATTTTATTTCTTCTCATGTATTTTCTTCAAGATACAATGGACAAAAGAAATGTATGCGGTCACTATCTAATTACAGTTAGGATCAAAAGACAGTGATAAAATGCTGCAAAATATAAAATAGAAATTACAGGGTACATTATTGAAATTGCAGTAAATAAAAAATATGAATTTGGCCTAATATTTACATAAAAGGTCTGTTTTCAAGAGATCTAACCATATGTTTTAATTTTACAGTTGGAAAATAAACGTGATGCTTTCTTTCCTCCATTACACCAATTTTGTACAAATCCAAACAACCCTGTTACAGTAATACGTGGCCTTGCCGGAGCTCTAAAGTTGGGTAAGCTTTAAATAAGAAAAAGGAAACTTTGTAAAATTTCTTTTGCTATCTATAACTTGTAAAGCACTGACAGAAACTTATTTCTGTTGATTTTTTCCGTTTTCACATTTTCGTTTTACTCTTTTCCTGGGCGTGTGTGTTAGTGTATCAATTCTTTAATCTATCGTATGAAGATACAGTGATGATGCCAGTTCCTGGTGATTTCCTGGTGCTTTTTGAATTTAGCTTTTATTTTGGTCTGATTACATAATTATAATGGTGATGAAGTTATCTAATGAAAGAATTTTTAATATGAACTGTAGATAAAATGTGATGCTACAGATCAGTGCTGTAGTCCCCTTGCTAGTTTAGTTCCTTGCACCTGAAGAAATCAGATAAGTGAAACCTCGGTGCCTGGCCCCCTGAGTCCGCCTCTGCACAAGGCGGCATGATGATTATTAGGTCCCGGGCTTCATTGTGTGCTCGTGTAAACCTGGCACGAAGCTCAGGGTGTGCAGAGGCCCTGGTTGGTTTTCATGGGAACCGGATGGAATGCTGTCACACGTTTTCCTCTTTTCTTAATAAAAGCACTCTCAATCTATTACTCCAAATGTAATTTTCTCTTATTAACTACATTCATTTATTTATGAAGACCTGGGACTTTTCTCTACCAAAACGTTGGTGGAAGCGAACAATGAGCATATGGTGGAAGTGAGGACACAGTTGTTGCAGCCGGCAGATGAAAACTGGGATCCTACTGGAACGAAGAAAATCTGGCATTGTGAAAGTAATCGATCTCATACTACAATTGCTAAGTATGCACAGTACCAGGCCTCCTCCTTCCAGGAATCATTGAGGGTAAGTGTTTCGTCCCTGAAGATTGTTTTATTTTGAAGAATAGTTTATTTTCATGTTTTAGATTATTTTATTTTGAAAGGGCACTTTTCTTTTGTAAGCATCTCATTAGTTTATAGTTCTATAAAATACCTTGTAAGTGCTATCCACTTTGCTCTTAGGAAAGTCTAAGCAAGCCTGTGGGTTGCTAAAATAAATGTTGTTACTGTCTAGTGAGAGGTCTCCCTCATTCCTGGGATGTTTCGGTTGAGGGCAAGGTTTTTTAATCTTGACGTTATTAACATTTTGGGTTGGATAATACATTGTTGTGGGGGGCTGTCCCGCGTATTGTAGGATGCTTGGGAGCATCCCTGACCTCTCCCCACTAGATGCCTGTAGCACGCCCCTTACCTTCTACCCCAGTTATGACAGTCAAAAATGTCTCCCGACGTGCCAGATGTCCCTCGGAGGATAAAATTGCCCCTCATTGAGAACCGCTGATATCAGAGGCTAAAGGGAGTCTCAAGATTGCTTTGTGCTTGCAGAGTTCCTAGTCTTGTGCCTCCCCATTTTTCTCCTCTACCAGGTTAGTATTATCTGATGGATAACTCCTCCAGGAAGCATTAGTGTTATTCTCACCAGTCTTAGTCTGAGAGAGAAACCCGAGGGGGAGGATAAATTATTTCAAAGTATATAGAAAATTAAAAAAAAAATTTTTTTTTTTAATGTTTATTTTTGAGAGAGAGAGTGTGAGTGGGCAAGGGGCGGAGAGAGCGAGGGAGACACAGGATCTGAAACAGGCTCCAGGCTCTGAGCTGCCAATACAGAGCCTGATGGGGGCTCGGACTTGGGAGCGGAGAGATCATGACCTACGCTGAAGGTGGACGCTTAACCGACTGAGCCACCCAGGCTCAGAAAATTAAAAAACAAAACGGAAAAATAATCAGAGGATTATTATTCAAAGACTCAGGCCTGAATCATTACTAAAATCCTTTAGCGCTACAATGAGGACTTTGTGAATTCTCCCACAAAGTAAAGATAAGATCTCCACAAAAAATGAGTTTATTAAGTGTATTACTTAGACACTTAGACACTTGTCTGTACTAACTTGTTTTGTACATATCCTACAGCTGAAACCTAATACGTGCCTGGAAGTCTTTAATTTGTAATTCATTACATTTGCTTATCTGTTTAAAATCCTGTCCCGAGTTTCACATTTTCAGTGAAGGCAACATTTGTACCTGTGAATTGTGTATTTGTTTTTCTTTCTCACTGCCATTCTCTGTGTCCTAACAGAGAAATTAATTGTCCATATAAATCTCTAGTTCAGACTTCTGAGATACTTCAGCTATGTGGTAGTATTATGTTCAGAATAGGATAAATAATACGATTCAGAGATCACCAAAGGAAAATTTGGAGGAGTTGAAAAGCAAAGATAATAAGAGGCAGGGTATTTATATGGGGTGGGATCTATAACCAAAGAAAACATGCCTTTTTGTGTGCTTTTGAGGCATGGACCATTACCTGTGAAAAATCTGACGAATGTTTAGGAACCATACATTCATTTAAAGGGAGGGAGGCCAAAATGTACCAAGTATTGTCTTTTTTTTTTTTTTTTTTAATGTTTATTTTTGAGAGAGAGAGAGAGAGAGAGAGAGAGAGAGAGAGAGAGAGTGTGAGCAGGGGAGGGGCAGAGAGAGGGGGAGACACAGAATCCGAAGCAGGCTCCAGGCTCTGAGCTGTCAGCACAGAGCCAGATGTGGGACTCAAACCCACAAGCCGTGAGATCATAACCTGAGCCAAAGTTGGACACTTAACCTACTGAGCCAGCCAGGCGTCCCCCCCTCCCCCCCCCCAAGTATTGTCAACTTAAATCATAGGGCAGTGTTAAGAGATACCATATCTATGACCCCAAATTGTAAATAATTGTAATATTTGCATTGAAAAGCACCTGTATTTACGTAGTACTTATTTTCCTTACTAAAGCTGTAAGTGTGTTATCATTCGTGTATAATTCATTGCAGAAGGAAAGATTTAACCCAGGGAGAACTTCTTCCATTTGTCTGTTATCAAATCAAGAGCGTCTTACCTTTCACCCTTATACATACATAGCTACACACACGCACGCACACCTCTGCTAGTATAGGAAATTTATCATCAAGATGGATACTTCTTAGGCCTCTCTAAAAAAAATTCTCTCCTCTCAAAAATGGGGCAAGAATGAGAATCTGTAGTTTTTTCCCGTATAGAAGAATACTATTAAGAAAGAACTCTTAACATAACTTTGTGGCTGAGGAGGTTGGATACCATGCTGGTGAGTGTTGACTTTTCCTGGGTTTTATTTAATGTGTGGTCTTTGAAGAAATTTTCATGTGAAAGAGCCCTATAGAAATTTAGCTTCCAAACCATCACCTAGATGTGAACTTTTCAGTTGTATGATGGGAAAGGATAGCTGGTTATAGAATACTAAGCTAGAATGTGTTGTGCTTAATCTATAGGAAGAAAATGAGAAAAGAAGTCACCATAAAGACCACTCAGACAGTGAATCTACGTCTTCAGATAAGTAAGTCATTTGTACTGTCCACTTAGTATTTCTGTTTAAAAGGCATGCCTCTAATATTGTCTCTCTCTTTTTTTTAAGTTCTGGTAGGAGGAGGAAAGGACCCTTTAAAACCATAAAGTTTGGGACCAACATTGACCTGTCTGATGACAAAAAGTAAGTACTAGTATTTTTGTGAACTGATGCAAAGAGGTATCCTCTGCAAGACACAGAATTGTCTACAGTTTTCTCTTTCGTTCCTTGTCATCTTTCTAAGTTGATACACAAGTTTTAGATGAACTATTTTTGCTAGGTTTGGCGGTTATTTTCTTCAACTTAAAACTCTTGTACAGATTTTCATCAGGACCCTGATTCTATGCTAATTACACAGTCATAAAGTTGTATTTTATGATTAATAGTATATAATCATTTTATAGAATAGAATTATACAACAATTACAAAAATAAGTCAGTTTTTTTTTTTTTCTTGCATTTACTCGGTAATTTTTATGCTGCTTTTCATCAGTATGGTTTCTTTGGAAAAATTGGAAAATTAAGCATTTGAGTGTTTCCTGTGCAAAAGGACAGTATTTCTATATTTCATTGTTTTTCTGATTGCGACACAAAGTTTTTGAAGAAATGGCTAATGTCCACAAATATTTGTAGCAGAGTTTCACTCTTGATCTGTTATTTTATTGCAGGTGGAAGTTGCAGCTACATGAGCTGACTAAACTTCCTGCCTTTGTGCGTGTCGTATCAGCAGGAAATCTTCTAAGCCACGTTGGTCATACCATACTGGGCATGAACACAGTTCAACTATACATGAAAGTTCCAGGAAGCAGAACACCAGGTAACATTTATGAACTAACGTCTCTCCCACATTTGAGAAACAGAATTAGCCAAAATATGAAACGTGCAAAAGAGAACGAGATTCTTTTCATTTACAGTGAATAAAACTGGAAGGATTACCCCTGTTGTTAAGGTTTGACTTTTATTAGATTTTTTCCCCTTTGTTTTATCATTTTTTATTACAGTCGTCCCAAAACAATAGCAGTTTCATCTGGAAAGGGGTCTTTGGAGCACTCCTAGGCAAGTCCCTGTGGCTTAGAGACTGTTAATGATCCTGTCTACTGCAGAGTGATGATGGGATACCGTTTTTTCTAAACTTTTTTTTTTTTTTTTTTTTTTTGCCATGATCACACTAAGAAATACATTTTATATTATGACTGTGCACATACGTGTATACAAGAACAGCTTCATAAAATAATACATATCCTAGTCTGTTCCATTCTGTTTCATTTAAATAAGAAAGTATAAGTTGTAATTCTCTAATTGGGTTGCAGCACACAGCTCATACAAAACATTTGATGTGAAGACATTACTAGACTCCCCCTGGTGTCCGGTCTGGACTTTCCATTAACTAGGCTTGTCACTTTTGGCAAGTCACATGTCCTTCTGTGGGTCTTTTCCCTCATTTGTTAAATGCATTACATTGGCTTTAAACTTAAAATTCTGTCCAACAGTAATAATACCATCTTCTTTGTGCTCCCTTGGATTGACACAAGATTTCAGATTGATGTTTAAAATATGTAACAATTCCGGCAGACACTGGCGATAACAAGTTCACCTATATACCAATGCCTATGGGCTGCGTATCACCATCAGGTGTTTCTTTTTGGTACTCAAAGCAGCCATGGTTTGAAAACCAGATTGCTTCCTCCTTGTCATCTGCTTATTCAATTGTAGCTAAAAAATTGTTTCAAAATAGGCCTATGCTTGCTTCTTAGTAGTGGTTCTGAGTTCCGACTGCTCATTAGAATCTCCTGGTGTAAGGTAAGCTTTTATAAAAAATTTTTTTTGTTTAATGTTTATTTATTTTGAGAGAGAGCTAGAGAGCGTGAGCAGACGAGGGACAGAGAGAGACACAGAATCCAAAGCAGGCTCCAGGCTCTGAGCTGTCAGCACAGAGCCCAGTGCGGAGCTTGAACTCAGGAACCGTGAGATCATGACCTGAGCTGAAGTCGGACGCTTAACCGACTGAACCACCCAGGCCCCCTTCCCAGTGTAAAAATAATTTATTAACCTCTGAAGTTTGGGATCCAGGCATCAGTATTTAAAAAAAAAAAAAAAAAAAAAAAAAAAAAGTTTCCCATAGGATTCTACTGTACAGCCAGTATTAGAACTACTAGGTTGTAATAGTTGTTTTCCTCAGGCCATTGGAAGCCCAGTTCTGTGATATTTTATTCATAGTTGGATAAAGTTGAAACAGCTGTGGAATAAATGGCAAAGACCTATATGCTCCCCATTTTGTCATTTAGACACTGATGTAAATACTGGGCAAGTTATTTGAACTCTCTAGAGTTTGTTTTTCTTATGTATGTAGTTATTGGATTGGGTTAAGATTCATTTCAGTGGAAATTTTCCAACTTATTTTATACAAATAACCTCAACTCAAAAAGAATGCAGTTTTTCATTACAAATCAAGGGGGAAAGCAAACTTGATAGATCACTTCTTTGTCACTTGTGTCTGAACTGTTTTGAGTTTTTTGTTGGTTTCTATATTATAAGGGATTAGTTTTTCAGAAGTGTGACAATATAGTGCAAATCATATGTCATTTAAAATTTTATAGTCATACCAATGTAAAACAAAATAGATGAAAATAATTTTAACCTGGTATATCCAGATATCATTTCAACATGTAGTCAGTGTAGAAGTTCCTGGGATTTTTCATGTTTTTTTCACATTAAGTCTTTGAAATCCAGTGTGTAGTTTACAGTTTTTGCACATCTCAGTTTATATTAACCATATTTAGGTGGTTACTGTATTAGCTCGGTCTTAGAAGAAATGTATAGTTTCATTAGCTCAGTTCAATTTTTAAAAAATTATTCTAGGGGCGCCTGAGTGATTTGTCCGGTAAGCATCTGACTTGGGCTCAGGTCATGATCTCATGGTTCATGAGTTCGAGCCCCATATTGGGCTCGGGCTCTGCTGTCAGTACAGAGCCTGCTTCAGATCCTCTGTCCCCCTCTTTCTCCGCCCCTCCCTGGCTCGCTAGCTCACTCGCTTGCTCTCTCTCTCTCTCTCTTTTTCTCAAAAATGAATAAACGTTAAAAAAAAATAAAAAATTATTCTGATACTTTATGGGGCAGACACTTTGTTCCTGGAGTTACATAGATAAATATAAGTGTTCCCTGCTTCGGTGGACTTTATGATCAGTCACGTATGTTCTAAACTATAGAGATGCTCTCAGGCTTGCCCCCAAAAGATTTTGAGTCTGACGGTGGGATCTCAGCATCTCTAATTATAATTAGTGCTAAATTTTATTTTGGAGTCCATACCATGGACAATTCCAGCCACCTGCCCACGGCAAGAGATCGTTTATAGGTATTAAGACTACCATCTCCACATTGTGCTATATAATATATATGTAAAAGAGTGTGGTGAGAGCACCTACAGTTTTCTTCATTGAGGTGAAAATCACATGGCCAAACTAATCCTTTTAAAGTATGCAGTTCAGTTGCAGCTGGCGTATTGTATATTTACTGTGCTGTGTAGCCATCACCTCTGTGTAGTTCCAAGACAGTGTCACCTGCCCAAAAGGAAACCTCGTACCCATTAAGCATTCACTTCCCGTTCCCTGCTTCCCTCCGCCCCTGGCAACCTCTAGTCTACTTTCTGTCCCTGTGGAATTACCTGTTCTGGATGTTTTCACGGAGTCATATAGTATGTTCCCTTTTGTGGCTGGCTTCTTTCACTTCGCGTGGTTTTGAGGTTCATCTGCATCGTACTAATGGACCAGTCCTTATGTCCGAATATTCCATTGTATGGTTATAGGACGTTCCGCTTATCTGTTCATCGGTTGAGGGACATTTGGGTTGGTTCCACTTTATAGCTGTTGTGAATAGTGTTTCTATGAACATTCATGTACAAGCGTTTGTCAGAATCCCTGTTTCTTCCAGTTCTTTTGGTTATATACCTAGGATTTAAATTGCTGGGTCATACGGTGATTCTACGTTTACTTTTTGAAGAATTACCAAGCTGCTTTCCACAGTAACTGCACCATTTTACATTCATGCCAACAATGTGTGAGAGTTCCAGTTTTTCCATTTCCTAACCAACACTGATTATTCTCCATTTTTTTTCTTATTATGCCCGACCCAATGGATGTGAAGTGGTTTTTCACTGTGGTTTTGATTTTTATGTGCTTGCTGTCCATTTGTATTATCTGCTTTGAAAAAATGTCCACTCAAGTCTTTTGCCCATTTTTTTAATTCAGTCATTTATCCTTGTGTTGTTGAGTATAGTAGGAGCTTATATTCTGAATATTAATCCCTTATCAGGTATATGATTTGCATATATTTCCTCCCATCCTGTGAGTTGTTGGCTCGTTCTCTTGGTAGTGTTCTTTGATGCACAGAAGGTTTTAATTTTGATGACGTTCAGCTTATCCATTTTTTGTTTGGTTCCTTGTGCTTTTGATGTTCTATGTAAAAAACCACGGCTGAACCCAAGGTCGTAAAGTTTTAACCCCTGTTTTTTTTCTTAGATTTTTATAATTCCAGCTCTTATATTTAGATGTTTGATCCATATGAAGTTAATTTGTGTATATGGTATGAACTCTAAGGGTCCAAATTACACAGCTATCCCGTTGTTCCAGCACATGTGTTGGAAAGACTATTCTTTCCTCTGTAGAATGGTCTTATTAAGACCCTTGTTGAGAATCAGTTGACCACATATGTATGCATTGCTTTCTGGAATCTTGATGCTCTTCCGTTGATTTCTGTCTCTGTCTTTATGCCAATATCACACTGATTTGATTATTGTAGCTTTGAGGTATGTTTCAAAATCGGAAAGTGTGCATCTTCCAACTTAGGCAGTTAGCTTTACTGTAGATCTTTATCTCTTCATCATAGGGCTGTGAATTACTGTGTAGTGTTGTTTCAACTCAGCCTGAAAATTCAGCCTCTAGCATTTTCTTCTATGGTAGATTGGCTACTGACAAACTCCTTCTGCTTGTATTTATCTGAGAATGTCTTGGTTTCTCCTTCATTTTTGAGGAATAGTTTTGTCAGATACGAAATTCCTGGTTCATGTTTTTTCTTTCTTTCAGCAGTTTAAATGTGTTACCTCGTTGCTTTCTGGCCTCCATGGATTCTGAGACGAAATCAGCTGTTAATTTTATTGATAATCCCATGTATGTGACAAACCACTTCTTTTTTCCTGCTTTCAAAATTCTCTTTGGGTTTCTATAGTTTGACTGTAAGGTGTCTTTGTGTGGATCTCTTTTGAGTTTTTTCTACTTCGGAGTTTCTTTAGCGTCTTTGATGTATAGTTGCATGTCTTCTGTCAAATTTGGGACGTTTTTGACCATTTTTTATATATTCTTACTGTCCTTTTCTTCTGGGACTCCCACAGTGCATATGTTAGTGTATTTGATGGTCTCTTAGGCTCTGTTAATTTTTCTTCATTCTATTTTCTTTCTTCTCAAAATGGTTGGCTTCATTTGATCTTTCTACAAGTTTGCTGATTCTTTATTTAACCTGCTCAAATGTGCTGTTTGAAACCCACTAGTGAATTTTTAATTTTGGTTGTACTTTGTAGCTTCAAAATTGTATCGTAATTTCTGTCTCCTTATTAATAACCTCAATTTGTTAAGTAAGACATTATTCTCCTTGTTTCCTGTGGTTCTTGTTCATGGTTTCGTAGAGCTCTTTAAGTGTATTTAAGACAGTTGATTTAAAGTGTTTGGCTAGTAAATCCAATGTCCATGCTTTTTCAGGAATAAATTTGTTAATTTCGTCCTCTTTTTTCCCTCCTGTGACTGGGCCATACTTTTCTTGTTTATTTGCAAACCTTATAATTTTTTGTTGAAAACTGACTTTGAGAATTACCCCCCCCCCAAAAAAAGACTCTGTTCTCTGTTGGATGTGGTCCCCGAAGTCTCTCTCCCTTTGGCATAGCACTGTGCTGATATTTTGACATATTGAATATTATCGTGCGGCAATTACATCCAGGGTTTCTTGCTTGTTGTGGGCTACAGTTTGTTCAGTGACTTTTCCACAGTATTTTCACAAAGACTATATTCCTTGGTGTGCTTGAATACTGAAGTCTCTTTTCCATTATCTCAGCGGTTAACCAGTGACCTGAGAGAGATTTCCTTCAATGCTTTATGCAAAAAAGGAAAGAAGAATGGAAAACCTGGACAGGAAGGAAAGAAAAAAATAATTCTCCAGGTCTTTGCAGATCGCCTCTGTGTTCAATCATTCCTTCTACACTTAGCCATGCTGCTTACAATTGTACTTGTAGCCTTTACCTCCTCTCTTGCACTGAGCCTAAAGATTAGCAAGAAGTTAAAATTTGTTGTCTTAGGTGTTTGTTTATTTGTTTTCCTGAACATGCTCCCTGCTCTGGGTATGCATGTCGCTTTCTAAATTCTCCAGTATTCACAGGAACTTTTCAAAGTCCTTATTCCCCCCACAAATCTCACTCTCCAGCCTTTCTTTTAGGCCTTTTGTATGTCTGTTGTTTGCCCCAGCTGTTGGTTTCTTTGGGGTGTTTTTTGTTTTTTGTTTTTTTGCCCCTGGTAGCATCAGCTTGTTCATTGGTCTTTCAGTGTTTTGGGGAGAACCTTCACTGAACCACTTGCCCTGATAGAGTGAAGCTCCTTGTGTCAGTCTTTTTGGGAAACTCCAGTCAGGTCAAAACAGAAAAACTAATTCTTTGGGAGCAGGATCCACTCTGCTCTCTCCAGAACCAGGAACACTCACACAGTTAACACAAGACCACCATTTTTAAGTCCACTGACACACTAGTGATGTGGGTGGGAATAAGGTAAGTTAGAGTGACATCTCCTACTGGGTTTTAAGTTCTCTTTCTTCTGGTCATCCATCCATCCATTCACTTGGTTGCTGTAAACCTTGGAGTATCACCCAGAGTTCTGGTAAGTTTGCTTCTGGCAGTTTTTACTAGGTTGTTTTGTTTTGTTTTGTTTTGTTTTGTTTTGTTTTACGTGTTTCTGGAAAGTTCCCCAGAGTTACCTGCTCCATTATTTTTGTTGATGGTACTCCCACAGCTATATTTGAAAACCAGATTTCTTGCCTCTTTTACTGATGTCCAAATACTACTCATGAGAAATGGGGATTAGTTCACAAAGAAGTGGTAACGATATCAATAATGGCTACTGCTACTTACCATGTATTCGGTGCTGTTCGAAGCGGTCATTCTTTCACTGATCCTCAAAACAACAGAATGATTTATTGGAATTGTTATTATCTAATCTTAAATGTAAGGAAACTGAGTCAGAAAGGTTTAGCAACTTGCCCAGGTTCATAAGCTTAGGAGCCTGGCTCTAGAGCTTTTAATAATGATTTAGGCTGCCCTCTGCAGAAGCTTTTACTAAATAAGTTAGGAGTTGACCAAACTCTGCTCTCAAACTAGACTTGACACAAAAATGATGACAGACACCTGAATACCACTAGAACGTTCTTTGCTGAACATTTCTGAGGTCTCATTTCTAAAGACCTATTTTTCTATAGAATTTATAGTATGCTAATTACTGTTTTTCTTTTCACATTTCAGGCCACCAAGAAAATAACAACTTCTGTTCAGTTAACATAAATATTGGTCCAGGTGACTGTGAATGGTTTGTTGTCCCAGAAGGTTACTGGGGTGTTTTGAATGACTTCTGTGAAAAGTAGGTTTCCAAACTAAATTTTCTTTAAACATAATTATTTAAAAACAGTAATTGTAAAGGACGACTTACTGGATATCCTAATGTATGTAACCAGCTTACCGTTCAGCAAAACATTCATTTAAATTGATTTGATTCCAAACCTATTATTTTGTATTACTGAGAATACTTTAAGAAAGATGCTCTGAAAGCACTCCATGCAATAGTATAGTAACAGTCTTGAATTTAGAGGATAGGAAGGTTGAGTTGTTTATTAGGTTAATTAAACAATTGATGCGTAAATACAGGCTCATGTGGGAGGTCTGTATTGCAAGAGAAATTATTTTACTGTAAGTGGTTTTGGAAGTGGAAGGAATTCTGTGATTGAGCACCTTTGTTATAGGTTATTAATAACTCAAGCTTGAACATCCTACTCTTTGCCCTATCACTATGATGTCAATTCTTTTTAAAACTATATTGGCAACTTTTCCTATAGAAGAATTTTATAAAATGTAATCAATTGCATCAGATTTTGTTTTCTATAATTGAAGGAACTCACATAGTGGAAGGTATTCCTTTCCTTAAGCTCCTAGAAATAACCTTCCTTTATTTATCTTGTGTTAAAGGGTACCTTGGAATTATTCTCATTGATTTAAACTTAATTATTTGTCTAAATGGAAACTTACTCTCTCCTTTGTTTTTTTGTTTTTTTTTGGAAAGTACTCCATTATGTAAGCACCTGATATTTTCAGTTAATAATAACATTGAAGAATTATTGTGGTTAAAAGCATAAATTATATATACATTTGGTGTTATTCTCCCCACCCCAAGAAGATAATAATGGGGGAACCACCCAAAACATTTACATTATGAGAGACTTTGAAAACTAATTACACACATACTCCACATACTAACTTGTAATTTTTTTTATTTTGGGTTACAGGATCTTTGCCGTAAATGTGTTGATTTAGTAAGAAGTGTAAATATAGTTACCCAGAACCCCACATTAGTCCCAAATTTCCTTATATACAAGCAAGAGATAACTACCCTTCACTGTTTCTGCTATTTAACATACAGATTTCCTTTCTGATAAGAAATCCAAAGATGTGAAATTTTAAAGTTTCAGATGCTCTGATGAAATAACCTGATCTACTTTAATCTGTGCTTACTTTTATGGACCAGCAATCTGGTAGTAGCAGAGAAAGAGCAGTGCCGTGTAGGAAATAAATCTCTATCGCGCTCTAGAAAGATTTGTATTTCTTAAACTGTGAGATAGTGGTATATTATTACAGCTACAGTGCACTGATCCTTATTCATTATTTCTGAGTAGGGATTTACAATCTTTAGGATTTAGAATTTTGGGGGTTTTTTTCCCCCTTCTCTAAATGGGGAGGTAACCTGGGAACAAAGATAATTGGAAGAGACAGATCATGTCTAAAAAGTGTGAACTTGGAGATAATGAAAATATCAAGGTATGATGGGCTAGGTAAATTTAAGCTGCAGAAACAGCACTTGCTACTTCAGCATTTCAGTGTAATTTTGTTTCACAGAAGGATTGTTGCTTTTGATACTGACTGATGTTGACCATGTCTGTAGCTTGTGTTACGACTTTAAACAATATCTGTCTTGAAATAACCATTCACTTGAATATATGATAAAAAGGATGCTTTTTTGAGTAACTTTAATTTTTTGTTTTTTGGGGGGGTGTTTTTTGCTTGCTTTTGGACAGAACGTTTTCTCCAATTTTATGATGGCAACACATGGGTGAAGTGGGAACAGGATTTGTGTTTGTAATCATATTTTGCTTCATAGGCAAGTTTTTCTGGACTGTATATCTACTTAGCCTTATCACAGACAGTAAGCCAATCCATATCCCTTGCAGTTAGGCTACCATTGGCAGTCTGTTCTAGACTTTGAAGAGCAGCCTTGCATTTTTTTCAAGGAAAAAAATAAGGCAGACATTCCATCTACATCAGAGGTTGGTGAGATTTTTCCACAGAGAGCCAGATAATAAATATTTTAGGCTTTACAGGTTATATGGTCTCTGTCACAACTGTGTCACTGCAGTAAATAGACAATCACACATAATAATATGCCAGTGAATGGGCATGGCTGTGTTCTAGTAAAATTTATATTTACAAAAATAGGCAGGCTGGATTTGGCCCACGGGCCCTGGTTTGCCAGCCCTTGATCTAGACAAAAAATTAAATTTAAACCAATGAGAATAATTTCAAAGTACACTTTATCCTTCGGCACAGGACATAGAAATACAGTGAAGACTGTTTTCTTAGATCTTAAGGAAAGGAACATTTCCATTCTGCAAGTTTTTCCTTCCCCCAAACATAGCCAATTTAATTTTATAAAATTCTTCTGTAGGAAAAGTTTGCTATATAGTTTAAAAAATACTTCACATTGTATCTTGACAAGGTAGAATAAGAGGCCAGATTTTTAAGTAAAAGCTCGCTGCTAGGGTCCGTAGAGTGTTTCCAAAGTGTATTGGTGGTGGTGGCAGTGATGATGGTTATTTGTGCATGTGTGTGATTGTTCATTTTTTATGCCGTTGGTTTCAGCTGCCTAGTTTTAGGTAAACAGTCTTCAGAACAGTAGAGGCTGACATCCTGTCCCCCTTTCCTACTTAGGATTCAAAACAGCAGTAGAGACCGTTCTGTTTTCCACCTTCCCTCAGAAATGGAAGTTCCTAATACTTACATGTACCTTCCCTTTACGTTTTAGAGATTTCTTGGTACTCCAGGAAGAAGGGTTCAGTCAGATAGCTTTTAGGGAAAGGAAAGGAGAGGAGAGGAGAGGGGAGGGGAGGGGAGGGGAGGGGAGGGGAGGGGAGGGGAGGGGAGGAGAAAGGAAAGGTTCATGTATGTGTTACTTAAAAGGAGTTTTAGATTTCATTTGGATCTTGGAAAAATCAGCTTGAGGTCGTAGTACTGATCGTTGGAGAAGTTGTCAGTACTTAACTGCAATTTCACTCACTTTTCATAGAGTAGTTCTTCTTCCACGGGCAATTATGTTTCAGTGCAATGCCAAAAGAGCATATTTTAATGACTTTTGACCTTGTTTTCCAGTCTTATTAAGTAGTTTATTAAAGTATTTGATCCATTCGCATTATTTTTTTCTTATTTCAGAAATAATTTGAATTTCCTAATGGGTTCTTGGTGGCCTAACCTTGAAGATCTTTATGAAGCAAATGTTCCAGTGTATAGGTTTATTCAGCGACCTGGAGATTTGGTCTGGATAAATGCAGGCACTGTTCATTGGGTTCAGGCTATTGGCTGGTGCAACAACATTGCTTGGAATGTTGGTCCACTTACAGGTATTTTAAAGAATATGCTAAAAAAAAAAACCCAAAACAGTTTAATTTATAAAAGATTGTATCTGATAGGTTTATTTTTTTTTTTTCTTGGAATATAACTCACTAGAAATTGGAGGAAAAGTTGTATCTCCTTGAGTAGAATTTTTATTTGTAGTACAAGAAATTGAATTCAAGTTAGTAGGTAGAAATCCAAGACCATAGATCTCAGCAAATAATAAATTTACGTCTTTATATACAAGGAAGATATACTTTTCATAATTTTTAGAGTGCTTGATTTTGTTTTATAAAGGAAACCCTTTATGGGAGAAGGCAAAGTAGAGTGGTTATTCATTCTTTGAAATGTTTCTTTTATGTGGTTATATCATATGAATAGCCCTATTATGTCAAAATCTGTTTGAATTACGCCTGCCTTCAGGCAGTAGATACTTCAGATTGAGAATATGGCCTTTGGAGCTAGAACCACCTGGATTAGGACCAGGACCTGGCTCTTGCAACTTTGGGCAAGTTATATAACCTCTCTGGGCCTCAATTTCTTCATCTGTATAATGGGAATAATAAAATTAATAAGGTGATGATAAAGATTAAATGAGATAATGTATAAAAATAGCTCAGCACAATGCCTGGCACATAGTTACAGTAAGCACTCTTTGTGTGTTCCCTACTATTGTTATGACCATAATTATCAAAGAAACATAAAAATTATTTTTGTAATGTTTTGAGGTTTTCAGAATTGGTATTGATGATATCATCTGAGGAGGTGATAATGGTAACTTCATATCTTTTGGTACTTTGGGTTGCTTTATAACTGTTTTTTTTTTCCTAGCCTGCCAGTATAAATTGGCAGTGGAACGGTACGAATGGAACAAATTGCAAAGTGTGAAGTCAATAGTACCCATGGTTCATCTTTCCTGGAATATGGCACGAAATATCAAGGTCTCAGATCCAAAGCTTTTTGAAATGATTAAGTAAGTGCTTTCTAAAACTGCTGTAGTCCCTCTCTTTTTGGGGAGTGTTAACTATTCAGGACTTCCCCCCCCCCCCCCCCATTGAATTCTGTTGACATCACAACAAAATGGTCCAGAAGTCTAGTAAAATGTAATATGAGAATCCACACAGTAAAAGTTTTCTTCCCTTCCAAATAGTCAGGACACTATGGTGCGAAGAGGAATGAAGGCACACGGATGGTTCTAAACCTGTAGATTCACAGACCAGTGCTTCCCCACTACCCTGTGAACCACCTGGTTCCTAGGAGAACTTGAGTTTTAATATCGAAAGACTGCCCTTAGTATCACGGGGAGAGAATGGCATCACAAAATAATTTGCTGGTACAGAAAAATTAGTATTTAATATAGGGATTTAACTAAAACAGCAAGTTTTTAATTGTTTTAATGAGATCATCCTTCTTTAATTGTCCCTTTTCTTAGCTGCTTTAAACACCTAATGCAAGTTGTTTGAATATGTATATCCTAGTAAGCTTCTCATTTATTGTCAGTTTCTGTCCTAGCTATTTTGCAAATATTTTCAGAAGTATTGTTTTCAAACAGTGCTATATAGCAGTGTTTCCCTAAACTGTATTTTCTACCACTGCTGACCCTACCCTGGAAAGGTGGGGGATTCTGGTCAAAGAAATACAGAAAAAGATGGATTAGATAAAGTTTTACAAGTCCTTTATTCTTTTATTAGTTTTTGTAAACTGTTGTAGAGACTGTAAGTGCTGGTGTGTTTTGTGAACGGGGAAGGAAGAGGGTTGTATAATGTATTGTATTTCCCAAACTTACTTGTTTGACCAGTATCTTTTAAGGGATTGATCTCAAAAACGCACTCTGGAATACACTGCTTTATACTCACTGATATAAAATAAGTTTTCATCTTTGTTAAAGTAGTACTTACGTTAAATATTTCTCCTGCAGCTATATTAATTTGGTCACCATATGTTATTTTCAAAATACTGTCATTTAAAAGTAATCCTGCCTTAATAAAATGCTTTCAAACCTAAGTCCAAAATTTCCTTCACACAGAAATAGTGTGGCCAAGGTAACACGCCTCTGGATTATCTTACGATACAGTCCTTTATCACTTGGAGTATTTTATTTAGGCCTGGGCAGAAGTAGTAGGAGAGACACGAGGTAATGAAACCCAAATCATAGCAAGTGATGTACAAATCCTTTTAAAAAGTTGGATCTTGGGGACCGTATTCTATAAATGTAATTGGTGGTGGGGTGTGACGACTTGTCTGTCCTTTTATCTCATTATATCTGACAGGAATCAAGGAAAGATCATTGCCATATCCTGTTCTTCCTACCTGGCCCACGTTAATTTAAACATCTCTCACTTCTATCATGTCTGTCCCTCCGCCCCCATCATCCTTGCCATCCTTCTAAACTCCTTCCAGTTTATCATTATCCCTCTTAACATTGGAAATGTCGAGTATCCACCCTTGTATCATCTTTGTTTTAAAACTGTGTTGTGTTGAAATTGGATACACACCAATTTGGCTGGTTTCCAACTCAAAATTACCCACGATACGGTTTTTCCTCCTACTTACCGTATTTTTTTTAACCTGAGTGCACTTACATACTCATTTGACTCTCGTTTTACTCTGCGCTACAAAATGTTCAATCATTTGAATCTTGATTGTGTCCCTCGTTATATTAAGAATTCTGCTCCCAGCTTGAGTTGTCATGAGATGTGATTAGCAAGCTCCTTTTGTCATTACACTGATTGTAAATGTTCACCATAAATTCAGACCCCTAAACTTTGCTTCAGAAACGTCCCTCTTAAACATAGTCGTTCAGCTGTTGCTACAAATGTACTTTTCCCCAGCCAGCATTGTTCGCTTTCTTTCATTTGTAGTTTAATGAATATTCGCTGACTACGTTACAAGGCTCTGGGCTAGGCACAGAGGGTATGTGTGTTTGTCCAGCTGTAGCAGGTGTAGGTCTTGTCTTGAAGGAAAAATGCATATAAATAAGTAGATTCAACGAAATACGACGACAAGTCCACTGGATTCTTTTGCAGCTCCACGGACTCAGAAAAGTCAGTGTACTCTGGGAAGCAGATACTTTGTGCGAAGGGTAAAGATTTGGAGGCAGGGAGAGGACAGAGGACGGAGGAGTAACACCTAAAGTCAGTTTAAGACCCAACTCTTGCGCCAGCAGAAAGATGCTTCGGTTCCTCTACAAAGGAGTACATACCACATGTCCTTCAGTCCAGCGTAGTCACATTTTCCTCCCATGAGGGAATGAATCCCTTTCCTTCACTGGAGCACCAGGCAAAATAGTTGGCTTATGTGGAGGGCCTTACTGTACTATTAGGATCATACTCGGCATGGAAAACTGCTTGCTCTGTGAGAGGCTCAGAGGAAGTCCTGCTGCCCAGAGGGCCAGCTCATCTTTTCCCCCTGCTCTCATTCTGTCCCCAACACCTACCTCTTTGGCTCCTCCCTCCCCCGACTTCTTCCGGCCTGGATATTTGCATGATCTTAAACGGATATAGGGCACAACTCTGCTACGTACGTGTTAACAACAGTTGGCGTACATTCGAGCTTGAGGACAAGTGTGTGGCGAATAGTAGAATAAGCTACAGTTGTAAAAGTTCTTGGTGGATTGTGTATTGTGTGCCGATCGCTAAGTCTGTTCTGTTAGCTTTTGGTGGGTTTTTAACTACTAGGATCTAATTTGGGTTTCCTACAGATCTTTCTAGCGGTGAAGTAAATAGAGGAAGTTTTTGCATGGTAAGAGAGAGGAATGAATCACAGGTAGTTTGGGTTTTCAAGTCTGGATCCTAGATGGTTTTAGTAATAATGCCAGCTAATAAGTGAAGTTTGGTGCTTCACTGAGCACTAAGAAGAGTGCTTCCCAGACTGTATCTCAGTTATACCTCTCAGCATCCCACGGTCACCCAGTTGGTTAGAGCCGAGATTTAAGCCCATAGCTGTCTTGCGTAAAAGCCACTTGTATATATCTGTGGCACGGGACTTCATTTGGGGGCGGTGGCAAGTTTGAGGAGCCGGTAAAATAGTTGCATAGAGCTGTTTAGCGGAAGCTGTAGGAAATGCAGAACTCCAGAGAGCGAAGTTAAAGCTGGCAGACTAGGGAGTCTTCTATCTAGCCGTTTGGTTTTGCCTTGAGAGAAAGAAAAGGGGAGGAGCTGGGGACAGAGCTTAGAGGAATACTTTCATTTAAGAAAAGCGGATAGGTGAACGAACTAAAGGCCAGAGGAGAGCATGGGGAATATATTGTTACAGAAATAGAGGGGGTCTTTTTCCACAGGCTCGTCGTTGCTGTAAAACTGTACCCACATCATTGCTTTGGTCCTCAAGCCTGGTATCGGTTTGTCCTGGCCTGTGAGCTGTACCAGTTCTTAAGGAATGGTTCTCTCTTGGCATTCCTTTCCTCTGCCTGGAGTCGTTTTCTTCATCTCCTGTTTACTCCACCATCCACAGCACTTGGCTTTTTCTACCTTTGATATGCCCCAGTCACTTCTCTGGCTGCGCTCCCCAGTGACCAACTGATCCGAGCATGCAGAGGCACACACACGAGCTCATTCTTTCTTTAAAATCCCCATTTGTACCTCAGATCCGACCCCCACTTACTTCGTCAGCTCTTGTTCCCACCGATGCCGTCCGATGAGTGCTTGAATTTTCCATTTTATTTTTACTACTCTCTTTCACATTTTGAAGCCTCTAATCTGAACCGCAATGTTTACACCTCCCCCCTTTCTTCTCCTTGTTTGAATTCTCTTTTGGTAAGCGATCCATTCCGTACACGTTGAACGTGTGACTTGTAGGCTGTTTTAAAAGAAAAAAAGTATCTGCTCCATGTAAGAAGTGGATTGGAGCTTAACCTCCTCCCTGAATTATTGTTTTTGGTTCTTAAATACCGTGAATCAACACTGTGACTTTTCTGTTTTAGGTCTTCGTAGCTGAGTTGTAATCAAAAAGAATGTAAGCAAAATTTACCTTGTGCCTTCACATCTCCTCACCCGTTCAGCCCTACCCAGTTCTTTTCGTGCCTTCATATTTGTTTGATATTTGTCGTGAACTGAGTTGGTGCTGTGGTATCGTGCTCGGGGAGAAAGGGATTTGATGACTTCTCAGGCCGCTTATGATAAATGGGGAAATAGTCAATACGTTCAAATACGTGATCTTTGCTTGTGAAGACACTGCTTAAAAAAGTGAGGGAGCACAGAGCAAGGCACTTCTGAGGGAGGGGTACATTTAGGAAGGGCCCCACAGAAGTAGCAGGACTGCAGCTCCATGGTCCTTTATCCTAAACCCCTTCGGCCAAATGTAGCTCGGTATTCAGAATTCCTCGGGTTTAGAACAGTAATACAAGGCGCATGTGATCTGTTTTGTCCTTCGAGTAGGGTCTGTGACGTTATCCTGAAACCGAACACATTAGTATTTCTGCAGTAAATCTTACAGTCACTCTGATGAGCTAAGTGAAAACTATTTTATAGGCTCAAGTCAAGTTTTGACAGCAAATGAGTTTACGTCAAATTTACGAAAAATTGGCAGTAGTATAAGAGGTTGAAAGTGTGTTTGCACCAAGGGATTTAATAGTGGGAGAATGGTGCTATCTCCTGTTGTCACCTGCTAATTCCTTGATACCATTTTGAGAATGAATTACCTGTAGTCGCTTAAACAAGTCAGCGTTATTCTTGGTGGTTTTTTTTTTTTTTCTTTGCACTTTCCAAGTTCAAGTTGGGTCCTGTAGAGTCCTCCAATTCCATAAAGCACTTTATCTGAGTAAGTCATGTAGCAGTCTCTTTCAATTTCTACATCCTAGCTGTTTAACTAAAATACTCTAATCTTCATGCTCTGCTTCACATTCTCCCAAATACCTCCTACGTTGTTGGCATGGTCAAAAGACTGTTCATCATCTTGATTACTTCTTTCATTTCATAACGCAGTGAACTTGACTCGTAAAGTTAACAGCCTAACTCCTTAGAAAAATGGCAGTGGAAGCTCAGTGTGTAACTCTCTCTTTTGATTTCCTTCAACTGTTTAAATGAACATAAAAACTTCTTTCCACATACCCCATACATCATAAGCAAACTTAGTTTCTCCTTCTTGAGACCAAACTTTTAAATGTCTTTTCGGGTCTGAGCCCTACTTCTTCACATCAGCTGAAGAGTATGGATTTAAACTTTTGTTGCGAAAAATTTCAGGTAGACTTCACATTGGCAACGGCTGCTAAAATCTTTTGAATGATGATCATATTTGCATATTAGATCAGTTGGCGGCAAGATGAAGCATAAAATGGAGCACAGAAGATTTAGAGGAATAAATGAGAATAGTCGCTGCAGTTCAGACAAGAGGAGAGACCAAGGTTTGAGGGTAAAATAGACGACACTTGGTGACGGACTGGGTGTGGAGGCGGGTGCTCCCGGGGCGTTGCCTTGGGCCGGGCAGCGGGACTTTCGTGCAGTTGATGAAGCTAGGGATCAAGGAAGAAGAGAGGAACCTAGTTAGGTGTGGGTTGGGATTACCAGCTTGGTGGGCTTTAGACCTGCAGAACGTCAGTTCCTCGCATGATGTTTTAGTGGGAGTCTCTGTCAGGTCACCAGATGGCTAGAGGGCTCTACTGCTTAGAGAAGGAGTCTGAGGTACACATTTATGGCTTTCAGCCAGCTGACGGGGACTCCCTCCTAAGGGGTACAAGTTAAATTTTCTGAACCATTAGCTATTTTTAAAGTAGAACAGTGCCCACACAAAGAAATGAAAGGAGAAAGACTGTAAACCTGAGGCCGCTTACCGATCGTTTCCTTTAATTCATGGAACTGTGACGAGCTTTCCAGTGTGATATCTTGTTCTTCTGTAAAATACGTCGTATTTGCTTATAACGCATTGCTGCACACCCCCGCTCCCGAACTGGTTTCTACTTTTTCCTCCAACTTTTTATTTTGTAATTTTTAAAATCTGCCAAACAAGTTGAAAGAAGAGTACAGTGAATACCTGATCTAACCTCATCTGGAGTCATCAGATAAGTTTTTGCTACATTCACTTAGCAGTCTCTGTATACACACGCATGGCACAGAGTTTTTTGGCTGAGCCATACGAAAAAGTAATTTGCAGACATTATGATACGACCCCAAATGCTTCAATCTGCATCTTTTAAGAATAAGGATATTCTCGTGTAACCACAGTACTGTTCAACATATTTAAGATGTGAAATTCAATAGTAATTAGCTAATAGTCTACATTCGATATTCTCCCAACTACCCAAAAATGTCTTTTTGTAGCTCTTAAATCTCTCCACCCCACCAGCCCCTATGCTGACACTGAATTCAGTATGCAGACATTGTGTCTTCGGTCTCTTTTAAATCTACAAGTCAAGTCTTTTTATGTGATTTTTTTTTTTTTTTTTTTTTTTTTTTTTTTTGAAGAGGGCAGACTTTTGTGTTACACAGAGTTCCATGTTGTGAATTTGCTTTCTCATAATTTTATTTGGGTTGTACATTTTTGAGAACTATTGACAGCATTTACTTCTAGTAAACCCCTTTCCCACTCCAGTGTAAAACTGTCATAGGTGGTCTCCTTAGTGGGTCTTGCATGAATGAGGTTTTACTTTAACACCTAAAATCGAAGGTGGGGAGATTATTGCTGCTGTTTATCCATCTTCATCAGAATATACAGTTTTTACCCTTTGGTTTTAATTTGAAAACTGGTTGACTGGGAGCTAAGAGAAACGTTCTTTGAAAATTCATAATTCCCATTTTTCAGATATTTGAGATACATTGCTGTGGCCTGCATTTTCTCCCTGCGTAGTGCTGAGGCTCTTCTTAACGTCACTTTCATAAGACTCGTATATTCATTATGTTTTAGCATTGAAGTATTCCTTTTAACAGGACCCTTGAAAAGGAATCAAATGATAGTGTAGCAAGTGAGCTCTGGAGCCGGTACTGATGAGATTTCCCTGTAGATTAACAGGCTTTCAGAGCAGTAGATGCTCTCAGATGCAGTTGAATGGTTTAATCTCAGTAGAGAAGGCCAATTCCAACAAATACAGCTTAAATTGCTGCAATCATGTTAGGCTGTTAGCAGGTTAATGTAATGATCGTATGTTTCTGACACATTGGAAACTCTGGTTTCGCCACCTCCTACTAGTTAGTTCCCCTGAAACCGCTGTGATGATAAGTAGTTTAGTACATTTTCAGATGTCAAAAACAGAATGCCAGATACCGCGTTTTCCTCTGAAAAGTTCAATATTAGGAAGTCTTAGATTTGGGAGGAGCGTATCAGGCAATGTGCAAAGGAGTCGAAGGCTAATTTTCCCAATATACAGTCTCTTGTCAACCTCCCCGTAATCTGCTAGGTGATTATACCTTCTAAAAATGCGAATAACTTATAAGCCAATACTTGAAAATAAATTGTCTAAAATTTCAATAGTACCAAGTCCATTAAAAACCACCCCCACAAACTTAAGTTCTTGTCATATCATTCTGTCATTCTTTTGACCACTTACAAAGCACTGTTTTTATATTTCTGTTTTCAAACGTACCATTTTATATGCACAATATTAATGCTTTATGTGCTTTCTCTGAGCCTTTTGTGTATATGTGATCATTATATGTTCATTATTTGCCTTTCCTGTGTAATTTTCCAAAGTCTTAGATTCTGTGCTATTTAATACCTCAGGGAAATATTCCAGGCAGGGCAGCTCTGGGGCAGGGTAGTTGTTTGGAGTCCAACCTGCCTTCAAATCTCAGCTTCTCCATTTATTGGCGGTGGGGGGAATGGGCAAATTACCAAACCCTACTGGTCTTTGTTTCCTTTTCTGAACAATGGGAATAAGAATTTTGTCTTTCTAATATAACGTCCACAAGTATTATGTGGGTCTTAGCACAGAGTAAGCGCCCAGCAAATGGTAGCTGCAGTTCCAGTTATTAATATCAGTGATAGAAACCCCCATCGCCTTCCGGTTTTCAGGTAATATTCATGGACCCAGTGCAGTGGTTCTCAAATGTGGGTAGTTTTGCCTCCTCCTGCCCCCTTCCTCAGGGAACATGAGGGCAATGTCCTGGTTTGAATGGGACGGGTACTACGGGTATTTTGTGGATAGAAGCTAGGGATACTGCTAAACATCCTACAGTGCACAGGACAGCCCCTCACAGCAAAGAATTATCCAGCCCAAAATGACAGTAATGCCCAGATTGAGAAATCCTGACCTAATGGGATCTCGACCAAATACTTGTAAATAATCTGTTTTGTGTTCTTTTTGGTATAATTATTGCACTTTCGGTTGGCACTCATTGCACCGTTTTTTCAAATTAAATAACTTCGGTTTATTCATGATACAATCATTTCAACACGGTTTAAGGATTTGACGTGTCAAATTTAAATATCACTAACTGCCAGGCACTAATGTAAGCACTTTATCTAACATATGTAATTGTCACAATAGCACTGTAAGTTAGGTGTCATCTTTTTGCAGGAAGGAAACTGACGCATGGAGGATAAGAAGTATGTGTGGAGCTGGGATTTGAACCCAGGCAGTCTAGCTCTAGAATGTTCTCTTATCTGCACTGCAGTTTTCTGTCTATGGTCTTACGGTAAACATGTCATTTGTGAAGTTGGTATCATACCAAGGCCTGTTGAAAAATAATGCTACAAGTTTTAGACATTGTTTCCCATCTCACCGCTTAAGAAGTAAGAGGTTTGCACTGGTTCTTACTTGCCTGATCATAAAAATCATCTGAGACTCTTACTAACTAGGTCTCTAGTCTCTGTTCTTAACAAGTAAATTCAGAGCTGTATGGGAAGAACCCTGGGAATCTGTTTCACAGTGGCCTAGATGAATCCTCTGATCAGGCAAGTCCCTAACATCCTAGACTAGATTAGATCGCTTAAAACTAACAGTATTTTTGTTTCCCCCTTTCGTTTGCACATATTATGGATTATTACCCTATCTACGTGATAGAAACTTCATCACAAGCACAGAGGTTTTGAGTTGAGTACACGTTACAGCAAACTGTTCAGTATTAGCTCCCTTTTCCCTTTGATTCCCATTTTTAAATGGATAAATGAGGTGTAGTCCAACTCTTTGGTAATCGCCAGTTGGCCTGATAATTGGATAAGAGGGGCTAGCCATGAAGACCAATCCATTGTGCCTGTAGATCCTGGTGTCCTTGTCCTGGGGCTGGGTCTTCTAAAGCACCATTGTGTAAAACATTACGGTTGCTTTGTGAGAACACTGAATAAACAAAATCCAAAAACTCTAAAACTCTGCATCCTCATGGTTAACATTTGCTTTCATGCTTGATTTTCCATCCAAGAGTTTAAAATTCTTAAGATACCGTTTTATCATTGACTGAGACCTTGATTTTCCGCCATGTGGTTGGTTCAAATGAAACTGTTCGATGTCTTCCTGACATTCAGACACTCCCTGTTGTCCTAGAGGAATGTTCCCCTGGAGTGACAGGTGGCAGGTATGTTTCAAAGGCTCACATGTTGGCTCAGTTTGCCTGCGTGGCTCTTTTCAGGAAGATTGGTCAAGGTGAGGCACCTCTTGGTGTACTTTAACTTTGTGCACCACCTACTTCTTAGTGGCTAAGATTGTTACCGTAAAGATTTAGAAAGTGTCACGCCAAGTTAACCCATCCATGTTTCATCTGATATTTGGGAACTTACTTTGGCAACTTGGTCAGGTTGCCCCCAGAATGTCTGAGTAGTTCCCAGTGTCGTCTTAACTTCAACATTACGTAACGTCACTATGGCTTTGTTCCTTTATTTTCCTGTCCCCAGAAATCCCATCCCAAGATTAAAATCTTGTAAGAACAGTTATTTGTTCCCTAAATAATCCCCATACTAGCTTTGTTCATGGCATTCCCTCTGCCTAGAAGATCCTTTCCTCCCACCTCTCCTTGCTCACATTTAAATCGACAACTTCTTTATGGAAACTGCTGTGATTTCCCATCCCCCCTCAACTGAAGATGAGCTTCTCCTTCCTTCTAGCATTCGTAGCATACTTTTGTCTATTTATCTTTTGCCCAGTGTGTTGATTATGATTATATTGTACATTATCGTTTGTCCTTACATTTGTCTTGAGTTTTCTTATTCTGGTATTTCAAGTATATTTGTATTTCTAGGCCCTTTGTAACATGGTTCTCTAAAAGTTCATCCCTCTTGTGGGTCCATCTTTGTAGATGGCTTTTTGGGGTGGATTAGATTCTACTGTGTAACCTCAAATACAACAAGCCCTCACTCAGCCTCTTCCTTGTGGTTTTCTTCCAGGCTAGAGCTGTCTTTAATATCCCCTGCCTTTTTGTGTAGTCTTTCATCCAGACAGCTAAAAACAGGGCTTGGGTCCTGACACCAGACTGATCTTAAAAGTCAAAGAATTCCCTGCTTCTCTAGCTCCTGAAATCATTTCTGATCCTGTTCCTAAAATGCATCTGTTAAAAACAGCATCTTCTGTCTTCTACATTTTTACACTTTTTGCTAGTGCTGTATTTCGCTTTTAACAAGTTGCATTCTTCATTGCTGTAAGATAAATTTATTAAAACTCATCAAAAGGGAAGTGAAGAGGAAACGACAACAGTGATTTTGTTTGATTCTTACTTTTTAAGCTCTTCAATACGCTCAAATGTTGTCTTCATATGAAATCAGAGTCTGTGATTAACCAAAACAGAACAGGTGACTGTTAAGTCTTGAATATTAGATCTTTCTAGGAATCCTTTCCCCAAATGTTTTTATCTTCTATGGATTTTTCCCTACCCTTCAGTTGAATCACATCCTTTCTCTAGGACCTGCTCATTGCTGTGGACTCCAGAAGAGCCTCTGTTTCTCTCAATTCTCCTTCTGTTTCAACTGCTACCTTTTGAAAATGGGAAGAAACAAAAACTTTGAAGGAAAAGACCTAAGGACAAGGGGGGGAAGCCACAATTTGGTGATTCGTTGTCAGATCGCATTAGTTGAATTGACGGTTTTCTAGTCTCCCAAAATAAAAATTGTGGAGCTGTGATTCCAGAAGCAGAATACTCATGCCTTAGTATTTACTCCTAATAACCCTAGCTCTAACCCTTCATTGTTTGCAGGAAAAAAATACATACTAATCGCCTTTTTCTGGGTGAAACTACCCGATGAGCCATAAATTATAAACTGTAGTCTACCAAAGAGGTCTGTAGCATTGGAGGTTAAAGTTCATTCGCTGAGTAGAGTGGAGTAGTACTCCACAGAAGCCAGGCTGTGTGTTTGAAAAACAAAAACTTAAATTTGCTGAGCTTTTAAGAATCTCATGTTCAAAAGAGAAGACGGGGGGAACAGGCAGGTAGAAAGACAGGAAGAGAGACCAGCAAGAAGAGAGTACAGTGTGAGATAGCAGAGGCTGGAGGTTTTGTTTTTACAAACCCCTAGCCCAACCATTTCAAAATAAGCTTTATGACATCACACAAATTTTGCTTCTCTGAACCCTAGTTTGCTCATTCGTAAGATGGAGATGTGCCTCTTGCACAGGGTTACGTGGCATAACATGTCTCAAGTCCCTAATACCATGCTTCCTGTTTCTTACATTTTATTATTTATGTCCTTTATTGTATTATTACTTTTGTTTGTTCTCTCACACAAGAGCGTAGCGGAGTCTGCAAATCTTCTAAAGGTATCGGCAAAGTTTTAGGCGTTACTTTCCTGTGAAAGAGACCTTATTTTGAGGCCCTGCTTGGAAAACTTGTTCAGTAAGCTCGGTGGCATCAGGGGCGAATTGTATGTGACACGGAGAGGTTAAAAAGGGAGGAGCAGGTACTGTTCAAGAGCTGGTGGCACAGTCTGGAATTATATGCCCTCTCTTTTTGCCCTGATCTGACTTTTTACTTGCTACCTCCCCTGACACCTCTTTCCCGCTCCTTCCACACACAGCTGCCCTACCTTTGACCTGCAACCAGAATCTAAAGCTTACTTGGTTTCTACGTAAGTTAAACACAACAATTGCCGGAGCCAAACTAAGAGTGAAATTCTTTGAATATGAAACTGAAAGGATCTGCCTTACAACTGTAAAGCTGCTGTTGTTGTATATTTGTTAAATAAATTAACACATATTTTTAGTCATCTTTTTTACCTTGGTTTGAATTTACATGGGTTCTGATGAGTAACAATGCTATGACCTTGTAACTTAGGAAATAGAAAGGAAATGTAAATTAAGAGAAATTAAATATGCTATTATGATACTTTAAATTTCACTTAAGTGATCATGTTTATTGAGCACCTACTATATGCCAGGCACTGTCCTAGGCAGTGAATAAAGTAGGCAGGAACTTTGCTTTCAAACAGTACTCAGTTGCTAAACCCATTCCCTTTTCTTTAGGGCATTTTCATTGTCTCTGAATTTGAGAGCTGAAAAGTACCTCAGAGATCTTCTAGTCCAGCCTCTTGCAAATGGAGAACCCGAGCCAGTAATTCACAGGAGAGTTAAGAGAATTTAGCAGACAATTCCAAGTAATGACAGCAAACTGTAGGGAAACCAGCACAAATTGAGGATTCACTGTATCGTTAGTATCATGAGCGTAGAAAAGTTATAAATTACTACAAGAAGAGTTCACTCGTGGTAGTGTAAATGAAAGATTCCACTATATTATCCTCAAGTTAAAATCAAGTAATGTCTTTTTTTCTTCTTTAGCACTGTAGAGAAACCAATTTTGTATCGTGTAGTGCCTAAATCTATAAATGGTTTTCTGTGTATAGACTCAGAAGTTTCAGAAGCAGTTACGCAGACGATGCTGTTTACGAGTGTCCAGGTAGTAGTGGTAGAAATAATGTGTCTTCCTGCCTTAATAGAATCATAGCAGTTCATATCTGGAATTTATACCCCTTAGGCCAAGGGTGAGGACATTGACTCCCAAAGAGGTTAATTGACTTGCCCAAATAAGAGCCAAAACTAGCGACTTCTATTTAAGCAAGGAGTCAGGGTTGTTTTTGGTTTTTTGTTTGTTTGTTTGTTTTTGTTTTTTATATTAAGGTCACTATATTTTGATATTCAGATATCCATTTTCATCTTTAAATGATCTAATATTGTCATCAGACTTGCTGAGCGTTGGCCTTATTTTTTTTTTTAATTAAGACACTATCTGAGAAATTGACAAAAGATAAAGTCACAGATATTACAACCTGGTCTCTTGGCATTTCTATATTTCTGGTAGTTCATCTCTTATGCTAAAAACATCCAGTCTTCCGTTGCTGGTCATAAATAATTTTTCCCCCATAATAGGTATTGTCTTCTGAGAACTCTGAAGCAATGTCAGACATTGAGGGAAGCTCTCATTGCTGCAGGAAAAGAGATTATATGGCATGGGCGGACAAAAGAAGAGCCTGCGCATTACTGTAGCATTTGTGAGGTAAGTAACCGATGTTATCCACAGTTGTTTTGTAAAGCCTCTTACCTCTCTACTTTCGGTTTCTCTCGAGTGACTTTTCTTTAAAATGTATGTATACCCATTTGTCCTGCAGCTTACTACTGAATTTGACATTGTGTTCAATCTTGTTATTTTATAAAGCCTCTTACCTCCCTACTTTTGGATTCTCTTTAGTTACTTTTATTTGAAATGTGTTTATGCTCTTCTGTCCTGCAGCTTCCTGCAATTGACGTTGTGTTCAGGCTTGTTATTTTCTTGTTACTTAGCTATTTTATTAAAATTGAATCTCAGGACATACTGTTTCGGTAACAATGAATTAATTCTAAAAGTAATCTACTACAGTGTCCTCTGTCTGAGGGATATTTTAACAAATGATGATCATCAAGAAGTTTAGTCTTGAGGTTTTAAACTGGGAATAATCCAGATGTATGCAGAAGACAGGAAAGTGGATGTAGCTTGGTACAGCTCCGGGCAGATCACTGTTCGCTCTAGTGTAATTCCTAAGACATTGGTCAATCTCCTGTGGCCAAGGCTGGCAAGAGAAGCAGAAACCAATATTGATGTGGTACCTGTTCTGAAGGAGCTTACATTCTACTCGGAGAAGACCAGTTATAAACAACTAATTGTACATGAGCCTGTGGTGAATGTGAGGTTGGTCTTACTGACTTACGATAACACTGGGGGGGAGGGTGACCTAATTTTCCCTCCTGGTATCGGTATAAGAGTTCACAAAAGTATTAAAGTTTGAGTCCATCCTTCAAGGATGAGTGAGTATGACTTCGGTGGGCTAAAAAATGGTGAGAATTAGAGGTAGAGTGAATGTTATTATGAGGCGCACGACTTGGGAAATGGAATGGCTTATTCAGAAAAGGGTTAAGTCGTCCAGTGTGGCTGGCACACAGGCAGTGCAAATTCTACTTAAGAGTCTAGGTGGTAGGAAGCTTTGCTGAGCATCAGCAACGGTGGGTATGTGTTTCAAAGAGAAATGTGATTGGAGAGAATGGAGATAGGAAGCTATGTTACAGGGGTCTTAGTTAAGAGTTGTTATCCTAAGGCCTTCCCTAGATTGTAGTGCGAATATTAAAGAAGGAGAGGAATTCAAGAATATTTAGAGAGTAAAATCCACAAGACAACTCATCAAATGGCAGAAGTGAGGGACAGGTTGAAGAATGCTTACAAATTTTCTAGTTCGGATCATGAGGTTCACGTTGTTGTTCATTGATAGTAATGGTAAAATGGTGGGTGAATACTGAGATTTTAGTGAACACACTGTTCAAAGAAGACATGAGGTCATGAGCGTATTCTCATTGAATAAATTCATTGAATTTGATTGTATAAATTCAAGGATTTGCCAAAGCCAAGGGTATTAGTGATCCATTTCAAACCTTGAAATTCTGTATTCTGACACTGACGTTTATTTGAAATGGTTGAATCCATCAGCAATTCTGATGTTGTATAACTGGCCAAAGTTAAATCTTTGGGAGATCATGGGCACCCGGGTGGCTCAGTTAAGCATCCGGCTCTTGATTTGGGTTCAGGTCCTGATCTCAGAGTCATGAGTTCGAGCCCCACATCAGGCTATGCACTGGGCGTGGAGCCTGCTTAAGAGTCTCAATCTTCCCCTCCCTCTACTTCTCTCCCACTCGCTTGCTCATGCTCTCTCTCAAAAGTCTTTGGGAGATCAGATAGGTGTGTTATGCCTTAAAAAAAAAAAAAAAAAAAAAAAAAAAAAAAAAAAAAGTGTATACGCTTTTCAGAATTTGAGAATGACTCCTATCCCTAACTGTTCTTTCTTATCCCCCCTGAACCTTAGCAATTCATCAGTCTTTCTGTAAAAGGTAGAGGTTATTATTTCTAAAATCATCCGATACTCATGAGCACACTTTTTGCTTGTACTCCTGTTCCCTCACATGAGGCTTATAACTGAATACTCACCGTCACTGACCTCTTCAGTTTCCTCATCTGTAAAATCAGATTATATTTATTCACCACGTAGGTTTTGAGGTTTGTGTGAGCAGTGTGGTATGTTCTGGAGGTACAAAAGTGAGTAAAGCATAGTCTTCATCTGAGGAGCTCAGTCTGTGGGAGAAGACAGTACTCCGTGATGAGTACCGACAAGTAAATGGAAAATAACAATCACTTTCTTCTGGTTGTATGCCAGTGTTTTGGATTCAAAACAAAAATAGGCTGACCTTGATCAGCCTTTGAACTAGGCTTTTGCCAGTGGTTGTAACGAGTGTGTCATTCTCTGAGATCGTTCCCCTACATGTGCAGTGCCACCCATGTCTTTGGGTTTGGTGCAGAATATACCTGGCTCTCTTAAAGATTCTCAGACATGACCATGTTTGTCTTAGTACCTATTCTTTTTTTAATTTAATGTTTATTTATTTTTGAGAGAGGAAGAGCGTGCGAGTAGGGGAAGGGCAGAGAGAGAGAGAGACAGAGAATCCAAAGCAGGCTCAGGCTCTGAGCTGTCAGCACAGAGCCCAATGCGGGGCTCCAACCCACGGACCGCGAGATCATGACCTGAGCCGAAGTTGGGTGCTTAACCGACTGAGCCACCCAGGCGCCCCTTAGTACCTACTCTTAACCAGAGATCACTGTCCACAATTCCACGTAAAGCAGAATTCTGTGGTTATACCAAAACAGTACAATAAATAAATACCATGATCTCCACTGAATGCTTTTTCTCTTGCATAAAAATAGGTGGAGGTTTTTGATCTGCTCTTTGTCACTAATGAGAGCAATTCTCGAAAGACCTACATAGTGCATTGCCAAGATTGTGCACGAAAAACCAGCGGAAACCTGGAAAATTTTGTGGTGCTAGAACAGTATAAAATGGAGGACCTGATGCAAGTCTATGACCAATTTACATTAGTAAGTGAAATGAACATGTGAGTACATACTTAGCTGGATAGGGAAGCGGCAGTGTTTGTTCTGCCACCTGAAAAGTAGGAGGTAATGGAATATTTAAGTTTTCCTTTTGCTTGTTGGATACTGCATGAGGAAACAGTCATATCATTCCTTCCAAGTATTTATTCCTATGAACTTGGCGTGTTTCATTTTCACTTTTCTTCCTGGGTGAGTCCAAGGCTGAATAATGTCACAGTAATGACATTTTAAAATCTTTCTTTGCTTTTAGAACACTGTCATAGCCTTTGTGTCATTTGATTTCGGTTGATAAAATGTGTACATAGGTTGTTAGTGTCCACAAAATGAATCCGTAAGTGTGGTCTTAAATAGACTTGGGCTTTTACAGCTAATTATATTTATTTAAAGTTTTGTCGTTACCAGAACTATTAACCTCCTGGGAATATTTGATGGAGCTTAACTTCCTGGTACGTTACATAACCTTATGAAATTCAAGTATACTTACAAGTTTTACACAGTTTTTACTGTTAACCAGCAGATGCTTAGGGGGAAGCTTTTTACTCTAGCGTATCAATAGTTTCATGAATAGAAACACAGATATAATTTACGAATTGTTGACTTCCTCCAGTACTTTTCTCTTAGTGAGAAAAGTTTGATCAGTGATCAGAAACTGAATTACTGAAATGTAGCTCCCATTTTCACTTAAAAGGTCTTCAAGATCGCTTGAAGAAGAAGACAATGCTCTGGAATTATGTTCAGCAAAATATATGATCTCGTTGAGATAGGTTCTGAAGCGAGCCACTGATGAAATTATAATCCGTGAAATCACTTTCCACAAGCCTTTTTTGTTTTGTTTGTTTGGAAGCAGTCTAAAATACGGGCATCCTAATAACTTATCCTAAGAGGTTTTGACTGATTGGCGAAGTACAGAAAAAGGTGGGTGCGCTGAGTAGAGCAGTGGTCTCAAACCCTTAGGAAAATTGCCCAGGTGGGAGAAAGGTAAGGGAAGTTATTCTTTGACATTGTGTAGCAGGCCCTTGAACTTTCTTGAGAACCCTTACTTCGCCTACCTTCCGAGGCCGACTGTGCCTGTAGCCTTGAGCTAGGGAACACCGTTCACAGTGCGAATACCAAAGTAACGTCCCTTTTATTTTCAGGCTCCTCCATTACCATCCTCCTCATCTTGATAGTGTTCCATGGACGTTACATGAGACCTTTTCTGCTATTCAGGAAGTAACTCAGTTCTGCACCACTGGTTTTTGTAGCTATCTCGTAAGGCTGCTGGCTGAAAACTGTGTCTATGCAACCTTCCCAGTGCGGAGTGTCACCCAACTGGACAGGGGAGAGCACTGCTCCTACTCCGGGACTCTCCTGAAGCTGATCAGCTGTACTTCAGAGAAAAAAGAATAATAAATTCCATGTTTTGTATATATCTGACAAAACTGGCAAAATCATACAGACTACTGACTTGAAAACGACCTCTTTTATATTTCTCTATTTCTGGGCTGACGAATTGGTTTTCATCTATCTTTTCCCCTTCAGAATTTTCCTTGGGAAAAAAAAAAAAAAATAACTAGCCTAGCTGGTCATTTCTTTGTAAGGTAGTTAGCAATTTTAAGTCTTTCTTTGGTCAACTTTTTTTTAATGTGAAAAGTTAGGTAAGGAACTTTTTTACTGCTTTTATGTTTTTTCTGTCTTGTTTTGAAACCATGACGGTTATTACACTTTTGGTTCCTAAATAAAAATGTTTAAAAAATTAACAGCCAAGTCACAAAGATAATGGATTGCACATAGACTAAGGAATAAACTTCAGATTTGTGATTTTTGTTTCTAATCTTGATGTAAATTTACACTATTTATAAATACATATTTATTGCTTGAAAATATTTGTGAATGGAATGCTGTTATTTTTTCCAGATTTACCTGCCATTGAAATTTTAAGGAGTTCTGTAATTTCAAACACTACTCCTATTACATTTTCTATGTGTAAATAAAACTGCTTAGCATTGTACAGAAACTTTTATTAAAATTGTTTAATGTTTAAAGAGTTTTCTATTGTTTGAGTTTTAAAAAGACTTTATGTACAGTGCCCAGTTTTTGTTCATTTTTCAAATCTGATTATATATATTTTATATATACTTCTGTATGTATATATAATATATATAGAAATCTGGATATATATGTATAAAGATTTAGAACTTAAATTTTTCTCGTTTTAAGTTTCACATCTATGGTAGATTTTTGAGGTGTCTACTGTAAAGTATTGCTTACAAAAGTATGATTATTTTTAAAGAAATATATATGGTATGTATCTTCAAGACCCAAAATGTCAGACTGGTTTATTGTGAAGTTGCAAATTACTGCAATGACAGACCAATAAACACTTGTGGCCAAAACATAGTATAATAGTAGAAAAGAAATAGTGATTGAACTTCAGATTTTAAAGGGAATGTGACGTGGGTTTGATAAATCTTGTACATCACTAAGTAGAGTTTTATATGGAAAAAAGGTTCAGATAAGGGCTCTATTTTAGAATGCAAATAAATTAAAAGAGACTTATTTTTTAATGTTAGGCAGTTTTAAATTTCATGCTTTCCTGCTTGCATGACGTGTTTGGGGTGGTGGGGGGAGAGTCTACAAATCCACATCACTGGTAAAAATATAGCCAGCTATATTACCATCAACAGGTCCCTTCTAATGGACAACAATAGGATTTCGTTTTATAACAATGGCACCTTGCATTTGGCACATACTCTCTTTTTATCAGATTTTTCCGGGAAGCTTTAGTGAAGAAGCATAGAGAATGCTATAAATGAAGTTCTATTTATGACTAAAGAGAATTTATAATCCTATCTGGGGAAATGCCGTGCTGATTGCATTAATCAAGTATTCTTGTTCAGATAGTTTTGGAGTATGTTGTCCTCCTGGAAACAGTTCGAAGGCTTGAAAGCATGGAGATATTTTATTTAATTAGTTAATTTAGTAAATATTGAATATCTACTAGCAGCAATCATCTCTTATTTATAATTTCAGAAGGAAATAATTACAAATCTATTTTAGTTAAGGAGCAAGAGTGCTTGTCTAAGGGCTGCTTAGGATGTGTAACCACTAGTATTTTTGAAGTAACTCAAGGCCGACATTTCTGTAAATAAAAGTTGCAAGCCACTATCCAGAAGCAAAGGTTCTAAGAATGCTAAAGCTATGCCCTAAATGCTACTTAAACAGTTCTAGTTTATCTTGCTGACACGGTGTCTTATTTTCTCTGGTTTTATCAAGATACTTTATTGCCGAGATGAATATACGCTGTCTGACATTTAGGAATACTTTAGTGCTGTTTCATCGATACACACGTGGAAGTTCTATGTCAAAAATAACACTTGCCCAGCTTAGTCCTTAGTCTTTGAATGGGTCAGAGCATAGGAGAGAGAAATCAAATGTATCGTTACTCTGAAGTATAAACTAGATAGACAGAGTCTTGTGTAAACTGCTTTCTTTTCATCAATTGAATATCCTTTATTATAATTTATATTTTTCACATTTCAGAAGATATAGAGGAATTTTTTTTCTTGTTACTGCTCTGTGTATAGGTAAATCCCATTAAAAGCACACTTTATCCAGATGCCTTAATAATGAAATAAGTTTGCATCGTAATGCACACACATTGTTTAGAGAAAGAAGCTGACTACAAAATGTACAAAAAAGCAGATGTTGACCCAGATAGTGGGAACTGAATCATATTCTCTCACTGTCACCAGTTAAATAGGAAATCGTACACCATCGGTAGAGCAGTTCAACTTGCTTTACCTATTTATATGTTAAATCGATTAAAAAAAAATTGGCTTCTTCATTTTGAAATAAGAGCTCAGGTTTTAAAAGTAGTAAATTAACAGAACCTTCACATTTTCAACTCAAATGTAAGATCGCATGATGCTATGAATTTAACTTAAATGAAGTGTCTGCTTCTCAGAACCTAGTCGTTAAATCTTTATTGTCATGTATATTTTCATTTAGTATTACTCACTTAGCATCTCCTAAAAAGCAAACCTAAGATGTAATCCCCGTCCTCTGCCCTCCACACACACATCTATATGGGAGACACATGTAATCTATCAGGCAAACCCTAGAAGAGGTGACAAGAAGGGTGAGTAATATTGGGGCCTGCATTTCAGTGGGGTTTACATCATCACACCCTCCTGAGCCAAGAGGGTTTGGGAACTTTGGCTAAGGAGTGAGAGGAGTGCTAACAGACAACTGGAAAGGGCAGGAAAGCTCCGAGATGTTGGAAAGCTGCCTCTGCCATGAGAGGTGTTGACGCTTTGCCCTGTAGTTAATACGGGACCGTCCATGAGATTTAAACAAAAAAACAGCACTGGATTTGCTGTCGTCTTCCTACCTGCTTTGACACACTCCGTCTAATCCTGTACATTGCTGCCGGAGGGATATCTCCAAAGCAGAGAAATCCAAGGAAGAGAGGATTTGGATTTGAACTTGGGATGTTGTAAGGTTGGGAATAAGAGCACAGATGGGGAAGACCGAAAGTAAATAGGAAATCACCGAAGGGTGGTTCTAGAGGCAGAAGATCATGAACTACTTGCAGGGCATCTAAGTAGTTGGAATTAGGAGAGGCCTGGACTGGAACCGTATATCTGCTGTTCGTTGAGGTGGTGCTCAGAACCAGAAGAGAGAAGATTACCCGGGAACTGGTGAGGAGAGGTAGACCAGATACCGCCAAGGAATGTCAGCGTATGAGAGAACGGGGGATTGCAAAGGAGAAGAAAGCTAAACCGCCCGAGCGGTGGTAGACCAACTGGAGCTTTTGAAAAATAACCACACCATACTGCAAAGATGAGAGTGAAAGGGATTTTTTTTTCCGGGTTGGCAGATGGTGACACTTGCCAGAGCGCCCTCAGTGGAGCAAGCACCTAAATTGCCGTGGATGGAAAAAGGTATTGAATTTGGAGGTTGATGGACTTGTCCATTTGGTCTTTCCAGGAGCCCTCAGTTTGAGATTATATTGGTCTCTGGTGAACAGCAAACAGATCACCGATTTTACATATTTTGTGTCATTGTCTTGGAGTGCTTTGCACAGTCATAGCGTTGTACATATATATCGTGAAGCAACCCGTGTAGTGTTTTGTTTTTGAAAGGAAGACCTACTTTTTTAGTTGGACGGGGAAATAAGGATGGTATTTCGTTTAAATTTTTTTCAACGTTTATTTCGAGACAGCGAGGGAGGGGCAGAGAGAAGGAGAAAGAATCCCAGGCAGCCTCCGACACAGGGCTCAAGCTCACGAACTGTGAGATCCTGACCTGAGCTGAAATCAAGAGTCAGACGCTTACCCGACTGAACCACCCAGGGACCCCAAGGAGGGTAATTTTTTAGCGTGGCCTACAGATGCCTATCATTTACTGACTACTTGTGTATTCTTTTTAGTCCTCACGGTGACCCTCTGAGTTAGGTACTCTTGTATCCCCATCTTACAGATAAGTAAACTGAGAGCTCCCATAACTTTCCCCAAGGTTTGTGGTCATTAAGTGTTCCAACTGTGGTAGTGATCCGACTCCAGAGAAGTGCTCGCTATTTATTCTACCTCCCACTGCAGAGAACTAGGAATCGCTGAGCGCTTACTCTGTAGTCCTACTTAAAAGAGACTTTTCATTTTGAGTATTTAACAAGAGAAAGATGTCTTTGAATGTGGTAACCTGTAATCGGGCCAACCGTTCCTTTTGTAGGCCAAACCAGAATGCTTTTGAGATCAAAAAGGGGCACAATTGCTAATTCTTGGGACAGGGCAGTAGCCATAAATTGGGCTCCCCTGGCAAGCTGGGATGTATGGCATAGTGTTTAAGCCGGTCTTCAGAAGAAGCATTTGGGAGTAGTCTTCCCAACGTCCTACTCCTAGATTTTTGCACTCTTAAAAAGGAAGCATGGATTTATGCTGCACTAGGACCCACGGTGGTGGTTGCAAAAGACACGTTATCAGGGAGAAGACACAAGCAATGGATTTTAGGAAATGGAAATGATAGAGGAGAGGGGCGGTCCCGTTAAGTCTTAGTGATGTCTACTGAGTGGTTCCATCCTAAAGTCAAATAATGGCACTTCAGGAAACTGTGACAAGAAAATGTATAAATAGAATATTTTCGGTATAATGATGGGTAGGCATTTTTTCTATACACGATCTACCATTTAGCAGTCTATTTTAGGTGAGAATCTGATTTAACATATCCAACACATGATTTTCAAGTGTGCCAACCTCAGATTAAAGGTATGGTTGGCACAAGGTAATAACCTGAACCACACGTACTCCCCCAAATGTGCAAATACAACACCTGTTGAGTGTAAGGGGAGAGAAAGGAGGAGAAAGCAAACACTGATTTTGTAGGCGTATGTAGTTAATTGTAGCTAAGCATTCTTTAGCGCTCCACGTTGTGTGGAATAATACATTTGGCAGAGTGAAAAGTAGCGGAGAATGTTATCTTTAGAAAACTTGATATATGTGATCTAAATGTCATTATCTTTCATTAAATGTATTCGGATGCAAATTTTGAGATGTGTGCACATGGAAAGGATTCTATGTCTAATAAATGGAAGTCAGTACTCAACTCTATGATCAACAAGATTTTCTGGGTTAAGGTACTGAAAATAATTGGTGGGAGGGGGGGAAGTTCAAAAAGATATGCAATTCTGATGCATCAGAAATTTCAGTAAAAAGGAAAAACTAGGAAGTGCCAAAGATTGGGCAATACACGTGTCTACAAAACCTGGGTAGCTTTTTGTCTTTAGGTTTATTTATTTTGAGACAGCTTGAGTAGGGGGAGGGGCAGGGCCGGGCGGAATCTCGAGCAGGCTCCACACCATCGGCGCAGAGCCCAACGCAGGGCTGGAACTCAACGATCTGTGAGATTATGACCTGAGCCGAAACCAAGAGTGGGACTGAGCCACCCAGGCACCCCAAACCTGGGTAGTTTTTAAATCTTGATCAACCTACAAATTATCCCGCCATAAATCATTCTAAATCAGATGGGGCTTGTAGTCCATGAATTAGAATTCCTCTGTAAGACTCGGTTCCTCCAGATAAGGCCGGTCTCCTCAAAAGTTTCACGAGTAAGAACCCAAGGAGCTGTGTGTGAGCAGTGGGTAATCTGCTAGTGAACACTGAAGTGCGATGCTGGAACTTTAGGCTTGCTTCAGGCTCCATCTAGCCCCCTCCCTCCCTCCCTCCCTCCCTTTATTTCGACTTAACTTTATTTTCAAACTCTACAGCATTTACATAGTCTTGTTCCCATCCCTTTAAGCACCTTCAAATTGTCTCCACTCACCACCTGTAGGTAACCATTCTTAATTCATCAGCTCCTATCTTCTGTGTTTCTTTTCCCAGAAGTAAATAAATTGGTATGTAGAGTCTTACCTCCCTCCTTGTATACCCAAGATGTAGCAGGATGTGTACATATTTTGGCACCTTGACTTTTCTCCACTGAATAGATCTTAAAAAATCATTATCAATTCATGGGGATCCATTGTTTGTATGTATCATCTCCCAACGATGAGATATTTGGGGAGTGTTTCCAATCTTTTGCTATTTCAAATAATGTCTCAGTGACTTTATGCATATGTGGTTTTGTATTTGTGGAGGTATATATCTTCAGAGTAAAATGGTAGATTACTGAGCCACAAGTTAAGTGCATATAGTCTTGCTTGATGTTGCCCTCCATAGCTCTTCTGTGTTGCACTCACCCTGGAGATGCACGAACAAGACTATTTCTCCTACGGCCTTGCCAACAGACTGTATTGTGGAGCATTTGGAAGTTTTGCAAATACAGTAGGTGAAAATGGAGTCGTGGCAGAGTTAATTTGCATTTCTTTAATGACTAAGGTTGAGCAATTTTCCATTTTATTTTATTTAAGGGCTATTTGCCTAGTTTTAAAAACCTGATTTTTTTTTTTTTTTTTTGAGATATGGTTATTACCTACAGTAAGCTGAACAGATCTTGAATGTACAGTTTGGTGAGTTTTGGCAAACGTGTCCATTATACCCCAGTCAAGAATAACGCACTGTCGTTACCCTAGAAAGTTCTCTTGTGTCCTTTTCCATTCCGTCCTCTTCCTCCCTTGCTGCTGCCCCGGACCCCGGGCAACCACTTTTCTGATTTCTATCCCCATAGATGAATTTTACTGTCTTTAAACTTCATAAAAATGGAAGTGTGCAAGAGGTATTTTTTTATTTGACTTGTTTCACTGAACATGTTTTTGAAATCCATCCGTGTTGACGAGTGTATCAGTAGTTCCTTCTTTTTTATTGTTGAGTGGCATTTTATTGTATGAATGTAACACAGTGTATTTAACCATTCTGCTGATCGGCATTTGGGTTGTTTCCACGTCCTCAGAGACACTTATTGTCGCTAGTTCAGCTGTTCTAGTTGGTGTGTGGTATCTGATTGCAGTTATAATTTGCATTTCTGTGATGACCAATGTTGAGTGTCTTTGCATGTGTATAGTGACCATCCGTAGATCTGTTATGAAGAGATAAAATTTTGCTCTTTTTAAATTGGGTTGTCTTTTCGTTATTGATTCGTGGAGGTTTCCTTGTGTGATCTGCTTAGAAGGCATTTGTCAGATATTCGTACTACAAATATTTTTCCCAACCTGTGATTTGCCTTTTCAATTTTCTTAATGGTGTCTTGATGAGTAGACGTTCTGAATTTTGATAGAGTCCGAGTGTACCAATTTTTGTATGTTTAGTGTTTTCTGTGTGCTGTCTGGGAAATCTTTGCCCAACCTTGGTCTCAAAGACACTCCTATGTTTTCTACTAGGGGTAGGGGCCTTGTAGTTTTACATTTAGGTCTGTAAATCATCTCAACTTAGTGTTTGTATTCTCTGAAGTCTTTCAGCCAGGGAGTGTACGTTTTCCAATTTTGTTATTCTTTCTCCAAGTGGGTTTGGCTATTCTAGATCTTTGGCATTTCTAGATTAATTTTAGAATTAGCTTGCCATTTGCTACCAGAAAGCCCTGTTGGAATTTTGACTGAGATTACATTGAATCCGGAGATCAATTTGTGGAGAGTTGACATCTTGGTAGTACTGAGCTTTCTGGCCCATGAAAAAGGCCTATTTCGCCATTGATTCAGATCTGTATTTTCTCTCACTGTTTTGTAGTTTTTGGTAAACAGGCCTTCACAGCCCTAAGTATTTGATATGTTTGATGCTATTGTGCATTGTATATTTTAAAAATTTTAAGGTCAAAATTTTTCGTGTGACTAGCATGGTTGTGTCCTGCCTAACTTGCTAGGCTCATTTATTAGTCCTAGTAGCTTTCTGTAGATTCCTTGGGATTTTCCGCATAAATAATTTATGTGATCTGTGAATAAAGACAGTTTTCCTGCTTCCTTCCCAACGGCTACCCATGCCTTGTTTTTTTTTCTTTTTCTATCCTTTTTGCACTGGCTTGAACCTCCAGTACAATTGAAGTGGTCAGAACAGATGCCTGTTCCCAGTTTTAGGAGAAAGTCGGTATGATGTTAACTGAAGGTTTTTCATAGATGGATGTTCCTGTCCCTTTCTGTTACTAGTTTGCTGAAATTTTTAAAATCAGGGATGTATGTTGAATCTTACACTCCTGAGATAAAGCCCACTTGTTCATGAGGTTGGATTACCTTATGTATTGTGGGATTATACGTTGTTGCCAAAAGGTTGCCGAGAATTTTTGCATCTGTGTTCATGAGGTCTTATTATCAGAGTAATATTGGCCTCAGAGAATGGGTTGGGAAGTATTCTCTCTCTTCAGTTTTCTCAAAGAGTTTGTGTCGAATTGGTATTATTTCTTCCTAAAAATGTGTGATGGAATTCATCAGTAAGGCCACGTGGGCCTGGAAGTTTTGGGGTTTTGGGGGGAAAGTTTTTAGCTACACAGTCAATTTCTTTAATATATATAGGCTGCTCAGATGATCTATTTTGTCTGGAGCGAGCTTTGGTAGTTTGTATCTTTCAAGTCATTTATCCTTTTAACATGTGTGAAACCTGTAGTTCTGTGTCATTCCTGATATTAGTGAATTGGGTCTCCCCACCCTTATCGCTCTGGCCAAAGGTTTACAAATATTTTTGATCTTCTCAAATAGCCAGTTTGTGATTTCATTGATGTTCCCTATTGTATTTCTGGTTTTTGCCATTGTTTCTCTCTCATCTTTATTATTTTTCTTCCTTCTGCTTCCTTCGGGCTTCTTTAGCTGCTTTCCTTCTCGTTTCTTTAGGTGGAAGCCGAGGTCACTGATTTGAGACATTTTCTAGTATAGGCGTTTAGTCCTATAAATTTCCATCCAGTGGATGCTTTCGCTATGTGTGTAGGCCCCCCCACCCCCCAAGACCAGCCTCAGGCTTGCTGATTCACTATCAAGAGTCACAGGGCTTAGAAACTGTTTTATGCATGGTTACAGTTTATTACAGTGAAAGATACAGATTAAAATCACCAAAGAGAAAAGGCACATAGGGAGAAGTATAGGGGGAAACCAGGCTCAAGCTTCCAGGTGTCCCCTCCCAGTGGAGTTTCACGAGACATGCTGAATTCTTCGGGCAACAATACGTGACAGGCGAAGTGTTGCCAACCAGGGCGGCTCCAGGATTTTTATTGGGAGTTAGCACCTGCATGAGCAACCTCAGCTAGTCAAGACTCCAGACCTCTTAGAGCAGATGCAGGTGTTCACTATAAATCACATCAGCAGCATAAACTATCTGGTCAAAGTGGAACAGAATGGCCAAAGAACTCAGACATACAAAAATACTCTTAACAAGACAGAACATTCCAAGGCTCAGTTTTTAGTTCCCAGGAAGTAGCCAAGAGGTTTTCTTGGTAATGTGCGGGATTTGATCAACCCAGGCCTACTGACTTAACCTTTTCCTGTATAAGGTGCCTTCGATACACTTGGATAGAATATATTTTCATCTTCATTCATTTCAAAATACTTTCCGATTTCCCCTTTGGTTTCTTCTTTCATACAGGGTTTTGTTTTGGGGTTTTTTGTGTTTTTTTTTTAAGTGTATTCTTCCCACTGTTTGGAGCGTTTCAAGATATTTTTCTTGTTAGTTTCTAATTTAATTCCATTGTAACCGGAGACTATGTTGTGTGTGTCTTGAATCCTTTTAACCTTACTGAGTCTGTTTTAGGGTCAGGACTGTGGCCCTTGGTAAATGAGTTACGTGCGCTTGAAGAGAATGTGTACTCTGCCGTCGAATGGGATGTTCTGTGACAGGACAAGTGTTATTCGAGTCTATTTCTATACTGACTTTCTCTCTGGTGGTTCTTCTATCCATTACCGAGAGAGTGGTGCTGATCTCTACAACCAAAATTGTGGATTTGTCTGTTTTTCCGTGCATTTCTCTCGGATTTTACTTCACGTATTCTGATGAATTGGCCCCTTTATTATAATGAGATGACTCTCTTCATTCCTGGTAATATTCTTTGTTCGGCAATCTATTTTGATATTAATGTAGCCACTCCAGCTTTTTTTTTTTTTTTTTTTTTTTTTTTTTGAGAGAGAGAGAAAGCATGAATGGAAGAGGGGCAGAGAGGGAGGGGGAGAGAGAATCCCAAGCAGGCTCCCCACTCTTAGCATGGAGCCCAGTGCAGGGCTCAAACTCACTAACCATGAGATCATGACCTGAGCCGAAGTCGGCAGCTCAACCCACTGAGCCAGCTTTTCTTCGTTAGGGTTAGAATGCTGTAATTTTTTATTCTTTCACTTTTAACCTTTATATAAGGTTTCGGTAACATACTGTTTAATGTTGCCTTTTTATCAGTTTGATAATCTCTGTCCTTTACCTGGAGTAGGTATTACTTTCCTATTGCTGCTATAACAAAGTAGGACAGATGTACTGGCTTAAAACAACACACATTTATTATCTTATGCCTCTGTAGGTCAGGAGTCTGGTATGAGTTCCCCAGATTAAATCAAAGTGTCGGCAGACTGCATTCCTTTCTGGAGGCCCTAGGGGGAAAATCCTTTTCCTGCTCGTTTGGGTAGCTGACAAAATTCAGTTCCTTGTGGTTGTAGGACCGAGGTTCCCATTTTCTTGCTGGCTGTAAACCTGAAAGCTGTTTCCAGCTTCTAGAATTTGCTGCATTCCTTGCCTCCTGGCCCCCTTCCTCCGTCTTCAGAGCTGGCAATGACAGGTTGAGTCCTTACGTCACGTTTCTCTTGCCACGTCTCTCTTTTTCTTTCTCGTCTCGCTGACGCAGCCAGGAAAGCTTCTCTGCTTTTAAGGACTCTGACATTGGGCTCATCTGGACGGTCCAGGATAATGTTCTGTCTCAAATCCATGCCCTTAATCACCTCTGCAAAGTCCCTTTCGCCATGTAAGATAATATATTCAAAGGGTCTAGGGTGGGGGTATCTTGGGCGGGGAGAGCCATTCTTCTGCTTACCAAGGGTTGTCTAGACCATTTTATTTAGTTATGCTCCGTGGTTCGGTTTAAATCCACCACCTTGCTCTTTATTTTTCATTTGTACCAGCTGTGTTCTGTTCTCTTTTTCTGTCTTCAGACTGAATGTTTTTTATGATTCTATTTTATCCTTTGTTGGTTTATTATAGCTCTGTGTTGTGTGTGTGTGTGTGTGTGTGTGTGCTTTGTTTTTTTTTTTTTTCTAGAGAGACAGAGACAGAGGGAGAAAGAGAATCTCAAACAGGCTCCACACTTAGCACAGAGCCCAGCGTGAGGTGCAGTCCCACAACCCCAAGATCATGACCTGAGCCGAAATCACGCGTCCAATGCTCAACTCACTGAGCCACCTAGGCGCCCCTTTGTTGTTTTTTATAGTTGCTTTAGGGTTTGTGTTATATATCTTATCATGGTCTACCTTCACATGACATCACACTCGTTTACATATATTGTAGTTTTAATGACCTACTATTTTTGTCATATATTTTCGATCTACATATATTGTAAACATCATATACATTGTTATAAGTTTTCTCTGGCTGCTTTAATTTTTTTCCCCCTGGTTTTAAGCAATGTGATTGTGAATATCTTGGTATAATTTTCTTTTTGTATCTTTGGCTTGGCGTTCTTTGAGTATCCGAAATCTGTGGAATTACAGTTTTCATCAAATTTGGAAAATTTTGGCCATTATTTCTTCAAGTATTGTTTTTTGAATTCCAATTGTGAATATGTTAGGCTGCTTGAAATTGTCCCATAGCTCACTGATCATCTGTTGAATTAAAAAAAATTTTTTTAATGTGTATTTATTTTTGAGAGAGAGAGAACGAGTGGGTGAAGGGCAGAGAGAGAGACAGAAGCAGGCCCTGTGCTGACAGCAGAGAACCCAATGTGGGGCTTGAACTCAACAAACCACGAGATCATGACCCGAACCAAAGTTGGATGGTTAGCCAACTGAGCCACCCAGGCACCCCTAAAATTTCTTTATTTCTGGGTTTCGTATTCGATTGATTTTATTGTTCTGTCTTTGATTTCAGTAAACTTCAGTTCCACAGTGTCTAATTTGCTCTTAATCGCCTCTAATATTTTTGTTTTCATCTCAGACATTGTAATTCTTATCTCTAGAAGTTTGATATGGACCTCGTTGGTATCCTCCTGCTTTCCTCTCCCTGCTTGAACACAGGAAACACAGTTTAATAACTCTTTCAATGTCTTTGTCTACTCATTCTGTTACCTGTATCACTTCTAGGTTTATTCTGATCGATTTTTCTTTTAATTGTGGGTCATGTTTTCCTGTTTCTTTGCATGCCTGTTAATGGAAAATGGAGTTTTCCGTTAGTTTTCCATAGTTGAAAATGGAGTTTTCTCTTCCACTGCATTTTAGAAGCAATATTGTTTGACATGTAAAGGCTATTGATTTTTGTTGTTGTTTTTGTATTGTTACCATGCTAAACTTAATATCTGTATTAGTTTTAGCATTGATTCTCTAGAGTTTTTCAGTATCTTATCAACAATATAGTTTTACCTCCTCCCTTCCTATTTTTATGCCTCTAATCGTTTTATTTGATTGTACTGGCTAATACCTCCATATGCTGCTAAATATTCACACTCTTCTTTCAAACCTCATATAGACAGCTGACCTCAACTTGCACAAGCTAGGTTTATTTTTAAGGCCTCAGAATGATGTTAAATTAGGGGACTGTCTGGTGGCCAACCAAGTGTCTTTTCAAAGTGGGGTTAAATTGAGAGAATCCAGAATCTAAAAGTGGATTGTCCTCAGACTGTCTACCGATGCATTCTGAAAATTCAAGTGGTGCGATTCAACATGTATGGGTAAATGCGTGTTCTGACCCACTTTGTTCTAAGCCTCTTAGTTTCCCATTAAGATCTTTCTGAGGCCTATTCTGCAGTTACTGGGTGGAGTTGTCTGTAAATACCGACTAGGTTGGGTTGGTTGTTAGTATTATTCAGATCTTCCACAACTTTGGAGATTCTGTCTACTTGCTCCATTGATTACAGAGAGAGGGATGTTCACGTTTCCAAGTATAACTGAATTTTCTCCATTTTTCCTTTAAGTTCTATTGTGTTTTGTTTCAGGCCTTTTGGGGCTCTATATTTAGGTACACAAATGTTGAGGATGCTTAATTGGAGAATTGGTCTTGTATCATTATGTAATGTTCCTTTTAGTTGCTGATAATGTTCCTTGTTCTGAAATCTACTCTGCATGATATTAACATGGCTACTCCAATTTTTTTTTTCATCATTGCTGTCTGTGTGTGTGTGTGTGTGTGTGTGTGTATAGCAGGTATTCATTTCTCAGGCCAGGAAAGGCATGCACAAGAAATACAGCTTTTTTCCTGTAATTTCTATCTAGAGTCCCCATTCACTGACTGACAGAGACGATGACAGTCAATTCAAGGTTTGAACCCCTCCGCAGTGTGACATCTGAGTTCTGCATGGGGCTTATGTGGCACCAAGTCTTAGGGGAAGGGGAGTCTCTCTAAGTGTAAGCATCTGCCAATATGTCTCATTTTCTCCCTTGTCTCCTGTCCTTGGACTTGTTCTTCATCCCGGACACCAGGCCTCTGTTGCCAGCTCCCAGGGGCCCATCCACACAGCTCTCAGCTCCATGAAGACAACTTCTGGGACTCTCTGTGCTGCGCTGGCATGTGGCAAGACTGGAGGGCTGCCTTGGGCATGTCCTCCTTGAGTCCCCCACGCCTCTCCCCTGCCCTATCTCCTTCCCTCCTCTAGCGCGGCCACAATGCAGTCGGATTTGAGGTGGGAGAAATACTCGTTTTTAGTAACTTTTTATTTCAATGTTACATAATATTATTTTGATATTATTTTCAACATATAGAAAAGTTGGAGGATTAGAACAAAGTTCTTTATTCAGATTCACTAATTGCCTATACTTTGCCACGGTTTCTTTCTCATTTTCTCTCTCGGCGGGTACGTGTGTGGGAGGTGTAGTATTTATTGTGTATATGTGAATCATTTGAAACTAAGCCAAAAAAAAAAAAAAACCAGAATAAACCAACGAAATAAAAAAAAAAATAGGTTCTTTAAAACGTCAGCAAAGTTGATGAGCCTTTAGACTGATCAAGAAAAAAGAGAGAAGACACAAATGATCAAAATCAGGGATAAAAGAGCATTCCACTGACCTTACAAAAATTAAAAGGATCGTCAGAGAATGTTATTAACAACTTTATGCCAACAAATTAAACAACTTAGGTTTCCTAGGTACAAATTACCAGAATGAACTCAAGAAGAGGTAGAATCCAATCATAGGAATGTACTCAAAAGAAATTAAAATATGGGTCTACACAAAGACTTGTACACAAATATTTATAGTAGCATTATTCATGATAGCCAAAAAGTGGAAGCAACCAAAGTCCACCAACTAATGAACGGATAAATCAAAGTGGTAGATCTATACAATCGAATCGTATTTGACCGTAAAAAGGTATGAGAATGTACCTTGGAAACATTATACTAAGTATAAGAAGCCAGTCACAAAAGATCTCGTATTGTATGAGTCCATTTATATAAAATGCCCCAAATAGGCAAATACATAGAGACAGAAAGTAGATTAGTGATAGCCTAGATCAGGGGGAAGATTGGGAGGGAGGGTAAAGGCTACAAGGTTCAGGGTTTCTTTTGGAGGTGATGCAGACATTCTAAAATTGATCATGGTAATGGTTGCACACCTCTGTGAATATACTAAATTGTCCACCTCAGACTGGTTAATTTTATGGCTTGTGAATTATATCTCAATAAAGCTCTTACCGAAGAGAAGGAATAGAAAAGCTAAATAGACCTATAACAAGTAAAGAGATTAAATAGTCATTAAAATACTGCCCACAAAGGAAAGTATTGTTCCAGATGGCTTCACTGGTGAATTTTCTCAAATATTTAAAGAAGAAATAATGTCATTCTTTCACAAACTCTTTCATGCAATAAAAAAAAAAAAAAAAAAAAAAGGAGCGGGACACTTGTCAACTAATTCTATGAGAACAGTATTACCCGAACACTGGGGCCCCTGGGTGGCTCAGTTGCTTAAGTGACTGACTCTTGATTTCAGCTCAGGTCATGATCTCCTCATGATCATGAGTTCAAGCCCTGTGTCAGGCTCTGTGTTGGGTGTGGAACCTGCTTATGATTCTCTCTCTCCCTCTCCCTCTGTCCCTCCCCCGCTCTCACTCTTTACCTCCCTCCCTCTCACTCTGTCAAAAAAAATTGTTTTTTACCCTAACACCAAAGCCAAACAAAGATATCACAAAAAAGGAAGATCAGAGACCAATATCCCATGAATATAGATGCATTTTTTTTTACTTTTTTAAAGTTTATTTATTTATTTTGAGAGAGAGAGAGAGCACGCAAGTGGGGAAGGGGCAGAGAGAGAGAGAGAGAGAGAGAGAGTGAGAGAGAGAATCCCAAGCAGGCTCCGCTCCACCAATGCAGAGTCCAATGCAGGGCTCAAACTCATGAACCTTGAAACTCATGACCTGAGCTCAGGTCGGATGCTTGACCAACTGAGCCACCCAGGGACCCCACATGCAAAAATTTTAAAGAAAATATTAGCAAACTGAATCCAACAACGTACAAAAAGGAGTATGTATGCATTATGGCCAAGTGAGATTTATCCCAGGAATGCAAAGTTAGTTTAGCCTCCAAAAATCTAATGTAATATATCTTATTAATAGAAGAAAAAAAAAACAGGGGCGCCTGGGTGGCGCAGTCGGTTAAGCGTCCGACTTCAGCCAGGTCACGATCTCGCGGTCCGTGAGTTCGAGCCCCGCGTCAGGCTCTGGGCTGATGGCTCGGAGCCTGGAGCCTGTTTCCGATTCTGTGTCTCCCTCTCTCTCTGCCCCTCCCCCGTTCATGCTCTGTCTCTCTCTGTCCCAAAAATAAATAAAAAACGTTGAAAAAAAAATTTAAAAAAAAAAAAAGAAGAAAAAAAAAACAAAAAAAAAAAACAAAAAAAAAAAAACCAAAGAACAAACCACAGGATCATCTCAGTAGAGTTAGCATCTGACAGACGACCATACACGAAAAGAAGTTATCTCAACAAACTTGGATAGAAGGAAATATTCCTCAACCTGATAAAAGGCATCTATGAAAAACCCACAGCAACCATCACACTTAATGATGAAAGAGTGAATGGTTTCCCCAAATCAGGGAAAAGACAAGTACGTCCACTGTCATCACTTTTATTCCATAATTATAGTTAAGATTTGGGTCACTTCAGTAAGGCAAGAAAAAGAAAATCACCCAGTAGGCATCAAAATTTTTTTTTTTAATTAAAAAATATTTATTTTTGAAAGAGAGAGAGAGGGAGAGAGCAGGGGCGGGGGCAGAAAAAAGAGAGGGACAGAGGATCTGAAGTGGGTCTCTGCACCGACAGCAACCAGCCCAATGTCGGGCTCGAACCCATGAACTGTGAGATCATGACCTGGGCCAAAGTTGGACACTCAACTGACTGAGCCACTTAGGCGTCCCCCAGCAGGCTTTTTTTTTTTTTAAGTGTTGGTTTATTTTTGACAGAGAGAGAGAGTGCATGTGTGTGTGCATGCATGCAACCTGGGGAGGGGCAGAGAGAGAGGATCTGAAGTAGGCTCTGCACTGTCCATGGTGGAGAACCGGATGCAGGGCTTGAACTCACGAACCAACAGATCATGACCTGAGCCAAGGTTGGACGCAACGCAGGCACCACCAGGCTTTTTTAAGAATAAGAGTGTAAGGTTTTTTTTGTCTGTGCCCATTGCCATTTCTGGGTTTCCAGCCTCTACATTACGTAGTCTAGGATAACCTGAGGCAAAAGCAAAACCCAGGGAACTCATGGCCGTGTCATTATGTCCCTCGGCTTCTAGCTGATCAACTAGCTACCTTTTCTCTACCTTTTAAAGTCATCTAATGTTTGCTTTTCTATACAACATTCGCAGTTTCTGTCTTTACTCAGCGGGAGGAAATAGAAAGGAGTGCATTTTTCCATCTTGGTCTGTAACCGCAAGACTGGACTGTTTATCTTTTATTAAAATCTTTATTTTGGAATAATTTTAGATTTTTCAGAAAAGTTGCAGAAGTACAGATGGTTCTTTTATACCCTTCACCCAGTTCCAGTTTTCCCTAATGTTAACATCTTACATAACTGTGGTACCTTTTTAAAACTGAGAAATTAACGTCAGGACAATTCTAACAACCCCAGACTCTTGAGATTTCACCAGTTTTTCCACTAATATCCTTTCGCTGTCCTAGGATCCCATCCAAGATACTACGTTATACTTAGTCATCATGTCTCTTTAGTCTCTTCCGACCTGCGACAATTTTCCAGTCTTTCCTTTGTTTTTTTTTGTTTTTTGTTTTTTGTTTTTTGTTTTTTTATGACCTTAAACCTTTGGAACCTGTTGTGAGGCTCTAAACAGATAAGAAGCTGGCTACATAAAGAACCACCAGGGAAAGCAAACTAGGTAGTTTGGGGCCAGCGGTGGGAGGAAAACTTTTCTCGGTCTACCCTTTGGTTGCATGCCTTTTGAATTTTGTATTCTCAATAACCATGAAGATGCTGTTTGTGTTACCAAAATCGTTGATAAAAATATGGAGGCTTGGCAACTCTTAAATCTGCAGGCCAGCAGGCGAGACACCCAGGAAGAGTTGTAATTTGTGCACTTGGCTGGCAGAATTCCTTCTTGCTTGGGGAGGTCAATCTTTGTTCTCCTAAGACCTTCCACTAATCAGCTGAGCTTTACTCGCATTATGGAGGTCTACTCACATTCATCTACTCACAGTCCGTCAACTTAAATGTTAATCTCATCCAAGAAACAGCCTCACAGAAAACATCCAGGGACGCCTGGGTGGCTCAGTTGGTGAAGCATCTGATTTTGGCCCAGGTCATGATCTCACGGTTCATGAGTTCGAGCCCTGCGTCAGGTGAGCTGGAGCCCCACTAAGGGCAAGCCCTGCTTCTCTCTCATTCTCTCTCTCTCTCAAGAAAGAAAGAAGAAAAGAAAACAAAACATCGGGAACTATGTTTGACCAAGTATCTGGACACCGTGGCCCAGCCAAGGTGACGCATAAAATTAACCACCACACTGCTTATTTAAAAAAATTTACATTACTTATTAAAATATACTTTTGAAGAGTACTGGTCAGGTATTTTATAGACTCTCTCAATTTGAACTTACCCGATGTTTTCTCATAATTAGATTTGAATAATAGGCCTTGGGGAAGAACAACACTACAGAGGTAAAATGTCGTTTTCACCATGTCATGGTGGGGGCCATGATATCGCATAACTTGCTCACTGGCAATTTTGACCTTAATCATTTGGTTAAGGCGGTGTCCACTTGTGTTTTCTACTGTAAAGTTACTGTTTTCTCTTTCCATACTCTATTCATTCCGGGTGAGTCACTAAGTCCAGACCATACTCAAGAGGAGGGAATTAATCCCCGCTTCCTAGAGGAGATAGTACCGATTTGGTGTATCACTTGGAATTCTTCTGTAAGGAATAGTTTGTCCCTTCTCCCCCATTTACTTATTTATTTAGTCATTTATAGTGCTATTAACCCATGAATATTTATCTTACTTTTGGAGTTATAAATCAACACCATTGTTATTTAATTTTTTTTAAATTTTTTTAATGTTTATTTTTGAGAGAGAGAGAGCACGAGCGGGGGAGGGGCAGAGAGAGAGAGAGGGAGACAGAATCTAAAGCAGGCTCCAAGCCCTGAACTGTCAGCACAGAGCCCGACGCGGGGCTCGAACCCGTGAACCTCGAGATCAGGACCTGAGCTGAAGTCCGAGGCTTAACCCACTAAGCCACCCGGGGGAGTGGGGGGGGCATTGTTATTTAATTTTTGATCAAGTTGTTCCAGCTTTGGCCGTTGGGAGCCCATTCAAGTTGACTCTTGTGTACTTTGGACAGGCCCTCTTGCATTTTTTTCAGCACTTCCGAATTTTTCGGCCCCACAAAATGCTCCAGGTTCATCTTGTATTTCCTCTGCCCTACACTCCTAAGAGCCCTTATTCCTTTTACTGAAGAATGGTGTTAGAAACCAAGATCTGGGTGATGGGTGTGCTCACTGCTACTGGGATGTCACTGTTTCTAGGCCCTCTAAAAGGACAGAACTAGAAAATATACGTATGTGTGCGAATACATGTATACGCATATATCCATAATTCTCTATCTGCATCATATATTAAAGTAAACATGAGCTCACTCACATAAAAAAGATACGAGGAAATTGATGCGAAAAATTAAAATCATGCCTTGCCATCCCAGTCTTCTAGAAGGTTTTCATCTGTAACAAAAATAAATCCGACATAATTACATGCCTACACACACACACACACACACACGAGTTCATTCTGGTATCCGCGACTTGAATCCAACACCACAGAGTTCAATTTCGCTTCCTGCCCTCCCTCTCTGTTTGTTTGTAACTACTTACTCTGATATCACTGGCTCCTGTTATCTACAGTTTATTTACTTGTTTGTTCGGTGCCATAATCCATGCAAAATAGTTTCAGAATTACTATCCTATAGCCCTATGAGAAAACAAACAAACAAACAAACAAACAAACTAGAATACAGTATTATGTATCGTTCTTTTTGTAGCCTTTGAGTGTCTAATTAAAACACTGTTCTCCAAAGTTGCTTTGGTCAGCTCCTTTATTTTATTTTTCCGGTGTTATTGAGAAACAAGTGACACCCACCAGGGTTTGATTCACATGTTGTGGAAAAGATTAGGTTCAGCTAACATCCGTCTTCCAATATAGATGCAATAAAAAGAAAAGAAAGAAGAAAACAAATGTTCTCCTTGTGATGAGAACTCTTGCGCCTTTTATCCCGACCCCTCGGTGACATTTTGTCACACATTTTAATACAGTTTGATTCACTGGTCACAGCCTGCATTGCATCCATTCCGGGCCCCCCTGACACCTTTGTTGATTAAAAAAAGAAAAAAAAAAAAAAGCGTGTATACAGTCAAGTTCACTCTGTATGGGTAGAGTCATGTATCCACCACCTTGGGACAGTTCAATCGCCCTAAAATTTTTCCTTTCTTTTCTCCCCACTCCGCCATTCCACTCGCAGGCCAGGGCCATTTTGAAGGGCTGGTTTCCAGGTCCGAGGAAACCGTAACACTCACCCCCTGAAACTGCTGCGACAACTGGGGTTCAAGAGAACAGAAAAATGTAATTTCTTCTTTCTGGCTGCCCTCTAGAGTCCGAATAAGAAGCCTGCAACAACTCCCAGAAGAAAAGAAAAGAAGGTCTATAACCTTCCGTTGGACCTTTATCTTTTTTTTTTTTTTAATTTTAAAAAATTTTTTTTTTAATGTTTATTTATTTTTGAGACAGAGAGAGACAAAGCATGAATGGGGGAGGGCCAGGGAGAGGGAGACACAGAATCTGAAACAGGCTCCAGGCTCTGAGCTGTCAGCACAAAGCCTGATGCGGGGCTTGAACTCATGGAGTGCGAAATCATGACCTGAGCCGAAGTCGGCCGCTTAACCAACTGAGCCACCCAGGCGCCCCTGGACCTTTATCTTTTTTATATACTATATTACACTTGTTTACGTAGCAAATAGCTCGAGGGGCTCCTGGGGGGCTCAGTCAGTTGGACATCCGACTCTTGATTTCAGCTCAGGTCGTGATCTTACAGTTCGTGAGTTCAAGCCCTGCATCAGGCTCTGTGCTGAGCAGATTGCTTGAGATTCTCTCTCCTTCTCTCCCTCTCTCTCTGCCCCTCCTACATGCTCTCTGTCTTTCTCTCTCAAAAAAAGTAGCAAATGGCTTGCTACTCATGCTGTCTGGTGGGGAAGAAATCTTTTAAAAAATTTTTTAAAAATATTTATTTATTTTTGAGAGAGAGAGAGAGAGAGAGAGGCAGAGAGAGAAGGAGACACAGAATCCGAAGCAGGCTCCAGGCTCTGAGCCGTCAGCACAGAGCCCGACGCAGGGCTCGAACCTACACACTGCGAGATCATGACCTGAGCTGAACTCGGATGCTCAACCGACTGAGCCACCCAGGCGCCCCGGGGAAGAAATCTCTTAATATTAAGAACATGGCCTCGTGACTTAATCTCCAAGAAGCCCTGTGAGAGACCAGAGAGGCCATCTATACTTTTGAATATAGACTTTGCAACTAGCAATCAAATAGGTATATCATTTTTCTTTCTTTTTTCTTGTCTTTCTTTTTTTCCTTTTGACAGAGGGAGAGAGGGCGCAAGTGAGCGAGGGGCAGAGAGAGAGAGAAAAAGAGAGAAACAGGGCTCACTCTGGGGCTCGTGTTCACCAAAAGTAGAGCTCAAGCACCTGATGTGGGACTTAAACTCCCAAATTGTGAGACCATGACCTGAGCCAAAGTCAGATGCTTAACGACTGAGCCACCCCGGCGCCCCGGTATATCAGTTTCTTATAGGCCACCGAATTCGGCCAAGAACATTTCATTTGGTATTTGTGCGTTTCTAGTTATCGGTGAGATTCGTTTGTCTTTCTTTCTTTCTTTCTCCCCTTTTGCTATCTTTGAGCAGGTTTTGGTGTCGGGAGTTTGCTCCTTTTGAGATCCGCATTGACATTCGAATTCCGTAGAGGTGACAAACTGGATGTGGGTAGCAACCCCAGTTTGGTCTGCTCCTGGAGCTGATAGCTGGGGGTAAGTGAGGTGGTGATCTTCGCGAGAGTCGTAGCAGGGAGAAGCTGGATGGAACTTTCCCCTAGGTGGACGGGTTATGCCTCGGAACCCAGGGTGGGAGAGCCCCAGGGAGGGCATTCGAATGAGGCAGTTACTGGAAAACTTTCAGGCCACTGAGCCAGGGGATTCAAGGCTGGGGGTAGGGGGGACTGATATTGGATCCCCTCAGATGAGTTGGATGATCTGGGCTTGCAAGAGACCACCGGGAGCTATCCCCTTTTGCTATCTTTCTCCCCTTTCTTTCTCCCCTTTTGCTATCTTTGAGCAGGTTTTGGTGTCGGGAGTTTGCTCCTTTTGAGATCCGCATTGACATTCGAATTCCGTAGAGGTGACAAACTGGATGTGGGTAGCAACCCCAGTTTGGTCTGCTCCTGGAGCTGATAGCTGGGGGTAAGTGAGGTGGTGATCTTCGCGAGAGTCGTAGCAGGGAGAAGCTGGATGGAACTTTCCCCTAGGTGGACGGGTTATGCCTCGGAACCCAGGGTGGGAGAGCCCCAGGGAGGGCATTCGAATGAGGCAGTTACTGGAAAACTTTCAGGCCACTGAGCCAGGGGATTCAAGGCTGGGGGTAGGGGGGACTGATATTGGATCCCCTCAGATGAGTTGGATGATCTGGGCTTGCAAGAGACCACCGGGAGCTAAAAGGGGGGCGGGGGCGGGGACTGTGACTGTTCCCATGCCTGAGTTTGGGGAGGTGTGGGGAGGCCTGAAAGCAGGAAGGTTTTTCTCCTGGGGCTTCAGTGGGGGAACTGGTAACCTGCCCGTTGCTATGGGGAGCTCCTGAAGGGCGAGACCACTTTGTCTTCCAACTCTTTGCGGCCTACCTCCCTTGTACTTTTGTAACTGCACCCCAGCCCTAAGTTGAATGAACTCCTCTGAGGGGGGTCCAAGAAAGGGATCAATCACGAGGGATCAATCCCAACACGAGGGATCAATCCCAATCACGAGGGATCAATCACAACAAGGCCGACACACGTCCCTTAAAATTTGTTCCAGGTAACCGCTCGAGTCAGAAACTATGAACACGGGAAGGGTCTCGTGTAGTGCGAAATATCTTCCGAGTCCGTGTGTTTGCTTCTTTGCTCCATTCAGTCGCTCATTGGAAGAAAAGAATGGCCATTATTGAGATACAGGCTGACAGCCCGCGAACTCAAGCAGAAGAAACACTTCAAAGCACAGAGCTCGACGCAGGGATGGAAACCACAAGGAGCTCGTCACGAGTCGGAGTGAATGAATGTATGCGTGAGTTTCTTTAGTGTTTACGCAAGAGGAGAACTAGTGGATCGTCAGGTAGGTGTATCACCATCTTCATCAGAATATGCTAAGCCATCTTCCAAAGAGTTGGTATGAGTTTGCGTATCCATTATCAGTCACGAGTTACCTTTAGCTGCGCATCCTCCCCGATATTTGATATTTTCAGACTTATACACGTTTGCCAATATGATATGTGTGTAGCGGTATATCGTCATGGGACTCATTTGTATTCCCTCTTTAACAATGAGGTTGGGGGCGCCTGGGTGGCGCAGTCGGTTAAGCGTCCGACTTCGGCCAGGTCACGATCTCGCGGTCCGTGAGTTCGAGCCCCGCGTCGGGCTCAGGGCTGATGGCTCGGAGCCTGGAGCCTGTTTCCGATTCTGTGTCTCCCTCTCTCTCTGCCCCCCGCCCCCGTTCATGCTCTGTCTCTCTCTGTCCCAAAAATGAATAAAAAACGTTGAAAACAATGAGGTTGACCAATTTAAAAAGTTTTTTAATGTTTTTATTTTTGAGAGAGAGAGAGAGACAGAGCGTGAGCAGGGGAGGGCAGAGACAGAGAGGGAGACACAGAACCCGAAGCAGGCTCCAGGTTCCGAGCCGTCAGCACAGAACCCAACGTGGGGCTCGAACCCACGGACCGTGAGATCATGACCTGAGCTGAAGTCGGACGCCCAAACGACTGAGCCACCCAGGTGCCCCTCCCCTTTTTTGAAATGGCTATTTCAATGTCTTGCCCATGTTTATACTGGGTTGTCTTTTTTCCCTTCATTTTTTATGTAAGGATTCTGTGCATATTCTGAGTGTGAGTCCTTTGTCAGTGAATGTGTTGCACATACCTTCTCCCACTCTGTGGCTTGTGTCCTTAGGGAGTCTTCTGATGAATAAAATTTCCTAATTTTAATGTAGTCGAATGCATCAAATCTTTGCTTTATGGTTACTGCTTTTTGTGTCATGTTTAAGAAAACTTTCCTTGGGGGGGGGCGCCTGGGTGGCTCAGTCGGTTAAGCATCCAACTTTGGCTCGGGTCATGGTTCGTGAGTTCGAGCCCTGCATCGGGCTCTGTGCTGGTGGTGTGGAGCCTGCTTGGGATTCTCTCCGTCTCTTCTTCTCTCTCCCTCTCTCTCTCTCTCTCTGCCCTTCCCCATGTGTGTTCTCTCTCTCTCTCAAAATAAATAAACTTTTTTTTTTAAAGAAAGAAAACTTTCCTTGGCCTCACGTCATGAAGATATTCTCCTATATTATATTCTTAAAGGCTTCAAACTTTTCTCCACATTCAGTTTTATAATCCACCAGAGTGTTTATCTAAGGTGTGAGGTAGGGATCCAGGTTATTAGCCTCTTTCAAGCTGCCAAGTGTCCTCTCACGGGCAGAGATCTTTTAGTATCTCCTCCGTGCTCTAATCAAGGCCCTCAGCTGAGCACTCTCTGGCCCTTCTCCCCCGCCCCCCAGCCCCCCAGCCCCCGCATTCTCATTAAATCAACATAGTTCAGATGTTCCCTGTCTCCGACTTGGAGCGGAGACTTCCCTGCCTCACTCTAACACCCCTCACACATAATAACGCCACTCACCTCGTGCTAAAATTCTGAATCTATTATAGGATCCCTGTTTCCAATTCTGCTTACATTTCCCATGGCCGTGCTCCTTCCGAATTTCTTGCCTTATCTTCCCCTCTTGCCCTTCACAAACTCCCATCTTTCTAGCCTACCCAATGACTGACTTTGCTTCTCTCATATTCGTCTTTGAATTCCTGGTACTTAACACTTAGTAGGTACTCAACAAATGTCTGTTAAAATACAATGAAACCCAACCCATACAAAGTACATGTTCTGGTCAGTGGCCCATCATCAGTTACTAATAAATGTTGGCATGATGAATGAATGACCATCTCTGCACTTGTCATCTCTATTATTCATTTTGGTGTCTAACACACTAAAGCAAGCTTTACCATAGTAAAGTTACTGGGAATTGCCTACCTCATGGAGTTATGGGATCCAGCCCTTGGATCCCTTGGAGATCCAAGGAGATCCAGCCCTTGGAGAAATAGAACAGCAGGTTAATGACAGTCCTATACGACATAGCAAAATATTTTGTAGGGAGTGTGAATAAGACGGTGAACGTGAGGCTGATTGGACAATCTGGATAATAAAGACAAGAAGTGCTTACTAAGTGTGGGACTATGGAGGGGCAAGGTCAACACGAAAAGGAGGAGGTAGGCCCCAGCTGAATTTCGAAGGCCTAAGGAATCCCAACCAAGGGAAAAGCAAATGCAGGGGTGGGCCTGAGCTTGGAGCCCGGTGGGACGTTTGGGTTGGTGGTTACAGCCCCTGCAATCTGACCTTATGGCCTGGCACACGAGATCTGCCTGGCTGGAGCCCATCCTGAGGGTTGGTCCCGGAAAATGAAAGCGAGCAAAGGTCCTGATGCCACCAGAAAAGTATAGTGTGGTGGCGACATGCATGGACTCTAGAGTGGGACCGAGGCTCAACTCCCAGTCCGCTGCTTAACTAGGGCGTGTCTACAGACAAGTTACTACTATGCCCTGATTTGTGTCCTCCCCCCCTCCCCCCCGCCGCTGCCCCACCACCAGATTCAAATGTCAGAGCCCTAACCTCCAATATGATGTTATTTGGAGGTGGGGCCTTCGGGAGGTAGATGGATTTAGATGAGGTCACGAGGGTTGGACCCTCATGACGGAATCAGTTCCCTTATAAGAAGAGACGCCAGAGAGCAAAGAACACTTTCACCAGAACCCAACTGTGCTTGCCCCCCATCTCTGACTTCCCAGCCTCCAGGACTGCGACAAGGACATTTCTGTTGTCTAAGCCACCTGGTCTGTGGCACTTTGTGACACCAGCTCGAGCTGGCCATGACGCCCGTCTTCTCCACACCACGGTCTCCTCACCCACGAAAAGAATGACATCCCAGACCTTATGTGAGGCGTAAATGCAAGCAAAACCAAAACTGAACGAACCAAACAAACCAAAAAACCCAAAAATCGGAATCGTTCCTGGCGCATAATAAACACTCAACAAATCTGCCCCAGGAGGCGAGGTGGCGTTACCCCCAGGAACTGGAAATGGGGGCAGGGCAACCACCCAGGCAAGGAGCCCTCCTTAGCATCACAGATTCTCCAAGGGAGCCCACATCGGTTCGCTCGGTCTCCGTGGGGGTGAAATCAGTAGCCTTTGTTCTAGACCCATCATTCATAACCCCTCCCGAATGCCACAGGACAGCTAAGGGATAAATGAACACGACAGAGTCATTCATGACAGGGTTGGTTCAAACCACACAGATGGTGTCCGAGCCATTTACGTGAGATTTGTCAGGCCGGAGTCTGAGGAAACTCGGCCAAGCATGAAATTTTAATTAAAAATAAAAACTCGAGCCCAGTCATGGCTTCCATTGCGGTTACATTTCGTTGCCATCAGACACAGCTGCTTTTGGACTGTGCAAAGAAGCATTGGACAGCTTCTCTGATGCCAGGCCTGTGAAGATGAGGCCATCCCTCCACATTCCTGTTGTTCTCTGGGGAAGGACCCAGAGACATGGTCTCTGGTCTCTCCCCAGAGAAATGGATTCTTCGCTAAAATAGCAGGTCGCGTGAAGACACGTCCAAGAACATTTATTACAGCTTTATTTATAGTACCTCCAAACTAACAGCGGCCCAAGGTCCCTGGACGGATGAGTGGATGAAAACAAGACACGACACCTCCACGCGATGAAAGTCTACTCGGCGATAAAAAGGAACCGAGTGCGGATACCCACAGCACGGACACATCTCAGAAACGTGTTGGGCCACAGAAGCTGGGGGCAAGGGAGTAAAACGCTGTGTAGTTCCATTGATGCGAAGTTCAAAACCAGGCAAAACAACTCTGTGGTGAGAGAATCCAGAATTACGGCTCCCTTCTTTGCAGGGGGGAGGTCGCTCGGTACTGAATGGGATGTTTCTTGGGGAATGGAAATGTTCTGTAGCTCGATGGCGCTCACAGGAGCGGATGTAGCGCAGAAACTCCTCCAACCGTGCCCTGGAGATGCGTGCCTTTTTGGTGTGTAAGTTACACGCCGGTTCAAACGGGAAGGAGAACAGCAAGAGGAGAGACGAGACTTCTGGAAATGAAGTCATCAGTAAAGCCAGCAAAGCACAAAATGAGACTCGGGGGAAGTGCCTTGGGGACGTGTCCTCCAACGAGGGGGAGGCCTGTGAATGGAGCCAGTGTTCTGGGCTGCTTCCCAGGGGTGCCTGCTGTGAAGCCGGCCCAAGGGGCGAGGCACGATTTGACCTCGGGGCCAGAGATCTGGCTCCACCGGGCCTGCGCTCCCCAGCCTCCAGAAACGGTTATCGTGCGCTCTTTCTGGGAAGACAGATAATTCTGTAAAAATTACAGGAGCTTTGGGCCAACTCCATTCAGCCTCCTAACCTTCTGGCGGCTGCTTCGAGGGACGTCACAGAGCCAGTTGAGACAGTTTCCAGAGTGCAACAGAGTGGGCATTAATCCCACGGTTTTGCTGCCAAACAGGAAGAGAAATGGCAACTTACTTACAAAAAAAAAAAAAAAAAGCCAAGAAATAGTGAAACAGTTGGAGGCCAAGACTGCTCTCCTGGAGGGCCAGAGTGCATCCCAGACTCCCAGCAGAGTTCTGTGCTGGGCTCAGCCTTCTCCTCGACTCAGAGGGCTGGTTCACATGACACCCAGCCTGTCGCTTGCACGCCCCCATCCGCCAAAAGCTCTATCACAGGCACTTGGGTGGACAATTATTCCTCATACAAGCGTAGCCAAAAGTTACGCATGTGCAACCTAGACAAAAATTTATGTATTAATACCCCCTTTTTCTCCGAGCCCACGAAGCTGCCCCGCACGACCCGGGCCTCTGAGGCCAGTGCACAGCTCGGATGGAAACCGAGAGAAAGCAGGCCACGGATTTAGGACAGTAGCAAAGGAAACCAAAGGAATGATAAAGGTGAAAGTGATTTTTTTCCGACGTTCACCGTCGGTCGCCAGGTTTCGGGAATGCTTCTGAAACTTTGTGTTGGTTTGTTTGTAATTCCTGGGACTTAACTTGGAAATAATCATTAAGCCTGGTTCACATTGTTTTTTTCTTTTTTCAATAAGTTTTATCTCAGTTAAAAAAAAAAATAGCTATTTTGGTGCCTCAGATGAAGGCTGTCTCCAAGTTAAGGCCAAGGCTCGGAAGCTTGGTCAGGTCTCAGTTGGCCGGCCAGACTGTGGAAGGCGAGAAAAATCCCTGTTCTTTAAAAATGTCTGCGGGGCACCTGGGAGGCTCAGTCGGTTAAGCATCCGACTTCGGCTCAGGTCATGATCTCACGGTCCGTGAGTTCGAGCCCCGCGTCGGGCTCTGTGCTGACGGCTCAGAGCCTGGAACCTGTTTCTGATTCTGTGTCTCCCTCTCTCTGACCCTCCCCTGTTCATGCTCTGTCTCTCTCCGTCTCAAAAATAAAAAAACATTAAAAAAAATTAAAAATAAAAAAATAAAAATGTCTGCATTTTTTCGTAATGAAAACAATACATCTAGATGATTTCTATTTTCTTCTTGGTCCCCGTTAATATTTTCAATGTTTCTATAATGGGCACATATTTAGTATTGTTATTAAAATATTTAAAAAATTTTTTTTATTTTTTTAATGTTTATTTTTGAAAAAGAGAGAGAGACTGAGAGTGAAGAGGAGGGGCAGAAAAGGAGGGAGAGAGAGAATCCCACGCAGGTTCCACACTGTAAGTGCAGAGCCCGATGTGGGGCTCAAACTCATGAACTGTGAGATCATGACCTGAGCCGAAATCACAAGTTGGACGCTTAACTGGCTAAGCCACCCAGGTGCCCCTAAGATATTTTTTTTTAAGTTCCCAAAGCATATTTGTTAAACACAGAAAAGTAGAAATGATTTTTAAACAATCCAAAGCCCCATGATCTAAAGCTAATCAACCATGGCTAATATTTTGGTATCTTTACTTCCAGTCTTATTTCTATGCAAAGCTTTATTTTAAAAAAAAGGGAAAAAAATACACACAAAACCAGAATGCGCTCAACACATACAGAGCATTTGGTGATCTGTTAGTTTCACTGAGCATTGGTTCATAGGCATTTTCTTCCAGCATTATAAAGTCTACATAAACAGTATTTCAGTTTAGTTACATACATAATCGTGTGGGTGCAACCCCAAATACTTAGCCATTTCTCAGCTCTTGGGGGGCGCCTGGGTGGCTCAGTCGGTTAAGTGTCCAACTTCGGCTCAGGTCATGATCTCACTTTTCGTGGGTTCGAGCCCCGCATCGGGCTCTGTGCTGACAGCTCAGAGCCCGGAGCCTGCTTCGGATCCTGTGTCTCCCTCTCTCTCTGCCCCTCCCCCACTCACCCTCTGTCTCTCTCTGTCTCTCTCAAAAACAAATAATAAGCATTAAGAAAAAAATCTCTGCTCTTGGGAATTTAAATTATAGACAACTCTCTGTATTTAAAGTAATGGTGTGATTATAATTTCAGTGCATAAGTCTTCTGTTTCTTTTATTTAACATTTTTTGGTGTTGCATTAAGAAAAAAAACAACTTTGGAGAAGTTATAGATTTATGTAGCTTGGAGAGTCATATAGTGCTGCGGGGTTTGTTACAAAACCCAGCTGCTCCCACCCCCACCTTTCTATTTGTCTTGGCCCACAGGCGACAACATCTTTTAGCTGATTCTTTTGCCTACTATCACCTCTCTAGATAAACAGGTTTGAATGGATGCTCTCGACTCTTCTGTTGTAAGCATCATTGAATCTCCACTGTGGAAGATGAGGATTTTTTTCTTGGCTTTAGTTTTCTTCTCCGTCCTCCCATGCACGCTTTTCCCCTGTAGAGATACGTCATCATTCTGGTTAAGTCGGTATTTCGTGTTGTTAAAAGAAAATTTCCCACAGACAGTTCACTGATCTGGCGGGTTTTATTCAGCGATTCATGACTTGGGAAGCATCCAGTCTAGCTGACAGAAGGGAACTCCAAAGAGCTGTACAAGGCAAGAGATTGTCGTATAGGCCAAAGTGAGCAGGAACAATGGGGTTGTACTGGGCGTTTGCTACTCGGTTATATGGCAAAGAGGGAAGGTCTAGAAGCTTGTGCTGAGCAGGCTAAGTGCTGATTGGTTGATCTAGGCCTTCGTTTTCTGGGAGAGCTGAGCATAGAAACTGAGTTAAGTTTTGGTTTGCTGTCATGGGGCTTAGCATGAGTGACTCCATCTTGGGTGACATTAACAGTGTTTAGATAACGATGCCTATGTAAATGCCATTCAAAGCTGCTCCACGTAGTATTACAATGCTCACTTTTCCTTTCCTGGATAACTTAATTTTCTCAGAAAAAAATTTTTTTTAATGTTTATTTATTTATTTTTGAGAGAGTGTGAGCAGGGGAGGGGCAGAGAGAGAAAAAGAGAGAGAATCTCAAGCAGGCTCTGCACTGTCAGCACAGAGCCCGATGTGGGGCTTGGACTCACAAACCACAAGATCATGACCTGAGCTTAAATCAAGGGTCAGACACCTAACCAACTGAGACACCCAGGCGCCCCTCTGTGTATTTATTGTTAATTCAAATCCAAAGTCTTCACCAATGGTCTAAATCTTCTCTCAAAATATTCAGATGCACCAGGTTGGCATGAGTTGCATCTTCCTGACAGAATGATCGAAGCCTTCCGACCTGCTCCCCTGTGGACTGGGTGGCCCCATGCCTCATGCACAGCTGTCTCCCGGGACCACCTTTTGCCATTTTCTGGGGACCTCTTTCCCCTTCTCCCATGCTGGATCTCTTCTATCCTACACCTTGGGTCTCCTTTATCTTGGTCTACCGTAGTCTTTGGCCGAACACATCCTCCAATAGCTTCCTAAAATACACTGTTTAGAAATGGAAACTTCTAGAATTCCGATGTCTACAATTGGTAGTTCGGACATAGGAGTGATCGATAGTGTTGTGGGTAGAGAATCGAAGGTGGAAATAATTTTCTTTCAGAATTTTGAAGTTGCTCTCTTCTGGCTTCTAGTGTTGGGGAGAAGTTTGAGACCATCCTAACTTCTGACTCTGTCTACGTGACCATTTGCCCCAGCCCCAGCCTCCTGAAACTTGCAGCGTCTTTCTTTTGTCCCCAGGGCTCTAAACATTCATGCATTGTAAGGGGCACTCCACGAGTCCTTACAATGTAAACACAACTGACCTTTTCCTTCTGGGAAATTTAATTTTTTTGTTGATGATTTCCTCCCCTGTGTGTGTGTGTATGTGTGTGTGTATCTATTTGTCTCTGTTTCTGTTGGTATGTCTGTGTGTGATTGTGTACATATGTGTGTCTCCACATCTATGTCAGTATCTGTGTTTGGGTACATGTGTCTGTGTGTCCGTGTGTGTCTTTGTGTATGTGTTTGTGTCACTATGTGTGGTCTATGTTTATGCATGTATCTGTGTCTATGTGTGTGTGTGTGTGTGTGTGTGTGTGTGTGTGTGTTCTCTTTGAGACTCCTGTTATTGGATATTGGACCTCCTGGGCTAATTCTGTAATTAATTTTTTTCTCATTTTTAGTCTGACTTTTTGCTCTACCCCCTGGGAATTTTCCTACTGTTCAACCCCGGGAAAATTTGGAGCACCAAAATAAATGATAATCATACATTATAACCTATTGAATAAAATAAGAATCCTCCCCTTGTTACTCGGGACATAAAAGAGATATGAAAGCAAAAAGAAAACAAGAATCCACAAGTCCATATTTATACAAAGTATTAATTTTTATTAATTAATTGTATTAATTAATACAAAGCATTAATAAGTAAGTAGGGAAGGGGGGCGCCTGGGTGGCCCCGTCGGTTAAGCACCTGACTTCCGCTCAGGTCATGATCTCGAGGCTCATGAGCCAGATCCCCCAATCGGGCTCTGGGCTGACAGCTCGGAGCCTGGAACCTGCTTCCGATTCTGTCTCCCTTTCCCTCTGCCCCTCCCCCGCTCATGCTCTGTCTCTGTCTCTGTCTCTCTCAAAAATAAATAAACATTAAAAAAATTAAAAAAAAAAAACCCAAGTAGGGAGGAAGAAAAGTTCTTTTGTTTGACAACAGAATGCTACTGACACAGGCAAAGGGAAGAGTAGAATTTTTACAAAATCGTCATTTGGCAACCACCGTAGTAAGAGTTATTTAGGCAAAATCGCCAACGGATGCTAACGAAAGTGGGTGAATTTTGACGAATAGAGGAGATTTGCATAATCTCAGAGGACGTCTTCTCCAATTCCCGTTTAAACTTACAGGGCAGAAACCTGGTAGACTTCATGTCAGCCACGTGAGTGTCACCAGTGATGAGACAAGTTGACCTCATGTGTTTTCTGATAGGATGCGAAGAAGGGAGCTCAGCCTCACTTCTGAGACCTCCCTCCCCCAAATGAAAAGGCTAAATTGAATCATTACGGATCAACAGACAAACCCAAATTGAGGGAAATTCTACAATATTCCTTTCCTCTTCAGAGATGTCAAGGTGATCTCTCTCTCTTTCTCTCTCTCTCTCTCTCTCTCTCACACACACACACACACGGGCTGAGAAAATGTTCCAGATGAAAGGAAGGCAAGAGACATGCCAACTAAATGCAATCTGTGATCCTGAATTGGATCCTGGACCAGAAAAAAATTTCTATGAAGGACCTTACTGGAGAAATTAGAAACGTTTGAGTAACGGCCGTGGTTACGAAATAATGTGGCATCAGGGTTAACCTCCTGGTTTTGAGAATTGTACTGTAGTTATGTGAGCCTTTCTTTGTTTTTAGGATATAAACCCTGAAGTATTTAGAGGCACGTCTGTAACCTATTGTAAGATGGTTCAGAAAAAGATGGTTGGGGGGCGCCTGGCTGGCTCAGTCGGTTGAGCATCCGGCTTCGACTCAGGTCATGATCTCACGGTTTGTGAGTTCAAGCCCCCGAATCGGGGGAAGGGGAGGGGAGAGGAAGAGAGAGAGACATGGAGGAGGAGAGACAGGGAAGGAGGGAGAGAGAGAGAAATGAAGAGGGAGAAAATGATAAAGCAAACATGGAAAAAATTAAATAGTTGAGAATACCAGTACAGGGTATATGGCAATGATTTGTACGTTCCTTTCAACTTTTCTGAGAGTCTGAAAATATTTCCAAACAATATTAGAAAAAAGGCAGAAAAAAAATGGTAGGTGCTCTGGACGACCAGTGGGGGTTTGCCAGCTGTGACCTTCCCTTAGAGACCTGAGTGGGATGGTTGAGGGGCTTCCGATGTTGGGAGTTTTTAACCTTTTCCCTGGAAGCTCACTGGTCAGTTCTCCTGCCTGGGGTGGGGATGGGTTTCAGCACACGGGAGGGCACAGAGCATCTACTGTGCACACATGCCCTTGATCCCCTAGTTTTCAGTGTGACTTACTGTTCTACTCTCCCTGCTGTCCCTGAAGACCCTTTGATTTACTGTTTCCAGGCAAGGAGTTTCCAATATTTTGTTGCGGCTTGGAGGGCCATCACCTGGCAACGAAGGGAGAGGGAGATCGGGTTCCATTTGCTTTTTATTGGTTGATTGATGGATTGATTTACTTTTTAATGTTTATTTGTTTATTTTGAGAGAGAGAGAGAGAGGACAAGCAGTGGAGGGGCAGAGAGAGAGAGGGAGGGATCCCAAGGTGTCATCGCAGAGCCCCATGTGGGGCTCGATCTCACTAACCTCGGTCTCATGACCTGAGCCGAAATCAAGAGTCGGATGCTTAATGGACTGAGCCACCCAGGTGCCTCCATTTGGGTCTTAAAGTGGCCTTTTAAGACTCATCCTTATTTCAGCCTTCCCTCTTACTTCCTGAAGGATCCAGTGCTGCTGACTCCTCAACTTTTTGGGAGGTTTCGTGGTGTATGTAAGTTGGGAGGGTTCTCAGCATTCTTTGCTGCCAGCTCAGGATTCTGTTCTCTGGGTCCTGCTAAGTTATTTGCTTTCCAGCTTTCAAAATTTTGTTTCTATTTTTCTCCTTTCGTTTCCCCCTGTGTGATAGTCTACGCCTATTAAAAATTCCACTTACTCCCATTTTTGTAGAGGTTACAAGTGTTCAATCCGTGATCTTTAACAGTCAGTCTGTGCATAAATCTCTCTGCATTCTTGATTACTTCCTTTGGATAGCATCCCAGAAGTGAAATTATTGGGTAGAGTGTGCAATCTTTTTTGAGGTTCTTGATGAACTTTGCCAAATTACTTTTCAATAGGATTATATTTTCACCAAATTTCCATGACGTGCCTCTTTTCCTGAATTGTTGCCTGCCTTGGGTAGGATCAGTAAAAAAAAAAAAAAAATACAAAAATGTGTTTTGACAACGGGACTATCAGCTCACTTTTGACACAATTCCCCCTCAAGAAGGATTTTTCAGAGAGAAGCTCCAGGTAGGGGCAAGAGGCAGAAAGGTGGATTCAGCCAATTGGGGAGGGGGGTGCAGGGGTGTGAAGGGAGATCTTCATTTGTGCTACATGATCTCTGTACATGAGGCACCATGGTTTGTGGGTAGAAGGGAAGGAATCAGGAGTGAGTATGTGAGCCCTGAGTCTCTACTGCTTTCGATTGTGGTAAGGACAATGAGCATCACTCTAGAGTAAGCCCCAAATGGGTAACTGGAGTCTTCCTTTTTTTTTTTTTTTTTAAGTTCTATTTTCTTTATTTGAGAGAGAAAGAGACAGTGTGAGTTGCGGGGGCGGGTGGGGGGGGGGTTGGTGCAGAGAGGCTCTACACTGTCAGCGAGGAGCCCAACACAGGGCTCGATCTCAGGAACCGTGAGATCATGACCTGAGGCGAATTTAAGAGTCAGACACTGAACCAACTGAGCCACCCAGGCGCCCCGAGTCTTCTTTTTAACTCGACTCAGTCTCCATGTGTTTTTCAGAGTCAGGACCATCTTATCACACAGGTAATGCCTTCACGTTTTGGGATATGTCTTTCGTTTCATACAGTACAACTCCACTGTGCAAGCCAACTTCCTCACCTGGTGGCCAACCAATTTCTGCCTCATTCACTGAGTTGCTTTTCCCCTTTTTATTTTGGGGGGAATATTTGAGACTTTAGACTAGAAATATTTTAGACTTATTTTAGACTTACAACAAAGTTCCAAACTGGTAGACAGAATTCCCACCCGACATCCCCCAAGCAATGAACACTGATGAGATGCTACGCGCTAATCCAAGAGACCTTCTTGGAATTTCACCGACTGTCCCACTGAAAAGCAGCCAAGCAGCCCACAGTAGCTGGGCACTGGCCTGGCATCGTGAAGCCTTCCCCTTGGTGGTGCTCAGAGCCGGCCTGGCCCTCACAGCTGGGCCTCCGTGTTTTCTTTGAACATAAACAATTCCTCACATCGCTAACATCAAACAAGGCCACTCGGTGACCACAATGAGTCAACACAAACAACAGGATCATTGTTCAACCAAAAAGAACCCAACATGTCCCCCCTACCCTGGCTACTATGAGTGACTGCTGCTTTGATAACTACAGGGTTAGCCTGCTTCATTCCTCCTGCCCTATAGACGGGATTTATGGAGATGGGCAATCATGGATTTACCCCCACTTCTTGACAGCATCCAATCCAGAGCAAAGCCCCCCTTCCTTGAACTGTCCCCAAACTCACCCAACAAGCTCTAATCCTCTAAGAAGTCCTTTCTGACCCCCTCTTATTGGGACACCTTATGTTGCTCCTTGGGGTGCATTTTCTCCTTGTTCCAAGGAGCAATAGACCCTACTTTTTCAACTTGTGGGTGGGTTCCTGGTAAGTCTTGGCTGGTGGCCATTGACACCACCGATGTCCTTCTTCTGGGTCAGGATCCAGACGAGGATCCCACGTTGCATGTAGTTCTCAGGTCCCGTTAGTTTCCCCCTCCCCACCCCCACCCCCCAATCTGTGACAATTCTCTAGTCCTTCCTTGCCTTTCATGGCCAATCGTAGGACGTCCCTCAACTTGGTAGATGTTATCTCATGAATTCGATTGAGGTTTTGCATTTGGGGCAAGAATACCACGGAAGTGATGCTATGCCCTTCATGGGGCATCATGGTGGGGAGCACACGATGTCTATGTGACTCATCACTCCTAATGTTGACCCTGCTCACCTGGCTAAGGTCACATCTGCCAGGTTTTTTCACCATCAAGTTCCTATTTTTCCTTTCACGCTTAATGAGTATGTTGGTGGCAAGATAACTTTGAGATGATGCAAAGGCCCTGTTTCTCATACTTTCATCTACTAGTTTTAGCCCCCACTGGGGATTCTTGCCTACAACTATTATTATTACTTTTTAAGTCTATTTATTTGTTTTGACAGAGAGCGAGCGAGCAGGGGAGGGGCAGAGAGAGAGAGAGAGAGAGAGAGACAGAGAAGAGAGAGAATCCCAAGCAGGCTCCGCAGTGTCAGCATGGAGCCCTGTGCGGGGCTCGATCTCACCACTGTGAGATCATGACCTGAGCCAAAGTCAAGAGTCCGACGCTTAAGCGACTGAGCCACCCATTGCCTGCAACAATTATTGGTGTGGTGTTGACCAAGTGGTCATTTTGCACTCCCACCCTTTCTTCTACATTCATGAGTTGGAATTCTGTAAGGAAGAGCCCTCGCCTTCCCCGTTTATTTACTTATTCGTGTATTTATTTAGATCAGTATGGTCATGTAAGAATGGATGTCATTTCTGGGTTATGATATGTTGCTAGCATTATTTATTTTGTGGCCCTTTTGGCTGAGAGACCCTCTGTTCGTGCCCTACATTGGCAAACACAGAATGCCTGTATGTGCCAGGCTCTCGAGACACACTGTCTTATTGAAATAAGACAGCAACCCCGAGAAGGTAGATCTCCACCCCCCACCCCCCTGGACTCCGCCCCCGCCATTTTATGGAGACTCAGAGAGGTTAAGCAACTTGACCCAGGTCACATAGGAACCAGCAGAATCATTGTTTGAAACCAGGTCTGTCTGATTCCAGGACTGTAGATCTTTCCAGAAAGAACACGAATCCAACAAAATATTTATGTTGAACCCTAGAGGAAATGGTCAGGCTCACGGAATCACTTATGGGTGGAAGTCAGATGTTACAGGAGAGGTCTGGAAGGCGAGGGACCTAAAAACTGTCACTCTGAGTGAATTGCCTGAACTAGTCTTCTCCTTTGAACAGCCCACCTCATAGCTACAGCCGGTGGAGTCCTTTCTCATAGATCAGTTCCTTGGCCATGGTGGTGATGAAGTGTTTTGTATATCACCTCTGATCCCACACCTAGTCCCCTTGGTTGTGGAGGTCAAGTGAGACCCCAGTGAATCCCAGGAGCCCTCTACACCAAGGTTAACAATTAGTATTCTCAAGCACCCAGGACCAGCTTCACGGGCCATGCAAACTGTACAGTCTCACAGGGCTTGCACTTAATTTAATGTTCTGTGGTCTCGCAAATCTCAATACCGGGAGGCCCCACTGTTTCGTTTTCTACTAGCCCCCCCCCCCCAGATTATGTAGCTGGTCCTGCTATAAAATGGCGGTGGCTAGCAAAACTCAGCAATACACTCTGAGGCCTCCAGTAGGATTCCCGAGGACTGAGAATGTACCACAATGATAATCTTTGTGACCCAAGTCTCCTGAGTGCTGACTCAACCCGTCTCCCGGCCGTTGAGGGGAAAGAGCCGTTCTCAAGGAAGCCCCTCTGTCCTGTCTATGGCCAGCATAATGTCGTAGTCTGTTCGGGCTGCTGTAACCAAACACCACAGACCTGGGGGGGTGGTGGTGGTGGTGGCTTGTGAGCAATCGAGAGTCGGTTCTCACAGTTCTCACAGTTCTGGAGGCTGGGAAGTCTGAGATCAAGGCGCCGGCCGATCTGGTGTCTGGTGAGGGTCCACTCTCTGGTTCCTGGGCGGCCATCTTCTCACTGCGTCCTCATTTGGCACAAGAGACAAGGGGGCTCTCTGGGGTCTCCTTTACAAGGGGACTAATCCCACCCACGAGGGTCCCACCCTCAGGAGCTAACCACCTCCCAAAGGCCCAGTACCAAGCAGCATCACACGGGGGGGGGGGGGGGGGGGGTAGGATTTCAACGTAGGAATTCTGGGGCGACACAAACATTTTGTCTAGAGCACACGGTCTGTGACAAACACCAAGCCAGAAGGGCTGGAGAATGCAGTCGTTGTCCTCAGCAAGAGCATTTTCCAAGCACCCGCTCTGTGCCCAGCCCGGTTGCCGTGGGGAACACAAAAGGACCCCATGTCACCGCCATGCTGAGGGAGCTCCCAGCTGGATGGCGGGCTGGGACACAGATCTGGAACCATCTGAACCTCAGCCCTGGGTACAGGTGCATACAGTGGGCAGGTCCGGCGTTGGAACCTGTCACTATAGACTGGCGTTGGGGAATACTGCAGGTCAGGTTCTTGAGGAGCAGACGCTAAGACAGAGTGTGGGGCACGTGTCAGTTTCCTGTGGCTGCTAGAACTAATTACTACAAAATGGGTGGCTTTCAGCTGCTAGAAATGTATCGTCTCGTAGTGCTGAAGGCCAGAAGTCTAGAATCAGTTTCGCTGGGTTGAAAGCAAGGTGTTGGGAAAGGTGGTCAATCCTTGCCCTTCTAGACCAAGCCAGAGGGCAACGGTCTCAAAGACTCTCAGGCAGCCCAACCCTGCCCTTCCAGAAGCTTGGCCCGTCATCCTCACTATTGTCATTGCCCTGGGGATGGGGGGTGGGGTAGTGCCTGGAACAGTCAAAGGGCAAACCCCAAAGACAACCAATCTGGTGGACCACAAATACGACTTTTCTTGGCCCATCTTTGAATGTGAGTGAAGGGACCCAATGTGGTTAGGACAGGGTGAAAATCAGCAGGTGACGGGGAAGGTAGGAGGGGCATGGACTGGTAGCAGGAGTTCTGGAACTATCTCAGCGAGTCGCTCTTCCTCCTTGGGCCTCAGTTTCCCCGTCTGCCGTGTGAAGCCTGTTAAGTCAGGCATTCTGACCTAAAGGTGGTGATTCAGAGGGAAGAAAGAGGAGGCCGACCGGGAGGTCCCTGAGAGGAGAGGGCTGACAGGGAGGCTGGACAAAGGTCTAAAGAGCCCCGCACTGAGGTTTGAGGTGCCGGGGCAAGACTACACACAGGGGCCCACATAGTATGTGGCTAAATATTTCAAAGGTATGAAGCAAACTGACAGACTGTCGAATAGAGTATGTTTTGTTGGCTGACCTTGAAAAACTATTTTTTAAATGTTTATTTTTGGGAGAGAGAGAGAGAGAGAGCACGCGAGCAGGGGGAGGGGCACAGAGGGAGAGGGAAACAGAGAATCCCAAGCAGGCTCTGTGCTGTCAGCACATTCCCCGACGCGGGGCTCGATCTCACGTACTGTGAGATCATGACCTGAGCCGAAGTCAAGAGTCAGACGCTTAATGGACTGAGCCACTCAGGCGCCCCCCCACCACCACCAAAATTTTTATAATGACCTGTAAGGTCAAGTTGGAATGCACATTCTCAGACTCCTTAGCCTCCTGCACTGGAGGCTGTTGGTGATGACAGAGCTGGCCTGGGGCCCTGGCTGTGACTGCGGTGTCCTCACAGACCTCCTGCTCCAGGGAGAAATCCATCTTGGCGGTTAGGCCAAGGCCACGCTCGTGGCAGGCTGTTTTCCTGCCAGCGACCGAGTGCAGCCGGGATATAAGGGCCGTCTGGCCTGGGGAGACTCGGGGCTCCTCTGACGGCTGGCTTGTCCTCCAGGAAACCCCAGCAGCCCTGCCGAACCTTCCTTTAGATTGTGCAGCTGACCGTCTCTCCCTCACTTGGGCTCAGACTTGAGTTGCTCCTTCTTGCCTTCCACGCGGGCATCTTTTTGAATCCGATTCTCGCCCCTCTCACCCCTGTCCTGACACCTGCTTCTCGGAGCTCCTGGACCGACACATCGCCCCCCCTCCCCAGCCCACCCGTCATCGCTTCTCACTCTTGGCTCACCCGGAGTGTGGCCCTGTCCATGGGTCTCCTCCCCCCGACCGGTGGCAGTGTGGGGAGCACGGCAGGAGGGCCAGTGTGAGCACACAGAGAGCAGGCAGGGGGCCCCTCTGGTTGGAGTCTAACAGGGTCTTGGCCAGAGGGCCTCCCCCTCCCCCTGCCTTCCCTCCCAACGGCCCCCACCTCCACGGCTCTGTCTCATTTGCCCTGCCTGCGCACACTTCTGGAACATTCTGTAACCACCGGCAGGTGTCTGTGACCCTTCACATCCCCCTGTCTTCTTTCACGAACTCGTGAGTCTGATGGAGAACAGGGGACACTGAAGCTCCGAGAGGTCCAGGGAGTGTCCACACCCGAGTCTGCCACCGCCTGGCCCTGGGACAATCACATCGTGTGACACAAGCCCCCTCTGGCTGTCAGCAGGTTCCTCGGGTCCTGGGAGATGAACGTGCATTTCTCCTAATGTCTGGGGACACAGCCGCCTCTTTGCACCCTGCAGCCACGCGACTGGGGGGGGGGGGGGGGAGGAGCCAAGGATGTGGTCCCCACCGGGCCACCAAAGGCCCCGGGCCCCTCAGAACTTTTCATTATACTTGCAATCCGGGTAGCGGTAGGCGAATCTGGGGTCGCAGGTTCTCAGGGGCCTCAAGAGGTCCTTCAGGCGGCTGGCGGCCCCGAGGACTTCGGGGTCTGGGCTGGCATCCTCCCCACACCGAGCAAGGGCGGCGTCTATCTCGTCCTGCACGGGGGAGGGGAACTTGCCCTGGAGAAGCTGAGGCAGCACCCGCCGACACACCAGCACCAGGCTTTGCTTCTCGGGGACGGCGTCGCAGGAGGGCAGCGGGGCCCGGCAGCCGGAAACCAGGCAGCTGAAGATGTCTGGACTCTCTTCTGCCCCGGCGGCCGCCTGGCTGCCTGGAAGAGAGATGGGAGATGTTAGACGCCCTGCAACCGGCGGGGGGCGCCACTGGTTAGACTTGCGGGGTGAATGGTGCGGCCAGCGCCCCGGCGTGTCCCGTCACCAGATGCAGAGTGTCGGGGACACAATGGTCCCGGCTGGGAACAGCAGTGGGACGGGCTCTCTGTGCTGCGGTAGGATGAAGCCTGGGCACGGAGCGTGCGCTTGTCCCTGCCACAGGCTGGGTTCGAATCAGAGGGCTCGCATCCGCACTGCGATGCTCCCATTATAATGACTCAATGGGCGAGCCCCAAAAATCGCTAGAACCGGATCCACTGGTTCTTTTTGAGTCCAGAGTTGGGAGAAACAACAGGTGATTCAGAATATGCATTCAGTGCGACCGACAGGCGCAATAGTTTTCGTATCCCCAGTATTATGGAACCAGACTCATTTCTTCTAACTTGATTCTTTTTTTTTTTTTAATGTTTATATATTTATTATTCTTGAGAGAGAGAGAGAGAGAGCACAAGTGGGGAAGGGGCAGAGAGAGAGAGGGAGACAGAATCCGAAGCAGGCTCCAGGCTCTGAGCGGTCAACACAGAGCCCGACGCGGGGCTCGCGCTCATGAACCGTGAGATCACCACCTGAGCCCAAGTCAGACATACAACTGACTGAGCCACCCCGGCGCCCCCTGACTTGATTCTTCTTAATAAAGGCAAATCAGGAAGCAAGTGTGGCTTAACTGGCCTGTCTTCGTAGGCCTTCTCGTGTAAGCAAAATCGGAGATCAGAGAAGAAAATCCTCTGTCCTCTGATTGGGTTCGGAAAATCCGGTCACCACTAGAAACTGGGATGTTCCAAAAGTTCTAGAACCCTGGATGAGCCGGGGCACATGGGGAGAAACATGATTCACTCATACACCTCAATTGATGCTGTGGTTTTTAGTCTGAACATTTTTACAAAGCGAAAGTGCCGAAATGGATGGCAACGTGTACCAGTGAATCAGCCAGATATGTAAGTTTCAGATAAGGGCTAGAAGCATCTGATGTGCAAGGCTCTGAGAAAATGGATCCGGTGGTGGTGTGTGTGTGAAGAGGGGGCAGGGTGAGTCCCAGTGTGCCCAGACCGAATTGGGTCAACAGCAGCGCCCTGAGGGTGCAGTCGGGGCCGGGCCACGATGCAAAATGCCTCCATGGCCAAGGTCCAGTTCCCCTTTAGAGATAGAGTCGGAGCACAGACTCAAACGGGGGAGAAGGACATTTTACGTGACAGCTGACACCCCCCCCCCGCCGCCCCCGCCGACCGTGGGCTGCTCTCACTGTGACACCCAGAGACTGGAAAGACCCGGGGGTGCGACCTCCCCCTCCCCACTCAGTCACCCCTCCCTGCCTCCTGTCACCCTGACTTCCCCTCTGACAGCTGCTCAGCCGGGCCCACGCTGGGTACCTTCCTGCTTGTCGATGACGCCCAAGGCGCTGGCATCCCGGATGAACAGATGCCCGTTGTTAAAGATGCCAAACGTGCCCGCATCGACGTGGGTGAAGTAGAAAAAGTAGTTCAGATCGTTGCTCCTCAGGGACTCCAGGACCCCGAGGAGCTGGTAGGCCAGGTCAGCCGCCTGGTCCGGGGCCGCGCCGTAGAATTCCCGCAGAGGGCTGGTGCTGGTGCTGACCAGGAATCTGCCGCAGGAGCCCAGGTACTTGGGCAGCGGCCAGCCCTCGGCGCCGGGGAAGATCTGGAAGCGGGAAGGAGGACGCATTAGAGGATGAGAGAGAAAAACTTGCCGGGACACCTGTTCCCCTGCCTCTCACCGGCAGCACCCAGAGGGATCAGCCTTACCGGGCACCCTCCATCTCCAAACGCGTCCGCCACGGGGCCCTCAACCCCCCCCCCCTTTTTTTTTTTAAGAGTTGAAGAGTCGAGAAAATATGACCAGTATTTGGGATTTCACAGATACCAGTGCCTAGGAAGAGGCCATGGGCTTAAAAAAAAAAAAAAAAAAAGAGGCTTATTTAAAGAGAAATATTTTTAAAATGTTTATTTATTGAGAGAGAGAGAAACAGAGAGAGTGGAGAGGGGCAGAGAGAAAAAGAGAGAGAGAGAGAGAGAGAGAATCCCAAGCAGGCTCCTCCCTGCCAACGCAGAGCCGACTCGGGGCTTGAACTCACGAACCATGAGATCATGACCTGAGCCAAAAGCAAGAGTGGGATGCTTACCCAACGGAGCCACCCAGGGGCCCCAGAGAAAAATATTTTTTAAAATGACAGCACAGGCACCAGGTTCTGGGATAGAGCCAAAATCATGAAAGTGGCCCCTGGTGGCACAAGTTTTGGGAACCATGGCACTGACTCTGGGTGAATCTGCCTGGTTTGGGTAACTACCTAATCACAAATGCCCCCCCCACTCCCAAAACTGGAACCTTCCAACAGCCTGACACTGATCTAGGGAAGCATACCCCAGCGGATGTCCTTTGTGTCCTCACAAGAGCACCACTTGTGTGGATTTGGGAAATGACAGAGGGAGGCGGGAATCCTGGCTGGTCTTTTCTTGACTATTTATTGAAGCAGCTGTATCTAGAATAGTTCCTTCCTTCCTTCCTTCCTTCCTTCCTTCCTTCCTTCCTTCCTTTTTATTTTGAGAGAGAGAGTATGAGCCGGGAAGAGTGCGAGGGAGAGAGAGAGAGTCCCAAGCAGGCTCTGCACTGTCAGCACAGAGCCCGACGTGAAGCTCAATCCCACGAACCGTGAGATCGTGACCTGAGCTGAAATCAAGAGGCGGACGCTTAAATGAGCCACCCAGGCGCCCCTAGAATGGTATTTCTTTAAACCAGGGGGAAACGGCAGAAAGGATAAATACCACTTTTTGTTTCTTATTTTCCTTCTTTAAGAAAAAGAACTGATTCCCCTCTTTGATGATTTTCTGTGGCCTTCTGCCCCTTTTAACCCATCTGCATGTTGTGAGGCTCTCCCACTATTGCCATAGAGGGAGGTCTTGCCCTCCCCTCCCCCAGCCCTGCGTGGATGGAGGGTCCCAGCCCAGGCCTCTTGGGAGTTGGCTGCCACCACTGAGGTTGGGACAACGGGAAAGAAGACCCTCGGGGGTCACTAGGCAGGTTTTAGCGGAAAGAGTCCAGACCCGGCACTGGATTTGGGTCCCAGACGGCTCTGGGTTTGGGTCCCATTGCTGACCTTAGCTAAGTGACTTGTGGTCAGGTCACCTCATATCTCGGAGCCCCACCCACCTCATCTGGAAAGGGGGACAATGATAATATTTCCGTGCAGTTGTCGAGTGGTCGTGATGTAAAGCATTCAATACAATATCCAGTACCTGGCAGGTGCTCAAGAAGTGAGAGTAGCTCATTATATTTCAAAATAGTAATCATGTATGTGTTAATAAATATACATTCACGACACAGTAACTTATACATTAATATATTAATGGTTATATAGCAAATCATATTATGATTATTAATATATTATTATATATGCTATCATAGAATTATAACTCATTTTATATATTTTATATTATATTTTATTATATTTTACAAATTATATTACACATAATGATTAATTTTATATTATAGTCTATTATTATATTTTACAAATTATATTACACATGATTAATTTTATATTATAGTCTATTATTATATTTTACAAATTATATTACACATGATGATTAATTTTATATTATAGTTTATTATTATATTTTATAAATTATATTATGCATAATGATTAATTTTATATTCTATTATTATATTTTAGAAATTATATTATGCATAATGATTAATATATATATTAATATATGATATATAATAATTATATATCAAATAATTATAGATGAGAAATATATTAATGTATCAGTTACTAATATATGATAGAATATGCAATCTAATTGATATAACAGTAATTATTAATTATGCACAATTAACAACAGCATATGATTATACTTAAAGTTACATTAACATGATGAAGTTAATAATTATAGAATTAATTGTGATCATAAATATCAAGTGTCTTTGCTGGGGCGTCTTCTTCCTCCACTTGTACCTTCTCCCTTTCCTTCTCTTTTCGTTCTTTTGTTTTTTTAATTGCTTTTTCATGTTCATTTATGTATTTTGAAAGAGAGAGACAGAGCATGAGCGGGAAAGGGGCAGAGGCAGGGGGAGACAGAGAATTGCAAGCAGGCTCCACACTGTCAGTGCAGAGCCCGACAGCAGGGCTCGAACTCACAACCCACGAGATCATGACCTGAGCCGAAATCAAGAGTCAAGAGTCGGATGCTTAACCGACTGAGCCACCCAGGCGCCCTTCCATGTCTTTTCTGTCCCCCTCCTTCCTCTTTCTCCCTCCTCCTCTCTGTAGCCCTCCTCCTTTTCCCGCTCCTTCCCCTCACTTCCTAGTTTCCTTTGTGCCCATGGTGTGAGCATCCTGATTCTTGGCATTTGGGGGAAATGGGTGCGACTGGGCTCCCCATGTTCTGTGGATGCTTGTTGACTTGCTCGGTGGCTGCCTCCAGCACTGGATTGGAAACTACAAGAAAACGGGGAGCCACCATGACTGCCTTACTGATCAGTGTATCCCCAAGTTCAAGTGCACCCTCATTTATTTGCCCATTCCCCTATTGGTAGACATCTAGGGTACTTCCACGGTTTTGTCCTTTCTAAGCATCACTGCGGGGCTCATCTCCAGGAGGCGTGGCCCCAAGGCTTGCTGTAAAGGGGAAGAGAGCTAAGTCCGGGGCTGGCCCCCTTGGAGCCCGACCTGAACTCCCTCCCCAGGGTGGGGGGGGGGGGAGTCCCCGCGTACCTGCAGGAGGATGGGATGCGCGTTGACAGCCAGCGTGTAGAGCAGACGTAGCTTGTCGCGGTCCGTGAAGTGGTCCATGAAGATGCTGCCAGCATCGGCCACCTCGGCGTAGCGTCGGACCACACGGTCCAGGAGTCGCTGTGACGGGCAGCGCAGGAAGGGACTGGGCAGGCCCTGTGGGAGGTGGGTGGGAGAGACCCCAGGAGGGGGAAAGGCTGCTGAGGTCTTGTGGGGAGACGTCAGGACGGGACACAGGCAGGCCCTGATGGTGGGAGGAGACACTAGATTTGGAGGATGGAGAGAGTAAGGGGCTGCACGGGCTCGGGCTGGGGAGGGGGCCTGCGGGGGGAGACCCCGAGGGCCAGGGAGAAAGGATGAGCTGTCCTAGGGGCAGGGTAAGCGGGCGCTGGGCAGGTGGCACAGCCCAGCAGGCAGTGAACGTGTTAGAGATCCTGCATTTGGCCACCGTCACACCCCCACTGTGCCCCTCCACGGAGAGCCAATCTCACACCCGAATTGACCAGAGCGGCCCTCACTGACCTTTTCGATTCCTTCCACCGTCTCGTGACACCTACCACGATTGTGGTGTTACACGTGAGCATCTTCTTGGGATCAAATTGGGAGGTCCGGACCTATGCTTACCTTCCGTGACCTTCCACCCTGCCGCCATTTTCTCTTCACGCTGAACCAAGAGAATGAACCCAACCGACTGATAAAAGCGAGTTAAAAATCGGGGCCTGGGGCCCAGCTGGCCACAATTCAGCCCCGGCCCCACACCTACCGGCTAGCTGTGTGACGTTGGACGAGTTACTTCGTCTCTCTGTACTTTGGATTAAAGTCTAAAGCGAGGGTGCCAGTAATAAGAGATCATGAGGATGAAATAAACCAATAGGTGTAAAATACTCGAAGAGCGTCTGGCCAGCGGTAAGCACTCAGTAAACGCTATCGGCTTTTATGACATGAAAGAAGTTTAAACTCCCAGCACAGAGGATGGGGGCGATAGCCAATGATAGCAGCGGGAACAGGAGTCAGGCTTTGTGGCTGAGAACAGGATTTTCAAGCTCTAAGAGCCTGGCTTTGAAGATTGCAAACCAAAGCCTGAAAGGTCCAGGGCCAAAAGTGTCCCACAGGTGTCTGTAGACCGTGTTTCCGGGCTGCCCGCCTAGCGGAGGCTCTGGCTGAGTGAGCCGTTCGGGTAGGTGGCGAGGTGGGGGGGGGAGGGGGGTCTCCAGAGCCCCCGGACATCCTAGCACGGGGCCGGGGTGGCAGCCTGGAGCCCGCCATCTCCACAACCAGAACCCAGGAGGATGGAAGGATCACTGGGAGCCTTGAGATGCCTTGAGCGTCTTGGAGATTGAAGGGGGCACAGATAGACTCAACCATCCCTGTCTGCTTGGGACTGAGAGTTTCCTGGGACATGGAGCTTTCAGAGCTAAAACTGGGAACCCGAGACAGTTGGTCACATTCCCACGTGGCTAGACCACGGCATGCCTCTGCCCCCTGACGACGACCAGAACTGACTGGGAGAAGCCAGTGCGGAGGGTTGTTGAACTGCCATGGATAGTACCATGGTACCATGTTGAACTACCCAGTGAGCCCTCGGACTCCCCAGGGAGGGAGGGGGCTGGTCCAAATTCTGAAGTGACTGGGCATGATGGAATGTGACTGGGGTCGTCTGACGGTGTTCAGATGCCCCGGCTTACTCCCCAGAGGGGTGACAGCACGGGAGTTGAGCTCAGAGAGAGCAGATTAAAGACCATTCCATTTTTGCACCTCTGAGTCTGTGAGGGTCCAGTTCCTGTGTGTTCCATCCTTCGGGAATGTTCGTAGATGGGAGGAGTGGGGACTAACCCACCACCTGCCAGGCGGTGGGCTGGGTGTTCCCCGTGTAGTAGTTCATTTCATGCTCCCAGGCACCCACGAGGTAGGTGTCATTATGCATCTTGTTTTGCAACCGAGGAATTGGAAGTCTTCAGAGTGTGGGCAAGGGTTGGATTCAGGATTTGAACCGGGTAGGGACTGCATGTTTGTCCCCCTGCCCCCCCCCCCCCAAATTCATATGTTGAAACCTTCATCCCCAGCGGGATGGTATCAGATGGTGGGGCCTTTGGGAAGTAATTAGGCCATGAGGGTGGAGCCTTCATAAAGGGATTAGATAAGAAGAGACACGTTGGGGCACCTGGGAGGCTCAGTCTTGATTTTCGACTCTTGATTTCGGCTCAGCTCATGATCTCATGGTCGTGAGATCGAGCCCCGATTTGGGCTCTGCATTGGGCGTGGAGCCCGCTTAAGATTCTCTCTCTCTCTCTCTCTCTCTCTCTCTCTGCCTCTCTCGCTCTCTCTCAAAAAAAGAAGAGACACGGGAGCATCACACGAAGAGAGAGCTTTCCCTAGGAGCCGATGGACCAGCACCTTGACCTGGAACTTCCCAGCCTCCAGAAGTGTGAGAAATAACCTTCTGTTGTTTAACCCCCCCTAGTCTATGCTACTCTGTTACAGTAGCCCGAGCTAAGACAGGACCTGATCCGTTAGATCCTCGCCATTTCCCCTAAATAGGTCCTGCCCCACTTCTGTCCCCATAAGCTACCCAGGTGGAGTCCACAGATGATTTGAAGCTACAAGAACATCTCTTTGCTTCTGATCTCTGTCCCGGGCAGCCTGAAATTCCACCTTTACAGATAATCATTGGGGCCAGGGGGAGATAAGTAATCTCTTCTCTTCTGTGAGCCCAACGCCCGGGAAAATACCTCTGGAAGAGGTAGGACACGATTTGGCCATATTATATATGGCCAATTATATATGGCCATATTATATAAGGCCATATTATATTTGGCCAATAATAATAGATGATAATTATTGAGCGCTTCCTGTACAACAGGAGCCGTTCTAAGCCCCTCACAGGTAGTGGCTTCTTTTATTTACGCCTTGCAAGAGCCGAGGGAGGCAAGTAGTATGAATATTGAGAAACGCGAACATTTTCTTGAACCCAAAAGCTCAGTTTTTCTGCGTGATTCTAAAAGAAACGAAAACACATCTATCGGCTCATCAAATCTTGGAGGATGGGGACGTCTCGGCTGAGGCCGGAAGCACGGGTAGAGGGACCCCACAGAGAGGGTGGGAGAGGATTCTTTGCAGACGGAACACCTTGAATAAACCTTGAGATGAGAGAGAATACGCTAGTGACAGTGGGAAGAGAGGAGGCCAGATGGCAGGAACATTGGGGTCATTTTAAGGAATGTTAATTTTATCCCGAAGGGCTGGGAACCACTGAAGGCCTTGAGCAGGGAAGTGATATACTCACATACGCACTTGAGGAAATGATTCTGGGTGCAGTGTGGATAGATTCAGAGAACTGTGTCTTCTAGTTATGGGCTCTTGGATGCTAGTGAGGCATATGGCTGCCTAAAGATTGCATTCTCTCAGCTTTTTTTGCAGCTAGGTGTGGTGATGTGACTGGGTCCTGGTCAATGAAATATATGGAGAAAGTTCTGGGAAGGACCCTTAAAGGGACAGGGTGTATCCTTCTTCATTCTTTCCCCCCCCCACCCCCCCACCCCCCCGGAATGTGGAAGCGATGGCTGGTGATTAGGCAGCCATTTTGGACCAGGGCATGCTGAGTGTTGTAGAGCAGCAAAATGAAAATAGCCTGGGTCCTCGAGAATCATAGAGTCACTGTATCATCCCTGGACATTCAGGTGTCAGTTTCTTTTCTTTTTTTTTAAAAAAAATTTTAATGTGTATTTATTTTTGAGAGAGAGAGAGAGGGAGAGAGAGAGAAACAGAGCATGAGCGGGGGAGGGGCAGAGAGAGAGGGAGACACAGAATCCGAAACAGGCTCTAGGCTCCAAGCTGTCGGCACAGAGCCCCACTTGAGGCTCGAACTCACGGACCGCGAGATCATGACCTGGGCCAAAGTCGGTCGCTTAACTGACTGAGCCACCCAGGCACCCCTGGATCTGTTTCTTTTACGTAAAAGGGAAATATATTTTGATCTTGTGTAAGCCACTGTGATTTGAACTTCTTGTCATATGCGACTGAACTTAATCCCAAGTGTCACAGGAAGAAAGAGTGGACGCAGGGAAATCAGGAAGATGCAGTGGTCCAGGTGTGAGAGGGGAGGATGAAAAGCTTTGATTTGAAGATATTCATCGGCAGTAGAATCCATAAGTCTGGGCGATTGGCTGGATGGGGGAGGAGGGGCAAGAAAAAAGGACATGTTGGAGATAACACCCAACGTGAGGGTGGATGCCATTTGCTGAGTTTTTTTTTTTTTATTTTTATTTTAGAAAGAGAGAGAGTTGGGGGGGGCAAATGGAGGAGAGGGGCAGGAGAGAGAGAGAGACAGAGGCGGGGGGGAATCTCAAGCAGGCTCCATGCTTAGCACAGAGCCTGACACGGGGCTTGATCCCACAACCCCGGGACCCTGGACACGTGCTGAAATTGAGTCAGGTGCTTAATGGCCTGAGCCACACAGGCACGCCAGCTGTGGTCATTTTAAAACATGTTCGCAAACTCTTCGACTCTCCTCCCCTCAAGGGGTGGAGTCTAATTCCCCTCCCCTGGAACATGGACTGGCCTGGGTGACTCACTTTTAGTGACTGGCATGCTTAGGGGAGTGATGACACATGACTGCCGAGCCTTGGCCATGAAAGGTGATTCAGCTTCTCCTTGGCTGTCTTCTCGCACCCAGCTACCATGCCATAAGAAAATCCTGGCCGCAGGGAGAGGAAGCAGCCCTCAGTGGAGTGCCTTGCTGACACCAGCCCCAACGTGCCACCACGTGACTGAGCCATCTTGGAAATGGCTCCTGGTGGCTGTATTGAGCCACCCCAGGGGATGCCACGTGGAGCTGGGTGAGCTCGCTCCTCTAAGCCCTGCCCAAGTTGCAAGTTTTTGGACAAAATCGATGGTTGTCGTTGTTTGAGGCCACTAGGGTTTGTTACACAGCAATACATAACTGATACATTTGCCGAGAAGGTTCTGAGCACACACACACCACCCCCCCGCCTCTAGAACGATGGCCAGAAAAGGCTCTGAAGCCATCTCGTACCCCAACTCCCTTTATGGTGGAGGCGGCTGCTTCTCGGGGTCCCACCCGCAGAGTGGAGCTCCAACTAGTTCCGTCTGTGGTGTATTCTGGCCAAGTGCAAGCCCGCGATTATCTCGGCTCACGGCGAACAGAATTGGGAAACGAAGCATTTTCAGTAAAACCATGATTCATCCCCAGGCCAAAGGCACCCTCTTCAGGGATCGCCCACTGCTTTGGAATTTCTAAGCCACCACTCCCTTCTCAACAGGGCTAACGCAGCACCTGCCAGTGAGAGGTTAAAGGAAACGCAAAGCCTGGTCTTCTGTTGCCCCGCCCCTCGCAAGCGCGCCTGGATTCCTTATCTTTGCATTTCCTGCCTCATACCATCTCCCGGGGCACCCGGGCAGCCGGTCAAAGTCTTCATGCTGTGCTGCTAGTGACTGGGCTTCTGCTCTGCCACACGGCCACTTACCAGGGGCCATCTGTGCTGGGTGGTACTGACAGTGATGGTCACACGTCTCCTCCGCAATCCCTAACAGTCTGTACATCGGCCAATACGGGTATGTCACCATGATGGCGTTTTACATGTCAACTTGGCTGGGCTATGGAGCCCGGTTTTCAACCAAGCGCTGATCTAGGTGTCGCCGTGAAGAGATTTTGGAGATGTGGTTACCATCTACGGCCAGCTGACTTAAAGGAGAAGGGATTATCCTCCATAGAGTGGGTGGGCCCGATCTAACCAGCTGAAAGGCCTTAAGAGCAAGACTAAGATTCCCCCGGGGAGGAAGAAATTCTGCCCTGTGGATCTGGGATTTGCCAGCCCCCCATCATTGGGTTCTGCTCCTAAAGCCAAGAGTAGTCTGTCTGTTAACTAACTTGAATTTAAATTAAGAAAAACAAAACAAAACAGAAAAAGCTATGCATGGGTTCGCCTGGGTGGCTCGGTCGGTTAAGTGTCTGACTCTTGATTTCGGCTCAGGTCATGATCTCACAGTTTGTGGGATTGAGCCCCGTGTCGGACTCAGCCCCCCATCATTGCATAAGCCAATTCCTTGAACTACATCTCGTATGTATGTATATATATGTACACACACGTGTATTTGTATATATACATGCATATAAAATATTAGATATTCTGCAAAATATTTATATTATAGTAATAATTTACACCATGTGAACTAATATTAATTAATAAATGATTAATATGGCACTGAATATAATCTATTAACATGATACACAAGGTACGTTACACCCAGATTACACACTGGTGCTAAAGGAAAAGCGCTTGTTCATTGTGGACATGACAGCAACTGAGACCAAAATCTGGAGGTGCTTCCACTTTTGAAGACTCTCGGGAAATCTGAGTACACGAGGCCTAACTTCCCCGATGAGTTCTTTGATGTTTGGTTGGCTTTTATCCACATTCTCGCGCGTGTTTGCTCAAAAAACATCACCAGCCGCCAACAGGGTCCTCATTGCAAGGGTTCTTACGACAACAGAAACATCAGTGTCGAATTGTCTAGACAAATGATCCCATGACTCTGTTGGAGGTACTTAAACAGTGAAGGGTTCGTGTCCAAAATCTGTAAAGAACTTCCCAAACTCAGCGCCCCAAATCAAATCATCCCGTGAAGAAACGGGCAGAAGACACGAATAGACGCTTCTCCAAAGAAGACATCCAGATGGCCGACAGACACATGAAAAGTTGCTCCGCATCACTCCTCATCACGGAAACGCAAATCAAAACCACAATGAGGTACCACCTCACACCTGTCGGAATGGCTAACATGAACAACTCAGGCAACAGCAGACGTTGGCGAGGATGACAGGAGAAAGCGGAACCCTCGTGCGCTGCTGGTGGGAATGCCAACTGGTGCAGCCGCTCTGGAACACAGTATGGAGGTTCCCCAAAAAATTAAAAATAGAACGACCCTACGACCCAGCAATCGCACTACTAGGAATATGTCCAGAGGATACAAAAATGCTGATTCAAAGGGGCACATGCCCCCCAATGTTTATAGCAGCCCTATCAACAATAGCCAAAGTATGGAAAGAGCCCAAATGTCCATGGATGAATGGACAAGGATGTGGTATATAATATATATATATATATATATATATATATATATATATATATATGGTATACACAGACACACAATGGAATATTACTTGGAGATGATAAAGAATGAAATGTTGCCATTGGCAACAACATGGATGGAACTAGAGGGTATTATGCTAAGCAAAATAAGTCAGTCAGAGAAAGACGGGTATCATATAATTTCACTCATATGTGGAATTTGAGAAACACAACAGATGAACATAGGGGAAGGGAAGGAAAAATAAAGATAAAAACAGAGAGATAGGCAGCCCGTAAGAGACTGTTAAACACCAAGTATAAACAGAGGGTTGCTGGAGGGGAGGTGGGTGGGGGTGATGGGCTAAATGGGTGATGGGCATTAAGGAAGGCACTTTTGGGGATGAGCACCGGGCGTTATATGTAAGTGATGAATCATTGGGTTCTGCTCCTGAAGCCAAGACTAGTCTGTCTGTTAACTAACTTGAATTTAAATTAGGAAAACAAAACAAAACAAAACAAAACAGAAAAAGCTATGCATGGGTTCGCCTGGGTGGCTGGGTCGGTTAAGTGTCTGACTCTTGATTTCGGCTCAGGTCATGATCTCGCGGTCCGTGAGCTCGAGCCCCGCGTCGGGCTCTGTGCTGACAGCTCGGAGCCCGGAGCCTGCTTCGGATTCTGTGTCTCCTTCTCTCTCTCTGACCCTCCCCCGTTCATGCTCTGTCCCTCTCTGTCTCAAAAATAAATAAACGTTAAAAAAAAAAAAAAGAGCTATGCATGTTGTTCCTTTCTAGAAGCTAGAGATAAGAGAGTTCATCCATAGGTGGAACAAGACGGGACTTTCCCTCGGAGCAGATCACCACTTCAAGTTATGTGGATCTTCAGTAATTGTGCGAAAATTGCCCCAGCTTCTTCTCAAGTTCCATCCCATGGGTGAGATCTGCCCAACCTGAGGGTTTCCACTGGAGGTGAAAGATGGCAGCCAGGGGACCGCATCTGATGATTATCACGGGAGCTGCTTGTGCCGCGAGGCCTCAGCAGCGATCACTGTTTGACAAACAGGGCTGGCATGACACCATCGGGGTAAGGAAAGTAACACCTTCTACAAGTTATAAGCGTCAGGCTCTATGGCCAGCCTTGTGGCAGACATTACCTCGGCGTTTGCAGGGACTTTGAACCTTTAGTCCTCCCTTGCCCTGGTGACAATCCTGGACATTTAGTGATTGCTTCACAAAGGGCTTCCAAAAGTTGTGGAAAATTCCGTGACGTTAATTTTCACAGCCCATGCTGCCAAATGCAAATGGCAAGCTGTATCATCAAGGCAGCTAGTAAAATGCACCCATTTTCCAGATAATTGTACTAAGGTAAGAACCAGGAAACAGAAGTGACTTGTTAAAGATCATGCTGCTTACTCGTACCCAAGCCTGCTTTCATACCCAGATCTCAGTAGGGGATTTAAAATGACTGCATTAAGAGAGAGAGACAGACACTGGGAGAAACTGGTGATTTCAGAGTAGGGTAGCATGTCCCAAACTTGACCGACAACTGAAGCCTTCAAAGTGCGATAAAAATACAGATCCCTGGGGCACCTGGGTGGTTCAGTCGGTTAAGCATCTGACTTCGGCTCAGGTCATGATCTCATGGTTCGTGAGTTCAAGCCCCGCATCGGGCTCGCTGCTCTCAGTGCGGAGCCTGCTTCCAAACCTCTGTCTCCCTCTCTCTCTGCCCCTCCCCTGCTCACTCTCTCTCTCAAAACTAAAATAGACACTAAAAAAAAAAAAAATACAGATTCCCTCGGCCCCATCTGAATAGGTAGGTCCAGTGGGGGCCTAGGACTCTGCATGTTTTGACAGGTGTCCTGGGTCATTCTTGTTATCAGGCAGGTGGGAGGTGCGGGGTGTGGGGGGGGGGTGGCGAGCTTTATTTTGGATGCAAATACAGTTGTGCACTTTGGATGGCAGAGTGTGGACACCTGGTGGAGAAACACTTCCCAGACACTCCTCAGACCGTTTGAGACCTTCTTCCAGAAGAACGACCCTCTGAAGGGGGTGCTGTGCATGCCGTAAAAGGGATGCTGGGACCACCTTCAAAACCCAACTGCATGAATCTCAGGAGGCTGGAACATCTCTTGCAAACAACATCTCTCCCTCGGGGCGGGGGGGAAGGGAGGGGAGAGCTACAGCTGGAAAGGCCTTGAGTGTCCAAGGGCCGCGTACTGACCCAGACTGCCCATTGGTCTCAAGCCACAACCCAGGGGGACAGGACCGGAAGGGGGGGCTGGACTCCTAGACGCCTCCATTTTTATGCTTCCTATGTTGGGTCAGGGATGGGTGAAGACTCTAGGACTTCCCCTTGGTTATTTTGGCCAGGAGATGGCTCCAGAAGTCACACAGCTGAGTTGTCCATTTTCACGTGGTAGACAGGCTGGAGAAGTTGTTCACATTCGCCACTATGGCCTGTCCTGCTATCTCTTTGAGGACTGGGCACAGACCCAGTTTACAAGCCCTGCAGAACACGCGTGCAAAAAGCTCGGTGTGGCGGGAGGTGCGTGTTCTGTATTCAGTAAATGGTACAGATGATTGTCGCCCTCGTTGTCATCAGCGTCAGCGTCATCACTGCCACATTATAGACGTGCCTTGTAACCAGCCATGGAACTCTCCATGCACTATGTCCCCGTTTAGCTGAGGCTTCCCTTCCCCGGGCTACACGCCAGGGGGAGGCCATCTTTGATGGGAGCGGGGTGCCTGGTGTGAATGGGGTACAAGTGAAAGACTCTGTCTTGGAGTTTAGATTTGGATTCCATCTGAGAAAGAGGGAATGGGGCAGAGCTGTGGAAAGAAGGGGTGCCATGAGCCGGGGTGATTGGGCGCCCACGAGAGACTGGCTGATGTGCTAGACGCATGGTAGCTGGATGTCAGAGTTGCCTCGGGTCCCGGAAGCTTCCAGGCCCAGTTTTAGGCCAGGGTGAGCCTTACCACAAACTCGTTTTCCAGAGAGTGGGTTCACTGACTCTTTGCTCCCAAGCAGCCTGATTAACCCAGAGAAGGTGGCCTCGTTGAAGCACGAGGGAGAGTCAGTGGGTCCAGATCAGAATCTTGGCCCAACTGAGACTCAGTTTCCTTCTCTGCGAAAGGAGATGATGGTTCACAAGATGGCAGGAGGGCTCGGGAAGATAATGCGGGTGAGTGTGCATCTCTGTAAAGCATTCGACGCGAAAGGGGAACCCTCTTGCCGTGCGGGTGGGAATGCAAACCGGTGCGGCCGCTCTGGAAAACAGTGTGGAGGTTCCTGAAAAAATTAAAAATAGAACTACCCGACAACTCAGAAATTGCGCTACCAGGGATTTATCCAAAGGATACAAAAATGCTGATCCGAAGGGGCGCGTGCACCCCCATGCCTCTAGCAGCACCAGCAACAACAGCCAAAGGATGGAAAGGGCCCCAATGTCCGTCGGCGGATGAATGGATGAAGACGATACGGTTTATATAGACAATGGAATACTACTTGGCAGTGAGAAAGGATGAAATGTGGCCATTTGCAACAACGTGCATGGAGGTAGAGTGTATTATGCTCAGCGAAAGAAGTCAGTCAGAGAAACACAAATCTATGATTTCACTCATATACAGAATATAAGAAACACAACAGACGAACATACGGGAAGGGACGGAACAATGAGATAATAAGAGAGAGGGGGGCAACCCATAAGAGACTCTTCATCATAGAGAACAAACTGAGGGTTGCTGGAGGGAGGGGGGAGGCGGGCTGGGCTAAATGGGTGATGGGCACAGCATCAATCGAGGTGTATGAGTGAATCGTGTCTCTCCTCATGTGCCCCGGCTCATCCAGGGTTCTAGAACCCTTTGAACAAACATCTCAGTCTCTAGCGGTGACCAGATTTTCAGAACCCAATCAGAGGACAGAGGATTTTCTAAAATTAAAACACTAAAAAAAAAAAAACAAAAAACAAAAAAAACCAAAAAAACCTCAACACCCTGGGCCGCTTACAGCCATACTAACCCCAAACTCGTTTCCCAGATTAATTGTCCCACTTGGTTCTGGATAACTTTTGGCTGTTTCCCAAATGCAAATATGACTCAGAAGACAAAAGATTTACCACCACCGGACATATTTGAACACTTGCTCCGATGGAAATAAATGTGTCGAGGAAAGAGCGCTAACTGCTCTCGGAAAGAAAATCTATGATGAGAAGGGTGGCTTTCCTTTTCGGGATTGGAGGTCCGCCATCTGAGGTCATAGAGATGGCTGAAGGCGCAGTTTCATTCCAAGGTCGCTTTCCAAGGACGTCAACGGACCAGTGGAGAGCTTCATGTTGAAATGAGCATTAGTTTTCACTTGTCAGATAGAATCTGTTCTTTTCAACGTTTTTTTTTTTTTTTTTTTTTTTTTTTTTGGACAGAGAGAGACAGAGCATGAACGGGGGAGGGGCAGAGAGAGAGGGAGACACAGAATCGGAAACAGGCTCCAGGCTCCGAGCCATCAGCCCAGAGCCCGACGCGGGGCTCGAACTCACGGACCGCGAGATCGTGACCTGGCTGAAGTCGGACGCTTAACCGACTGCGCCACCCAGGCGCCCCTAGAATCTGTTCTTTTAAGGTTTTACAGAACATAAAAATAAGGCAAATAAATACCATTTTTCTTCTTATTGTTTAAATTATTCCTTTTTTGTATGCTTATTTATGTTTGAGAGAGAGAGGGAGAGAGAGCACGGGCGGGGGAAGGACAGAGAGAGAGGGAGACAGAGGATCCGAAGCTGGCTCTGCGCTGACAGCAGAGAGCCTGATGCAGGGCTCGAACTCACAAACCGCGAGATCGTGACCTGAGCCAAAGTCGGATGCTTAACCAACGGAGCCACCCAGGTGCCCCCAAATAAATATTATTTTATGTGCATAAATTATGGCACACGTGCTTAAGTCACTTCCCCCCGCCTCCCGGCCCCCCTTTTAACCTTCTCCACCTCCTTTGCCAACAGTTAACCAGTGCACTTTTTTTTCCCCTATGCACTGGGAGGAAAGAAGTTTCCAAAGTTGGCCATCCCGTGTGCACTCATCTTGGGACATTCAAACCATTTCCAAGCTACCATCGTTACATGTGGGGATGTAGGAATACACTCATATAGTGATACCCGGAAAAAAAAAACATTGGAAGTCAGCTTTTCCAGTAAGAAGGCTGCCCTGCTCTGATTTGGCGGGATTGGGAGGGCTGAGGGAAATCTCGAACACGTTTTTGCTTTTAGTGAATTCACTGTTATCAAGCTCTCCTAGCACCCAGGGAGAAGAGGAGAGGGTTCGGGTGCTAATAAAGCCCTGAGTGGGTTTTCTGGATACACACCCGAACACCTTGTACATGATTTAGTTGTTAAATATGCTTGCGAAGCAGGGTTTAGGTTAATTATGTATCAGAGTTAATCAATGTGTCATAATTAAAACAGCGATGATTCACTGGCTGTACCCGTTGTTCTGGATAATTAAGTCGCAAGTTACTGAACGTTTCTTTGAGCTGCACTGTATTTATTCAAAACCAGGAAAACCCACTTGGCTTTTCTTATCACAAGAAACAGCTCCCAGTTCTCTCCTACTCCAGTAGACGGATCTCTGACCCCCTTTTACTGACGTGCTTTCTGATCGTCTTGTGTTTTTTGCTTTTTCATCTAAACTTTTTAAACCATCCAGCACAGTGATTATTTGGGAGAAACCATTTGGATGATTTAAAAAGTTTAGATGTCTAAAAATGTCCACGCCCGGGTGGCGCAGTCGGTTAAGCGTCCGACTTCAGCCAGGTCACGATCTCGCGGTCCGTGAGTTCAAGCCCCGCGTCAGGCTCTGGGCTGATGGCTCGGAGCCTGGAGCCTGTTTCCAATTCTGTGTCTCCCTCTCTCTCTGACCCTCCCCCGTTCATGCTCTGTCTCTCTCTGTCTCAAAAATAAATAAAAAACGTTGAAAAAAAATTTAAAAATGTCCTCGGGGTCACCTGGGGCTCAGTTGGTTAAGCGTCCGACTCTTGATTTCGGCTCAGATCACAGTTCATGAGTTCGAGCCCCATGTCATGCAGTTCCTGGCACCAGAGAAGGGAGGGGACTTTGTACGGTAGGTGGTCCCTTCTTTCGATTTGGCTTCAGAACCCATGATAGGGTAGATTTATCACAGATTTATCACTTCCCCATGAGGAAGTTTCTCTCCGCTACAGATTGACTGGGCTTCTTAGTTCAGGGTCCATACAGGTCAATCACTGATGGAAAGTCGGGCTCAACGAGTAGAAACAGAGACAGGAAACGAGCCAGGAGCAGGTCCCAAAGTTAGAGTTTGCTGTGGATCAACTCAGAGTGGACAACACACTCAGGAAGATTGTGTAGATATAAAAACAACATTAATTTAAAAATTGGGGCGCCTGGGTGGCTCGGTCGGTTGGGCGTCCGACTTCGGCTCAGGTCATGAGCTCACGATCCGTGAGTTGGAGCCCCGTGTCGGGCTCTGTGCTGACCGCTCAGAGCCTGGAGCCCATTTCAGATTCCGTGTCTCCCTCTCTCTCTGAACCTCCCCCATTCATGCTCTGTCTCTCTCTGTCTCAAAAATAAATAAACGTTAAAAAAGATAAAAATAAAAAATAAAAACTAAACAGGGAGGCTGATGGGTAGAAAATGTTTCCCTTGCACAAGAAGGTCAGTCTCTGGCTGAGCTCTGGTTTCCACGGAAAACAGGGCCTCTAACTCTGGGTGACATCCTTTCCTTGCAGAGGGCTTCTGTTTGCTTGGATTCGTGGTACTCTGCAGTTTCTGGGTTGAGCCCTGGTGGAATGTTCGAGAAGTTCTGTTTGAATCGATGGACCAGGTTCAAAGGAGAAGAACGATGAAGAGTCCCCCCCCCCACCCTCCAGAGGGCGCAGTGGGTGGCCTTTTCTTTTCTCATGCCTCTCCCGCGGCACCTCTGCCCGAATGGACGGACAGCCTTCACCCCAAACTATGAAGGTGAAAAAGTGGCACCACGACAAAGTGGTTCGGAGCATGTCCTTTAGAGACAGGCTGCCGGGGTTCACATCTCCGCTGTGTCACTTAACGACCTGGGGGGAGCTCTTGAATTGATCTGTGCCTCAGTTTCCTCATGAGTAACTGAGGGAAAATAGTTAAGGAGACCTTATGACCCATCTTCTAAACCAGGATAGTTTTGAGAGGGAAAGGGATGATATGAGTAATTGGATTGGCACAACAGGCATACGCTGGGACTGTCTCAGGCAACCCTGAAGGTACGGTTACCCTAATAATTAGGGCACCCACCTTATCCGGGTGCTGGGGGGTTTTAGATCTGTGCGAAAAGTGTCTGGTGTGGGGCAAAGGCTCTATAAGTGTTTGTTGTTGTTTACCCCAAAGACAGCACCTTTCCTGGTTTTTCCCACTCCTGTAAGTGAGCCCGTGATTCTCCTTGTCCTCCAAGGTCTGGGCCTGTTTCCTCGTCTCTTTTTGTGGGCACAATGATGGCTGCTCAGCTTATACCAAGGACATCACGCCATTGCTTGGCTCTCATGGGACTCTGGACATTGTAGGCACCTGATACGGCTTTCCCGAATGCGTGATGAACAGAGACTGTGAAGGGCCTTGCGAACACAAGAGACTGTGGTCAGGTCGGGGAGTCAATGGGCTCAGTGGTCATACGCCCCCTTCATCAATTTCACAAGCTATCATCAGATCTCTGGGTAGGAAACAAGGTTGCTTTTGGAGGGTCCAACAAATGACCTCCACGCTGTGACTATGATTGACCCCGGACTGTCTTTAAACATGGGAAAACCAGTTGGGAGCCCCGGGAACCCGAGGCAGAGAGTTCTGGAAGTAATTTCAGGGAGAACAGATGGGAAATGAGTGTTATTGTCTTGTTCCCCATTTGCAAAGGCCAAGCGGACATAAAGGGTTGGTCAGGTTGGGCATGCGGACAGGAAAATCCGAGGATCAGAAGTCAGCCTTGGGGTCAGCCTCCAGCACTGTGTCCCATGGGCAGCTGGCTGGGCCACTGATGATCCGTTGGCAGAGCCCTTCTCGAATGGGCACCCACCCACCACCTTTCTGACCGCAAGCTGTCTTCTACCGCGCTTGTCTTCATGCACAGAGAAGTACATTCCACTCTGGGTGACGGTAACGCTGTTTTAGTGGCCATTTCACTTGGTGGCTCGGCGACGTACTTGGCCAGCAGTAAGACCACCACACAGAAGCTCCAAAAGGGCAGAACTCAGTCTTCTCCGCGACCGTGTTTCTAGCACTCGGTAGAAAGTCCTCACTCCGTACGTAGCTGTTTAATAAATCCGTGGAGGAATTGTTGACGGCTCAACTCAGGGCTGTGGTGAATTGACCAGCGTAAGCGCCAGCCTGTGAGGTTCTTTAGGAGCTGGCAGAAAGGATGGCCTTTCCGGCGACACACCTGTGCGTGGCTGTGTTTTACATCCTTTGATGATGATAGCAGCCGCAGCTAACGTCATCGGGGGGCTTGCTCTGTTTCGGGCGTGGTGCTCTGTGCCTCACATGGGTTGCTTTGGTGCCCACAGTGAGGACTCTGTATGCCAGGATGTTTAGAGATACTCAGGGTTTCCTACTAAGTGCTGGAGTTAGGATTCGAACTCAGGCCCTTCTGAGTCCCAGACCAGACCATACTGGCCTCTTGCGTTGGCCCCTGCAGCCTCCGTATTAGGCCTTCTCTCCCAGGTATTGCCAGGTGGTCATGACCTGGATCCCAGGTGTCCTTGTTCCTCCAGGAACCCTGGGCATCAGCCGGCTGGTAGCAGATGCCATGCATCATGGATGTGCCCTCCCCTCCCCTCCCCTCCCCCAACTTTCTTCACCAGCAGCTGTTGTATGTGTATGGCCCTGTCTTACTTTTGCTGTCCAGCCGCCCCGACCCCACTCTAGACTCTTGTCCATCCACCCTGCCTACTCCTTTTTTAGGCCCATTTCTGGAAAGATCCACTGTCCTTAAGCCACGTTACTCTAGAAACGCAAATGCTGGGGCGCCTGGATGGCTCAGCGGGTTCAGCATTTGACTTCGGCTCGGGTCATGATCTCACGGTTCGGGAGTTCGAGCCCCGCATCCGGTGAGCTCGAGCCCCCCTTCAGTAAAAAAACAAAACAAAAAAACCCACGAGCCGCGCTTCTCCCTCTCTCTCTCTTTCTCTCTCCCTCTCTCTCCACCCACGCTCACTTGTGCTCTCTTTCTCTTACAAAAAAAAAAAAAAAAAAAAGAAGAAGAAGAAGAAGAAGAAGAAAAAGAAGGGGGTGGGGGAAGAAATGCAAGTTCTCAGCCCCTGCCCCAGACCTGCTGAATCAGAACCCCTGGAGCTGGGTCCCAGCGATGCCTGTGTTAACAAGCCGTCTGGAAGATTCTGCCGCAGGCTCAAGTTTGAGAACCCTTGTACCCCTGTCTTACAGAATGAACTTCAACACCTCCCTGCCTCTCAGTCCTGCCCTTTCGATGTTACCCACTGCTGTTGACACAGACAGTGATCACGGGGCTTGACACTTTCTACGTCCTTAACAAGCAAATACTGGGTCACAGACTGATTGATGTGCCAGGGTGCGCTTACTTGGGGTGTCTGCTCCAACCCACAGTTCTTGAGATGCTGAGTCAGGTGGCCGGTGTCTGCCTCCAGGTGCCTTAGAACTTTCTAGTTTCCATGAGGTCCAGAGGGATGTACTTCCAGCACAATAAGCCCCCTTTTTTTTTTACTTTAATTGTTCTAAGGTTTCTCTCTTTCTTTCTTTCTCCTTTTTTTTTAATGTGTGTTTAGTTTTGACAGAGAGAGCAAGAGAGAGCAAGTGGGGGAGGGGCAGACAGAGAGGCGGACAGTGAGCCCGGCGCGGGGCTCGAACTCACGAACCGTGAGATCATGACCTGAGCTGAAGTCAGAAGTTCAAGCGACTGAGCCACCCAGGCGCCCCTCTCAGGAGGTTTCTGATCGCTGCTTAGGTTACAAGCAAATGTTTCCCTTTTGGAAGACATGTATCATTGTGGTTCCGTAGGTGACCGTCTTAGCTGAACTCCCCACCGTGTGACTCCTGGCATCTGTGTAGCGGAAGCTGTGATCAGGGCTCCTCCTTTCCTTGCCTACCTGGGCTCCTTGCTGTCAAACTTCTGGCCGCCAGATACTCACTTGGTGGCAATCGTGGTCCCCTCTTCCGTGGGGGGAGTCAACGTCTTCGATGACCCTGCCTGTGGGGTTGGTGACTAGCTTCATCCTATTGGAGTCTCTCTCTTTCTTTCTTCCCACCTCATGCTCCGTCTTCCCCCATTCCGGGGCCCCAGGCTTTGCCCCTGAGGGGTTTGTGAGCTGCTCAAAGCTTCTCACTGTGGCAGATGAAATCATCACGGTGGCAGGCAATTCAGCTGATAGTTGGGACAGACAGGGCAGCTGATGCAGAGTAAACCACATTATTTCATGGTCTGTCATTCTGATTCAGGTATGCCAAGGTTGGTCATAATTCTCCACGGGGCTGTTCCATTTTATGGGCTGCTGGGTTCCCTGCCACACCCCACCCCCCACCTTTCTTTTTGAATCAGAAGACAGGACACCAAGTGCTTCTGACAACTCATTTGAGCATGCAAGCTTGCAGAAACTTCCATAGGAGCTCAGTGCCTTCTGCCGTGCAAAGGTCCTGTGGTTCAGGAAGCTCAGACAGAATCCTGATTGTCAGGGAAAGCTTCAAACTAGTCTTGTGCTCGCCTGGGGGCGGGGCTCGCCAGGGTCTCGCCTGGGGGCCAAGCTGCTTCTTCTCTCCGGCCCCTCTCTGTTGAGGTTGTACCACCCGTATCAGCCACGGTTCAATCAGAGAAGCAGAATCACTAGGTTCTTTGTTTTTAAAAGCAGAGATTTGGCCTCACACAATGACAGGAGCAGGTTAAGCAGTCTCTGTGGGGCTGCTGTCCCCCTATCTGATGCTGCAGCTGAAGTCCACAGGCAGGCAGCCGGGCAGGGAAGATCAAGGACAAGGCTGAACCCACCAGCATAGACTGGAGCTCATGAGGCTACTCTGAAACCTGTGTCAGATCTTAGCTTGATGCTGCGGTGACCTGTGGAAGCCGGGGTCCCGTGGGATGGAGCTAAACCCAGCCGGGAGTCAGAGAAGCTGAGGCCACCCTGTGTGTGAGCGACGAAAGGGTCACTCTTTCCCTTCTGCCGTCCAAAACTCCCAATCGAATCTTTCCGTAGCTCGCTTGAAACAGACATCGACGGGGAAGGGAATTCTGGGAAATGCAGCTCGGCCCCGCCCAGGTGACACCTGACAAAGCCACGGCCATGCCTTGACCTTTCTGTGGGTCTCGCCCGGTGACTTTTCTCTTCATTAACGATATAAGAGATAGTATGAGATGCAATATTAAGTTACAGGGGAACGTGCCACGATCCACGCATTGAATATTTAAAGATTATTCTTGTAAGTTTTCAACTTATTCCACTTACTAAGTATTTGACTTATTTTCATTTATTTAGTTTTTAAAATGTGTTTTACTTAGTTTTGAGAAGGAGAGCACAAGTTGGGAAGGGGCCGAGAGAGAGAGAGAGAGAGAGAGAGAGAGAGTGTGTGCAGGGGAGGGGCAGAGAAAGGGAGACACAGAATCTGAAGCAGCTCCAGGCTCCGGGCTGTCAGCACAGAGCCCGACGCAGGGCTCGAACCCACAAGCCGTGAGATCATGACCCGAGCCAAAGTCAGACCCTTAACTGACTGAGCCACCCAGGCGCCCCTGGACTCATTTTTAATTAAGTTAATAGGACTAGAGGAAAGATTAGAAGAAAGAACTCCAATGGGTTAATGGTGGTTGCCTCTGGGGGGCAGGGGGTGAGTTGTGATTTTTCCCCCTACTTCCTTATGGGTTTTTCAATCTATATACTTTAGCCATTTTTATAATGAATATATGTTCCTTTGATGATTAGCAATAACATTTAAACATTGAACATGAAAGGAAAGATCTGGTTTTGGGGGTGACGGGTGACAGGTGGCCAAGGTGAGAATGTGTCCGGGAATGGAGCGGTGGGGAAGAAAGGGACAGGTCACAGGGCTCTCTGCAGCGGGCCGGAAGTGGTGTCCTCCAATCCCACGGCAGACAGGGAAGGGCTGGCACGTTGTGAAGGGGAAGGGCTGGGTTGGAAGAGCTCTCTGTGCACAGCCAGGGAGTCGGAACAGAGGGGAGGCGACCTGCCCCGGGGACCTCCAGGGGGAAAGTGTGCTCAGGCAATCCTATGGCCTCCAGACCCGCGAGCCCTTGAGGAATTCAGCTGAAATAGACAACCGAAAGGGGAGGCCGTACATAGAGCGCTCACTACTGGGCCATGGGCAGGATATCTGGGAGGACCAGGGGATCACATGGACCCAGGAACAGATAGACTTCCTTAGACCAGAGCCCTGGGGGAGGACCATAACTTTAGGATGACAAGAAGATGCCAACTTCGAAATGTTAGAAGGCCGTTCTGTTTGTTGGCTAATACCCAAAAGTCATCTATGTCGTAGAAACTGCCTGCCCCACGAGAAGCACACAGGCCGTCCACTGTCTTGTCCCCAGGATTGGAAAATGCCAGTCCGAAATGCCACCTGCTGAATCTGAATAAATGATGGTGTGCAGAAGGTCTCCACCACATCCAGTGGTGCCATTTTTTTTTTTTTTTTTTAATTTTTTTTTTTTTTTCAACGTTTATTTATTTTTGGGACAGAGAGAGACAGAGCATGAACGGGGGAGGGACAGAGAGAGAGGGAGACACAGAATCGGAAACAGGCTCCAGGCTCTGAGCCATCAGCCCAGAGCCTGACGCGGGGCTCGAACTCACGGACCGCGAGATCGTGACCTGGCTGAAGTCGGACGCCCAACCGACTGCGCCACCCAGGCGCCCCCAGTGGTGCCATTTTGGGGGCCCTAGATGCACGGTCACCCCGGCCCCCTGACCTTCCCAGAAGCGCTTCATAGGGAGGCAGTGCTGACCCTAGGAGGAAGAGTGATGGAAGGGGGGGTTAGTCTTTGCACTTCACCTCTCCTTCTGGTGTCTCACCTTCCCTTTGAAGTACAGTCCTCAGAAGTGCTCAGTCCAGCTTATCAGGCAACCCCCTGGAAACACCACCCCTTGTTGTCCCGAGTAAAAGGCATCTACTTCTTCCTTCCCTGCCCTGGGTCAAACGCCTTCGTGGTCTCTTTTCCAAGGCCACAGTGGAGAGATCAAGCCCTGGAGAAGGTTAACGGATAACCAGGTCACCATTCTTCCTCACCTAAATCTGGTAGACGTTTCTGGCAGTGAGAGTCACATTCCAAGGAGTAGGGACCATGATACTTTCGGACGTGTTAACACCTGGGGCAAGCTGGTATAGAGGTTCTTTGGGGGAAAGTCAGGATTTTCAGACTCTGAAATCCGACGGCTTCTAGAGCTGACCAGGGAGTAGGCGCTGGCTTGGACTGAGAGTCATCCTGAAGCCACGAATAGTGAGTGGTGAATGATGTCCCTTTCATTCCCTCATTCTATCACTCCTTCATCTCCCAGACTTTTCTGAAGTGTCTACTCCATGTCAGACATGCGTGAGGGAAGACATTGATGAATAAGATGCATCCCTGGGGTGCCTGGGTGGCTCAGTCAGTTAAATGTCCAACGGCAGCTCAGGTCATGATCTCAAGGTTCGTGAGTTCGAGCCCCGCGTCGGGCTCTGTGCTGACGGCTCGGAGCCCGGAGTCTGCTTCCGGTTCTGTGCCTCCCTCTCTCTCGCCCCCTCCCCCGCCTTGCACTCTGTCCCTCTCTCTCTCTCTCTCTCTCTCTCTCAAAAATAAATAAACATTAAAAAAAGCTAAACAACAACAACAAAAAGATGCCGTCCCTGCCGGCAAGCAGCACCCTGTCTGGCTGGAGAGGCAAAACCCAAAAGACAGAAAACCAATGCCATGTACTCTATAGAAAGTGCCTTCCTGGTCTGCTGTGTGTTAGCAAGTCAGACTCTCCTCTGGCTCCCAGGCCAGGCTTCCTTCCTTTCATTTTTGCTGGGCGGAAAGCCACAGGTATCCCCTGCACTTCCTTCAGCCTTGAAATAGTATCCCAAATGCCAAAGCCTTTGAGAATAAGGTGAGATTCCTATTCCAACATAGGGCAATGGTTCTTGAGAAAAAGAGTGCCCATGAGCCAAGCCCCATATTCACACTATCTTCTTTCCCTGAGGGCATTTTCCAAGCGGCAGTACAGGGTCTTGCTGGGTAAAGGAAACAGTTTGGGGCTGCCAGAGTAGCTGGGATTGGGCGAGGGGGGGGGCAGGGTCCTGTAAAAGAGAAAGCCACAGAGAAGGACCCCCTCTCCCCTCCCGCCATATATGTAAAAGTGCCGGTCAGGTCTTTGGCCACACACTGCTGGCAAGATGGAGGCTGGACCTTGGGCATCTCAGCACCCTGGGCTTTGAATCGGACCTCAGCAAGTCCTACCGTGTCCGTGGTCCAAGGAACATGTGCTAGGAGCAAAAGCAAAACTGAAAAAGATCTGCATGAACCAAGTCTAACGCCCAGCCTCAACAGGATGAAGGCAGTGGCTCTCAACCGGTGGACAACTTTGGACCCTACGAGATGTTTCGCAACATCGAGAAACGTTCTGAGTTGTCACGGTTGGGGGTTGTGAGGCTACTGGCGTCTAGTGGGCAGGGGCCAAGCACGCTGCTAAACACCTTACAAGGCACATCCTCCCAACAAAGAATAACCGTCCCCAGATGTCAACAGTTCCAAGATTGGGAAGCCCCGGACTTGGGTCATCTGCAAACAACGTAGTTGGCTCCTGGAACAAAACTCAACAATCTTTCGTGGAGGGCGATGTAATTCGGAACCTCTACAAAGCTCCCGAAAATCCAGCATCTAATAAAAAATTACCAAAAAAAAAAAAAAAATGTGAAGAAGCAAGAAAAACTGAGAATCAAGAAAAAGGAAAACAACCCACAGAAGTGGGAGTAGAACCAGAGATCATCCAGAGTTGGCACGTATGGAATTCAAAGTAACTATGATTAAGATTTTAAGAAAACGGAGGAAAAGACAGATAAAATTAATGAAGAGGAGAGAATTTCAACAGAGAATTGGGATTTATAAAAAGAAACAAAAAAACCCAAATGACATTTAGAGATACACAGTGCAATATCTGAAATTAAGAACTTATTCGCTGGATTGAACACCAAACTGGGCACAGCAGAGCAGATGATTAGCGAGCTGTATATGACAGATAACTCGTGGAAGCTTCTAGAAGTACATAGGGGAATACATTTATGATCGCGGGGTAATCAGGATGCTAACAGCATTAACTTTAAAATACACAGTCAATACACTGGACTACACTGAAATTTAGAATTTCAGTTCATCAAAAGATACCATTGAGAAAGTGAAACGAGGAGAAAATGAGGAGAAAACGAGGAGAAAGTGAACTAGGAGAAGATATTTGTAATACACATACCCAACAAAGGGCTCATGTCTTAGAATGTAAATGCAACTTTTACGCATCAACAAGAAAGGCAGGTGACCCGATAAAAAATGGACAACTTAACCCAGCATTTTACAAGGGACGAAGTCAAAGCGGCCGATACATCTACAAAAAGGGTCTCTATATTATTAGGAGAAAAATACAAATTCAAACCACACAACGAGATACTGCCAGGCACCCACCGAGATGACGAAAATGGAAAAGTAACACTGTGAGTGTTGAGGGCGACGCGGGACAATGGAACTCGCTTTGGTACAACTGCCTTGGAAAACTGGTAGCATCTATTGAATGAGTCCACACATACATGCTATCATCCAGCACTTTTAGCTCCGTAAGTAGACTGATGGTCGCCAGTTGACATACGCAAGAATGTTTGCAGCAGCTGTAATTCACAATCGCCCAAACTAAATACAACCCTAGTGTTCATCAACAGCAGAATGGATAAATAGCGACATCATCACACGGCGGAATACTATACTGCGATGAAAAAAGAACCCCAGACTACGGATTCATGCAACAACATGGATAAATAGTACAACACCGTGCAGAATATGTACTGTGTGATTTCATTTCAACGAAGTTCAAAACCAGGCAAAACCAATTCATGGTGAGTTAGGTCAGAATAGTAGTTGCCATTGGAGGGGGTGGGGTGATCAATGGTTCTGGTTTGCTTAGGATTGAGAGGTTTCCTGGGATGTGGGTCTTTCAGTGCTAAACCCAGGATAGCCTCGAGAAAACCATGCCGTTGGTCACCCTGGGGGGGGGTGTCTTTTTAGGGAGGGGACATAAAAGAGCCTTCTGAGGGGTTGGAAATGTTCACAGTCTTGATGTGGATCGTGGTTACATGAGTGGATACATGCAAAACTTTAGGTGTTCACTGAAGATTTTTGCATTCAAGTATATACTTTCTCCTTTGATTTGAAAACTTTGAAAATAGCTATATTTTATAATATAGGATTCATTGAATGAAATCATCCTAGACCAACTTCAGTTTTTTTCTTTGACCTCATTATTTGATTTTTAATCCGAGAAATGCAATAGACTTAGAATATATTGACTTTAGTGAGGCATTCAACAGTAATGAGAATTAACGGATTAATCCTCATCGAGAAAGACTTTCTCTTTCTCCCTGATCTGTTTAACATTTTTATTTATGACTAGGACCTAGATAAAAATTGCTTTCATCAACATAAGATGATGATACATAGTTGGGGTGATAGTGACAATGATAAGTAACAGAATCAAGTTGACAGGCTCTTAGAGTAATGGATTTAATCTAAGAAGGCCATATATAACAGGATAACTAAAAGGCTGTGTTTTTCAAAACTAAAATCTAGCTGTGGAAGGGGCTTTAGCTGAGACAATGTTTAATATGCATCAATTTGAGGGGAATGACCTAGATAGGAAAGGGAATTGGGGATTATCTAGACTGGGAAGCCAGGATTTAGGGGGCAAATATATGGGAGGGGGAAGTGTCATATGTAACTCCAAGGAGTAAAAATAATTTAATAATTTAAATGAGCGAAAGCCACAAGAGGACAGATTTGAGATGAACTTTCTAATTATTTGGTCGGTTCAAAGAAGGAATAGGCTGTTTCTTTTAATTTATTTATTTTGAGGGAGAGAGAGTGCGTGAGAGAGAGGGGAGGGGCAGAGAGAGAGAGAGGAGAGAGAGAATCCCAAGCAGGCTCCAAGCTGTCAGGGCAAAGCCCGACTCGGGGCTCAACCCCATGAACCGTGAGATCATGACCTGAGCCGAGATCAAGAGTCAGATGCCTAACTGATTAAACCACTGGGCGCCCCAAAGAATAGGCTGTTTCTGAAGATAGTGAGTTTCCCAATTTGTTTGGCAACATAAAAGATGCAAAGATTTTGAGAGTTTCAATTGGTAAGATTTCAAGTTTCTTTCAACCCCAAAGGTGTGGTTCAGTGGGTAGAGATCTATCTCGATCTTTAACAGGTTGATACATTGTTCTGTGGTTTGCTCTCTTATATGTAAACCAGGGGTAAATAATACACTTATTTCATACTTAATCTACCGAAACGACTTACAACTCAAGCCTTCCATAGAATTCTCGGTAATCCTTAAAGAGAAGGGCCAACAAAACTGGAAAATTTTTTATTGTTATAAGTGGCCCTAAGTCAGGACCAAATTGACATGTAATTCCTCATTTTTATGTCTTTTTGTATCATTACTCCTCTGCATTAATGGCCAAACTTGTATCGACAGCTGCCTAACACAACAATGGAGTGGTTTCCAGTTTTCCTCTGGGCAGCGATTTGGCAAAGGTTAAATCATAGATTGGGGGTATATAGAGTTTTTATCATTGTTATTTTCTCGATATTGTAATTGTAAATTAATTGAAATTGACATTAATTGTAATTAACAATTTCAGTTATTTGTGGCTCCAAAGATAATGTTTTGAAATTCTGGGGTTGGCAGGGTTCTTTTTTCTCCCCCTTTTTGTTATTGTCAATGTCTGCTGTCATTGGCTTTTAATCAGAGAAAATGGTCTGTGGTATTTCGACGTTTTCAAATTTATTGAGAGGTTTTGTGGCCAAATAATAAACAGTTTTCAGAACACCACCAATATATCAATTAGTTTCAGCATTGGTTTTTTCGAGTGAGTACCTTTGTAGATATCTATTATATACTATATAGTTTAACCTCCGTTTACTTAATATTATGTGGACATGTGTAGAGGCACAGCCAATTATCAGGCCTCTGAGCCAAGCAAAAGCATTCATTCCAGCATATGGAAAAATAGGTATATTGAGGGGCGCCTGGGTGGCTCAGTTGGTTGAGCGTCCGACTCTTGGTTTCGGCTCAGGTCATGACCTCACGGTTGTGAGTTCAAGCCCTGAATCGGGCTCCGTGCTGAGTGTGGAGCCTGCTTGGGATTCTCTCTCTCTCTCTCTCTCTCTCTCTCTCTTCCCCTCCTGATCATGCTCTTTCTCTCTCTCTTTTTCTCAGAGAAAGCTGAAAGCCTGCTTTGAAAGCACGGCCTGCTTTGGCTGGTCCATCTTGATGATTGTCCAGGCTTCAGTTAGGCCTTGGCTGGGGGCTGCGTCTATTCTGCATCTGAGCCCTTCAGGAAGGAACCCCTGGTGACTCATCTCACACCTCCCTTCCCTGGGTCTTCTCTTGCCTCTTTTTAATTTCCCAACTTGTTTGTGTCCAGGTGGGGAACACCTTTCACCGTCTTCCTTTCACTCATGAGCTCCATCAGGAGTCATTTAGGAGTCATTTGAGCATGACGGGCTGAGTGGTCCGTCAGTCCTTTTTCTATGAGCCTTCCATACAACGGAAGCCTGGAAATTAATAGGTTAGTCTCTACCCCATGCCAGATAACCCGTTTGCCCCAAATGCCAAGGTGATGAGGTCTCGGTGGCCGTAACCCTCAACAAACCCCATGATTCAGTGTCTTAGTTGTTCCAGCTGCCCACAATTCCGTGACTGGAAGGAGAAAGTGGGTGGGGCGGGGCTCAAGCCCAGGCCATCATCTCTCTCCAGTTGACTCCCAATACCCCCACGGGCAACAGGCAAAGCACCAGGAAGATTTCCCAAGGGTCATGGCGAGCAGGTATGTGCTGATGTTCTGGGAATATCGACCTACGTGGGACTGGCGAGGCACTTTTAGGGGCTTAAATTTCCTTTTCTACGAATACTCATCTCATCTTTGTTTTTTTTCAACATTTTTTATTTATTTTTGGGACAGAGAGAGACAGAGCATGAACGGGGGAGGGGCAGAGAGAGAGGGAGACACAGAATCGGAAACAGGCTCCAGGCTCCGAGCCATCGGCCCAGAGCCTGACGCGGGGCTCGAACTCACGGACCACGAGATCGTGACCTGGCTGAAGTCGGACGCTTAACCGACTGCGCCACCCAGGCGCCCCCTCATCTCATCTTTGATGCCCAGCATCAATCAAGTCATGTCATGTTAAAAAAAAAAAAAAAAACGAAGGTTGGGGCACCTGGGTGATTTGCTCGGTTAAGCGTCTGACTCTTGCTTCTGACTCAGGTCCTGACCTCACGGTCGGCGAGTTCAAGCCCCGCCATCGGGCTCCACGCTATCATTGGGGAACCTGCTCTCTTCCTTCTCTCTCTGCTCCTCCCCTGCTTTCTCTCCCTTTCTGAAAATAAAGAAATAAACTTAAAAAAATGAAAATAAAAACACGACGGTAACTTTTTGGAAAGGTCTTTGAGCTGGTAGCCTGTGACCCGTGAAAATATTTATACTCTGGAAACTAGCTGTGAGCCCAGTATAAAATTTTCATCTTCATTCAAACACTTTATCATAACCTGTCTTGTATCACAGTGGGTCAGATGGGGCCTGTCCCTCCCCAGTGTCCCTCTCCCAGAGTGCAGGGACCTTGTCTCCACACCTTTATGCCCTCTCCCCGGCCCTTGGGTAGGTCTCGCAATGACCCCTGAAGTGTTTTTGGATTAAGTTTAAGCAAAAATGAATTTTATTTTAGTGTTTATCTCTAAGACCATGTTCTGAGTAGATGGCCAGCATGCATTTTTGCCTAATGTCCTTATTTCCCTTATTCTAGCTATTAAAAAAAAATAATTGAGACGGAGGAAGTAAAATTGCCGGCCACCCTGTTTAAACAAAGCTGCCTGGACGCTCTATGCTGCCATCTAGTGGGAGAAAAGGATTCAAGGCCATGGAATCCGGTCCCACGAGAGGGCAAAACAGGGTCTGTGTTTAGAACAAGGTCAGCGACGCCAGAGTGGAGGGGATGGGAGGGGCACACGATGGGGGATATGTGTTTTCCTCCGATTAGCCACGCACCGCCGCCGAGGGTGGCTGCCTCTTTGCACTTGGCATAAATAGAGGAGGAAGCCTTCTCTGTGGTTTCTCGAACAAGCACATCACGATAAACTGGGTGGTGTCCTTGGCTGTGATTCTATCTGTGGGCTAGTAATTTAGGCTGTGGGACATTCCCATCAGAACAATGCCGTTTTTAGAGGAGAAAAGTCATGGTTTTATTAGCATAAGTGACACACACACACACACACACGCACACGCACACGCACGTAGACACAATGCATTGTTTCAGCCTCTGGCTGATTTCTGGTCCTGTGCTATCTCCTTAATCCAAAGCAGCACTTGGCCCTACAGGAGGGAGCCGCGGGGTCCCTGGCTCAGCCTCTGATGATGACTACTGGGGCTTTTCATCCCAGTTGACTTTATTTATTCATAAGCAGAACGCACACTCAAGGTTCTGTGGGCCCTGTCCCGGTCACATCCCCCTTGCCTTCAGTTTTCTTTTATTTCTTTGTTTCCCTTCTCTCCCTTGCCGGTCCTCTGAGCAAACCGGTGAGTTCCTCGGGGCCCCTTTTTCTTTCCCCAAACACACACCAGCACGCGCGCGCGCACACACACACACACACACACACACAGAAACACAGTCTGGAGGGCCCTGGCCTAGATCTTTGTTGGAAAGTGGCTTTTGAGAAAATCAGAGAAAACCCACTTAGGTCACGGTCAAGAGAATCCCTGGGGCCAGCAGAGCTGTTCAGCCAAATCTGGGACGAATGATCACTCAGAAAGAGGCTGCTTGGGGGGTGTCTGGGTGGTTCAGGCAGTTAAGTGTCTGACTTCGGCTCAGGTCACAATCTCGCGGTTTGTGGGTTTGAGCCCCGCATCGGGCACTGGGTTGACAGCTCAGAGCCCGGAGCCTGCTTCGGATTCTGTGTCTCCTTCTCTCTTGGCCCCTCCCCCACTTGCACTCTGTTTCTCTCTCCAAAATAAATAAACATTAAAAAAATAAATAATTAAATAAAAGAGAGAGGAACAGGCTGCTTGCTCGGAACATCATTGAGAAGGATTCTGGGGGCACATCTCGATCTTGTGGGGGGAAGAACTCAGGGATGTATCAGGAAGGTGTGACGGGTGGACGAGAAGGAGTATTACCCTATGGGCTTAACACAAAAACGGTTTCTTGGGAGGCTAACAGTGAGATGCTGTTAGCTGTTAACATCCTGGCTCGAATCAAATTATTGGATTAGCTGCCCATCAGGGCTCCAAAGAAATACAGTCACAGAATTGGTGAAATTTCTTTAGGGCTGAGTCTCCCTTTTTTTTTTTTTTTGCTTTGTTTTTAGGTGAGGTGCAATTCACATAACATGCAATGTACAACTTTCATTCTAACCATTTTAAGGTGTATAATTCAGCGGCTTTTAGTATCCTCACAAGGTTGTACACCTATCACCACTCTCTAACTCCGGAATTTTTCCATCACCCCCAAAAGAAAACCTGTACCCATTCAGCATTCTCGCCTAATTCTCAAATTCGTGCCCTCTGCTCCTGGCGGCCGCTAATCTGCTTCCTGTCTCCATGGATTTGCCCATCCGGGGCAATATTTGTCCTTTTGCATCTGGCTTCTTTCACTCAGTGTAATGTTTTTAAGGGTCATCCGTGTCATAGCAGGTGTCCGTTCTTCACTCTTTTTTACGGTCAAATAATATTCCATTGTATGGATATAACCTATTTCGTGTTATTCCCCCCTCAGTTGATGGAGGTGTGGATTGCTTCCACTTTTTGGCTACTGCGGAGAGCGCTGCTCTGAAGGTTCACGTACAAGTTTTTGTGTGAGCACACATTTTCAACTCTCGGGCAAAGAGGTGAGTTTCTCCCCCCATCTTTGGTGATGACGGATCCATCGGAAACTGTCTGGTAGGTGAGTTTTGTTAAGAAGCAAAGGGCAGGAATTTCAGTGCTGCCCGGATGAGGGAGGTCTGGGAGGGAAAGGACAAAGCGTCTCTGGAAAGGAGAACAGGAGAGGGAGGAGACGGTGCCAGACGGGATGCCAATAACCTTGAGCTTTGGTGGGTGGAAGAAAAAGGGGGTTTGTTCTGAATTTATAAAATGGCTGCTGATATTTTTCTGTTTTTTTGTTTGGTTTTGTTTTGTTTTACAACGAAAGGAAAGATGTCTGGTGGGGATGATAAGGTGGGTTAGCAGAAAAGCAAAAACGGTTATGGCTTCGGCTGTGTCGTAGGGGGAAGTCCTGGGCTTAAATGCGAGATCAACTGGTTAGTGAGCGAAGGACCCAAGTCAACAGTTTGTCCTTCGCTCTCTTCCAGGGTGTCATCAGAACATAACACGCGTTGCTTTGCGGTGGTTGTTGGTGTTCGAATCTGTCCTCGCTAGCGGGCCGCGTGCACCTGGGGGTGGGGCTTGTGTCGCAGTCATCTCTGTGTCCCCAGGATACAGTGCAGTGTTGAGACTTGTTGACCAGAGGCACCGGAAGCGGAAGCCCTGTGCTCTTCCTGGTTCTCTGCTCCTTCTCATTTTGCGGCAGCTTTTAGCGGCAGAGTCGGGCCTCAAGGCCAGTGTCCAGGCCCCAGAGATCTATAACCAGGCCCCCTGCGATAATCCCCACCGTAGTGTTATTATGGAAATCTCTGGAAGCTGAGGGAAAGAGGAAGCTTTCTTCAGTTCAGAGCCTAAGGTCAGTCTGGCTCCTTTCCGTTGGGGTCTCAAGTGTATCCTGAACACCGGGACGCCTTCTGGTATGTTGTCCAGGTCCCAAGTGGAGGTCGTCTGGAACCAGGGTCTTGGGGGAACTTTGTCCTTCAGCACGGGACCTGACAATGATGGGGGCAGGAAGAGGTGATGGGGTTTTCGAGGGGCTCTGAGACAATTCCTTGTGTATCTTGTCTTGTTCTTCCTGGGGACTTGTACTTGCTCCTGAGCACATACTCGAGGCAAAGCAGGAAAGGTCTCATATCAGTTCTCCTGTGCCTCAGTACTTGAGGGCAGCCTGCCAATGGCAGATGGCAGGTACCCAGGCCAGCGTGTGGAGGGTCTGTCGGAGAGTGCAGAAAAAGAGGTGCGGGGAGATCATGCCTAGGGTGTGGACCCTGGCGTGGGCTTTGTTATCTGTCTTCTGTCGCCAGGTTCCGCTCAGCGTTCCGCTCCCTGGCCTGGGAACAGCTTGACTTCCTCTGGCTCATTCTCTCCTCACTCCAGTGCCAGTGACATTCACAGAGTCTAGAGTGTAGATTGGTAAGCTCAGCGTCAGATGACGGCCATATTGTCAGCCACTCGATTCCTCCTGATTTTGAAGCGGTTTCCGCACAACCTAAGAGCAAAGCCAGATGGCCTTCTCACGCCTCTTCTTTCCCATCTTTGCTGAAGGGGAGTCCCTCCTCAATCCTCTGGGGTGGCATCTTTGGCCCCAAGAGGCTCAGTGGGGGGTGTGTGGAAGCACATGGGCATGATGGGGGGACGATAGTGCAGGAGGGGAACAACGCGCGATACGACAGCACTGGCAATTTCTGAGGCAGCCTACTCGTGCGAGTGAGTGGGAGCTCTCAAATGGGAAGAGGGAGCTGGATTACCAGAGCCTCCTTCTGTCGTGACTCAGATTGGGTTCTCCTTTATGGTGGGAAATCGATGAGAATCTAATTTTCTTTTTCTTTCTTTTTTTTTTTTTAATGTTTGCATTTTATTTAAATCAAGTTAGTTAACACACAGCGTCATCACGATTTCAGGAGTAGAATTTAGTGACCTATCGCTTCCACATGACAGCCAATGCTCATCCCAACAAGTGCCCTCCTTTGCGCCCGTCCCCCATCTAGCCCATCCCCCCACGTGGCAACCCTCTGTTCTCTGTACTTAAGAGTCTCTTATGGTTGGGGCGCCCGGGTGGCTCAGTCGGTTAAGCGTCTGACTCTTGGTTTTGGCTCAGGTCATGGTCTCATGACCACATGGCATTGTGGGTTCGAGCCCCGCATCAGGCTCTGCATGTACAGCGTGGAGTTGCCTTGGGATTCTGTCTCTCTCCCTCTCTCTCTGCCCCTCCCCAACTCGCGCGGTCTCTGTCTCTCTTAAAATAAATACATACACTTAAGAAATTTTTTAAAGTATTTATTTATTTTTGAGAGAGAGAGACAGAGAGAGACAGAGCACGAGCAGAGGAGGGACAGAGGGAGAGGGGGACACAGAATCTGAAGCAGGCTCCAGGCTCTGAGCTGTCAGCACAGAGCCCGACACGGGACTGGAACTCACGAACTGCAAGATACCTGAGCCGAAGTCAGACGTTTAACCGACTGAGCCATCCACGCACCCCAAATAAATAAACTTAAAAAAAGTCTTGTGGTTTGACTCCCTCTCCGTTTTTATCTTACTTTTCCTTCCTTCCCCCTATGTTCATCTGTTTTGTATCTTAAATCCCACATATGAGCGAAATCATCTGATATTTGTCTTTCTCTGACTGACTTATTTCGCTTAGCGTAATACACTCTGGTTCCAGCCAGGTAGTTGCAAATGGCAAGATTTCATTCTTTTTGATTGCTGAGTAATACTCCATTGTGTGTGTGTGTGTGTTTTGAGAGAGAGAGACAGAGTGTGAGTAGGGGAGGGGCAGAGAGAGAGGGAGACACAGGATCCAAAGCAGGTTCCAGGCTCTGAGGTTGCAGCACAGAGCCCGACGCAGGGCTCGAACTCACAGACCGCGAGATCATGACCCGAACCAAAGTCGGACGCTTAACCGACTGAGCCACCCAGGCGCCCTTATACCACATCTCCTTTATCCATTCATCCGTCGATGGCCATCTGGGCTCTTTCCATGCTTTGGCCATTGTTGCTAGTGCTGTTATACATGTGGGGGTGTGTGTGCTCCTTCGAATCGGTATTTTTGCATCCTTTGGCTAAATACCTAGTAGCTTTATGGCCGGGTCGTAGGGTAGTTCTATTTTTAATTTTTTGAGGAACTGAGGAAACTGATTTCCAAAGCAGGCTCTCTGGCTGGTGAAACAGGTTGTGTAATGAGAGCTTCCGAGAGAGGGCACAGTCTGGGGGTTGGCCTAGGTCCCCTGAGAAGGTTGTAGGGAGGGTTGGTGAGGGTCATCCCGTCGGATCTTCAGACCAGAAGTAGCAGCCAGAAACCGTTTGCCAAATAGCTGCTGGGGGTCGCATCAGCGAGAATGGAGGATGACAATGGGAAGGGTCCCTACCACTGAACCTGTTTGGTCACTGTCTTCCCACGAGCCACTGTTTTGTGGCCTTGTTTGGTCCCATTTCCGGTAGATCACGACCCCTCTTCCCCCACCCTGAGATGTGAGGTGGGAATAGACACCTCCCCCCCATCTCACCCCTGTGACCAGCACACTCACCTGCACCAGGTCCGGCGTGAGGCGCTTGGCCTGCAGCCATTTCTGGAACCTTCCTGTTTTCCGCAGGATGCGCTCGATGCTGCAGGTCTTTGGGGCTGCCGCAGAGGCACAGATTCTCCTGTCCGAGATGTCACTTTCCTGTTTGCTGACCAGCCTCGAGATCTCCACAGGGCGCCAGGTTTTGGAATCATCTGAGTAATTTGCAGGGTAAGAAGGTAGGGGGTCGGGAGGCAGTCCGACGCGGGAGGCCAGCCGGCTGTCAAACCTGGAAGAACAGCCCTTTTAGGCTCTGCCTGGAGCCAGAGGGATGGAGGGGGGGCCGAGGAGGGACTAGCTTTACCTGCCAGAGCCAGCAGAGCCTGGGGACAGGGAGACAGGAGACAACACCCAGTCTGCTCCATTTCTCCTCCTTACACGGGGGTGCTCCAAACTGTGCGAGAACACTACTTTCCTTTCCTCAAACTCAGGAGGTAAATATGTGAGACCAGAAGAGGTGACATAGATGTATGCCAGACGCAAACTTTCTCCTCTTCATGCAGCTGGCACGGAAGGACTAACCATGGCTTTCCGAACTTCCTCTCCAGGTAAAGACAGCAGCTTTATACATGCCGGTCCCTTAGGATTCTCCTAATACCCCCTCCCCACTTCACAGATGGGAAAACTGAGGCTTCTCGAGCTCACGTACCTTGCCCAAGGTCAGGCAATACGTTGCCAGGCAGAGGGGCAAACCCGGGGCCCTCTGTCAGAAAACCCCAGGGTCTTTCCCCTTCCCTACACCAGTTCTAGAAAGAACCTGCCCTCTGACCAATGGCTGGGTCTTGGAAGCATAGTTCGTGAAGAGGCTTCTCGGCCTTCACTCGGACGAGCGCGGCTCTCCATATCCCTCCCCAAGAGGCCCCATCAATTTTGCTTTCAGTTGAAAGATTTAAGTCATCCGTACCAACCAAGTCACAGGGAGCGGCGGCTGCTAAATGGTCACCAAACCCAAAAGCCATCTGGGATCCAGGAAGTGTGTAATTCCAGGGGAGAGGCACTGGCTTACGACCTTGACCCTTTTCTCCAGTCATTCTTCTAGCTGTGTGCCAACATTTCCATTAGGGAAGAATATTAAATCTTCTTCCGATTTATGTATGAAAAATTACCAAGGCGCTATCTACTTTCATTATTAGTAACATTTGGCTTGTAAGATCTGCTCTATATTTAATTGAAGGAAGAATCTTTAACTTCTTGCTATCAGACATTATGGGACAACCTCTTTCTCCATCCCTCTCTCTCTGTCCCTTCCCAGCTTGTGCTGTCTCTGGCTCTCTCGAATCACTAAATAAACTTAAAAAAATAAAAGTATATTAAAAAAAAAGATGAAACCTTGTAAACTAGCAATGAGTCCATTGCACTGGCATTTTCAGGACAGCCACTGGAAATGATCCTCCCCTGTGACAGGATAAGGAAGGGCAGAGGGCCCCCAGGCAGGGCCGTCCGCGTGTTTCCTGTAGCTGCTTTTGCTCATGGGGTTCAACCCCCTGGAAGGCCTAAGATAGCCATAATAGCAACACACATGTATGAAACAAGCATGCCAGTCGCTGCTAAACGCTTGGTGTGTATTAATTCAGTAAACCTTGCAGCAAGCCTATGAAGTCGGTACTGTTATTAGCCGTACGGATGAGGAAACTGAGGCACGGAGAAATCAAGTAATTTGTCCAAAGTCCTACAACCAGAAATTGAAGGAAGCGGCATTCAAGGCTCCAGAGCTCGCAACCTCAACCGCTTTGCCATTGCTTAGTCCTCTGTCATCCTTTTTATGAGTTAGCTTTGGGGACCAGATCGGGAACATTATTAGGGGGTGTAGCTAGCAGGGTCCTTCATGACAGGTGACCTGTAAAGGACACGTGGTACACATTCAGGGGTGGCCCTCAAGGCATCCCGTTAAGAACCAACTGAGAACAAATAAAGAGGTTTACAGGCCGCTTTCCCCCCTTCCGAGGTGGTACTAAATTTACGGCATGGAAAGGAAAACATGTATATTCTTACAACTTTGAATCCCTACTTTACTGAGCAGAAGAGTGTCAGTGAGAAAATACGGTCTTCCCCTTCACTAACATGTTAAAAATCCCAGAATTTGGAAACCTACAAAACAGACGCAGCATCCTTTTTTTTTTTCTTTAAGAGAGAGAGCGCGCGTGCATGTGTGAGTGGGGGAGGGGGCAGAGGGAGACAGAGGCACAGAGAGAGACAGAAAGGGGGAGAGAGAATCCGAAGCAGGCTCCATGCTCAGCACGGAGCCCAACACAGGGCTCGATCCCACCACCCCGGGATCATGACCGGAGCCCAAATCAAGAGCCGGATGTTCAACCGACTGAGCCACTCAGGCGCCCCCCGTCCCCCAAAGGCCCCCTTTTAATCTTCCTTCTGAACTGAGATCATGAAAGATACACAAGCAGTATCACAGCTTCCGCAGCTGGAAGCAAGCAGAAAGGTCGTGTGGTCCAATCCCCACGAGCCCCTCAACCTGGAGAGCAGGGTGGAGGTGCGGAGGAGAGCAACAGTGTTGCAATGAGAATAAAACACTTCCTTCTAGGGCATGACCCTCAGGCTTCCGTCCAGTCGAACGCCAAGTGGGTAGACATGCCTTCCTAAATATTTCTTCCCTGTCTTTCCTCATCTCCATTCGCCAGCTCTGCACAGAACCCTCAAAGCATCCGGCGTCTTCCCAAAGCTCAAAGGACGCAGCTTGCACGCCTTAGGTGTATGGATGGATAGATGAGTGGAGGGATACGTGGAGGGCTGGCTGGCTGCAGAGTGGTGGCTGGGTGGAAGAATGCATGGATGGATGCCCGAATGAATGGGTAAATGGAAGGATGGGTGCATGTTCGGACTATTAAATGTGTAGACGGAAGCTTTGGTCGTAAGCTCTGGGGCCCTGCAGCTCTCAAGACTTCCGAGGTGAAAGAGACAGGTGAGGGCAGGGGAGAAGAGAAGGCAAGGTCGCGCCTAATGATTTACTGATTTTACCGCGAGCCCTCCGCTCCTCAGAAGTATTTAAAACATCCCTTAAGACGTGGGGAGTGGGGGGCAGGGACGTAAGGCCAAGCGAGTACATTAAGGTAGGGCAAAGTAAAGCATCTGTCTTGGTAGGAGCCCAGGAATCCGTAGGAGCGATTCTGATCAGAAATAGTGCTACTAAGTACCCCACCTTCTTCCCCCCACCCCCCAACCCCCACCTATTACCTGCACATACACCAATACGGATCAGTCAGTTCCTGGTACATCTTGCCTCTGGCTGTGATATCACTTGGGATTTCACAGATAGGTATGTTTGCAGGAGGAAGAGTGCGTCAATCAGGTTTACTCTTTCTTTTTTTTTTTTTTTCTGGCTTCCCTTAACTTTTTCGTTTAGGATTTGAAAGTCCACATGGAATGCATGGAAAACTGGTACCGAAAACATGGAGACGTTCAAAGGTTAATGGGTGAGTATGGGAAGCATCTGATTGATTTATCGTTAGCATTCTTGCCAAAGAGAAGATAAGGGATAGAAGGAAACATGACCTTCATCTACGAATTACGCGTCTTCAGCTTCCCAGGCTCGCTCTTGGCTGCTGAACAAACATTATCCAATTCGTACAGAGGACCTGGCCTGGAATGTTAATGCTTGCCTGGTGAAGGCATTTCAGTCAAACATCTGCGAGTTTGGGAGGGGCTTTTTCCTAAGGTATCATCGTCATAATTTTTATTATTTTTATGATTAAAAAATTTTTAATTGTTATTTATTTTTGAGAGAGAGAGAGAGAGATACAGAGCATGAGTGGGGAGGGGCAGAGAGAGAGGGAGGCACAGAATCGGAAGCAGGCTCCAGGCTCTGAGCTGTCAGCACAGAGCCCGACGTGGGGCTCGAACCCACGAACTGCAAGATCGTGACCTGAGCCAAAGTCGGATGCTTAACTGAATGAGCCACCCAGGCCCCACATCATCATAATAATTGTTAAAAGCGGGAAAATATTTGGAGATGAACGAGGCGAATGAACACACCATTTAGAGAGAGAGGCAAACGATGTGAACTTGTAGACGATTTAGCGAACGAGAAATAGAAATAGCCAGTAAGCCCGAAAAAAAAAAAAAAGGCTCGACTCAGAAGAAATACATACTAAAAGTACAAATATTAAATATTTGTGAGTGTGCGATCAATGAGCTCCAGAGGCAGAAGTCTCTGTTTGGAGATACATACATATATAAAATCTCTTTAAAATGTGCTGTATTTTTTGACCCAGAAATTCCACCCTTGGGAATGTGTCATGGGAATTTATCACTGATATGCACAAAAAGCCAGCAACAGCAATGTTCAACATAATGTTTTAGAAGACTAAAAAACAAAAAAAACATAGTTGTCTCATAGTATGGGTTGGTTCAATAAATTATGCTTGACTGATGCAATCGAATACCACAAAGCCATTAAAAATCTAATTGTGGATACATCATTTGCAAATATCTTCTCCCATTTAGTGGATTGTTTTGTTTTGTTTTGTTTTGTTGATGGTCTCTTTCGCTGTGCAAAGGCTTTCTATTTTGGTGCAGTCCCAATAGTTTAATTTCACTTTTGTTTTCCTCGCCAAAGGAGACATAGCTAGAAAAATGTCTCTGTGGCTGATGTCAAAGACAAGAGTTAATAATGTGAAAAGGGCGTTCCGGACACATTGCTAAAGAAAAGTTTGCAGAAGGGTGTACATAGGATGATCGCAGTTGTGTGGAAAGAATGTTAAATCCATACTTGGAAAAAAGGTGGCAAGGACACTCACAAGATGTTAACTAAGGGACGATCTCTTGGCGGAGGAATTGTACGTGATTTTTATTTTGTGCTTTCTACTATCAATATTGCCAGAAGATTCTAAAATCAACAGGCATGACTTTTAAAATAAGGAACCAGTTGCTTAAATTGTGAAGAATATAAACGAGACCCACTCGCTGCCTCTCTCTGCTTCTTTGTGCTTGAGGAATATGCCTTCTCAAGGCAGAGAGCCCTCAACCCCAGCCTGCCCGCCCCACCCCCCACCCCCCACGCTTTCCTGCGTGTATCTGCACATATCCCTTTCAGGCACACGTAGAAAATAAATTCCGAGGGAGCTGAAGTGATATCCTGAACTTGAATGGATGAACACAAACCTATTTGGGGAAATGCTTCCCGAATTTGGCTGATACCTGCCCGCTGAGAAAAACTTCATTTACTGCCACTTGGTGAAGAGTCAACTGTAAGATTCATATACTCTTGTTTACTTACCTGGGAGCCCCCTTTAGTCGAATCCCATAATTTCCCTCCCTCCTCTCTGAAAATATGTCCATATTCTCCCTGCCTCCTTTCGCTAGGGAATCAGCCCCATGTCGCCTTTGTTCTTGGTCCTCTCCATCCTGTCTCTTAGGGGGGAAATCTATCTTTTTTTTTTTTTTAATGTTTTATTTACTTTTGAGAGAGAGCGCATGAGTGGGGGAAGGGCAGAAAGAGAGGGGGACAGAGGATCCCAAGTGGGTTCTGCGCTGACAGCAGCGAGCCCGAAGCGGGGCACGAACCCACAAACCGTGAGATCGTGACTTGAGCTGAAGTCACCAGTTCCCCCTGCGCGCTGCTTTCCATGAGATTCTTCCCTAACACAAAGCATGTCTTGTGCCTACCCCCTAAACTCCTTCACCATCGTCTGCAAGAGCTCCCGCAGTTGGGAAGGTCTTTGAATGTTTCACCATTTGAAATGCCTTTAAAAGGGGCCTGATGGGAAAAGTCCACATCAATACAGTATCTGTCATCTCACAAAAGAAGTTCCCCATTTTTGATCGATGTTTTCTATTTGTTATATCTGTTCGGTACCTTAGTGGAATCATCCAATATGTCTTTGGTTAATACAGATTGGAAATCAAATTGTTGTAAATGAATGCCTTCTGCTAACCCTAAGATAGGTCCTTGGGGGAGGGCTGAGGAGTAAAGGCCTATTACGAAGGGTCTTTGGTATCGAAGGGGCAGGGAAACACTGGCCCACAGGTGAAGGTCCCAATTCCTTGGCACGGCATTCAAGGTCCCTGCCCCATCTGACTCTTCAAATCTCCTCCTTCTGCCACACATGCCCCATGTTCCAGCCTCTAAGTGCTTCTCACCTCTTCCCACACTCTGGGCCATTGTTTCGCTGGTCCTTCTACCTCAAACCCTTCTCCTGAATTTCAGCTGATCCTTTAAAGGCCTTGCTCGGAATACTTTCCCCTGGAGAAGCCCTTCCCCCATCCCCATTTTACAGTTCCCTTCTGGCCTGCATCAGACCAGGTCATATTACTGTTATTTGTAACACGGCTCCCTCCTCCTGCACCCCTGGAGGGCCATGGCCAGAGTTCTAGGGATGTCCCTAGAGTACCTGCTGGCTCTTGGTTGCGGGAAAGACTCACTGACCATGTGCTGACAGTGTGATACCTCTCATCCTTGGGTGAGATCCCCGTGCACCGCCATTTACTAAGCTTGGCTTTTCCTCTGGATCCGAAAATTGGTTCAGGAACTTGAGAGCAAACTGCCCTGATCTGAATCTCAGATCTGCCACTTACTAGGTGGTGACCTTGGGCGAGTCACTGAATCTTGCTGTGTCTCAGCTTATTATCTGAACAATGAGTTGCAACACATTAACTTCCAGGATGGTGACGAGGGGTAAATAAAACTAACTTGGTGGCACCTGGGTGGCTCAGTCGGTTAAGCGTCCGACTCTTGATTTCAGCTCAGGTCGTGATCTCACGGTTCCTGGGATTGAGCCCCGAGTCGGGCTCTCCGCTGACAGTGTTTGGGATTCTCTCTCCCATTCTCTCTGCCCCTCCCCTGCTCACACGCGCACCGGCTCTCTCTCTCTCTCTCTGTCTCTCTCTGTCTCTCAAAATAAATAAATAAACATAAAAAATAGCTTTAAAATGTCTGTCACGTAGTAGGCCTTCTAGCAATTTTATTTCCCTCTTTTTATGAGAAACGAACTTGGTAAACTCCATAATCCCAGGCTACTCCATCCGTGGGAAGGAACACTTTAAGCTCCCACCTCAAAAGAAAACTTGGAAGTCAGCACCTAGGGTTAGAATTCAGCTTCATACCTTCTCCCCCTCTGCACCCCAACTTCAACCGATCACCACTATGATTCGATGGCTGTGCCTCAGCTCCCACCCATCAATTACATCTTGACTCCTTTTCAGTAAACCCCTGGATATCATCACATGAAGGGAACGGAATTTTGCCCCTCCGCGTTAGCTAATGGAGATTCTGACCTTATTTCTTCTTTAAAGAACTTCTTGCAAATGGATGTCCCGATGCAGGCATTGCATTTATCAAGACCGAGGAAAGTCCTTCCAAAATTGTAGCTGGTTCTGATTCGGGGCACCAGAGAAGGAGAGGGAGAAGCCAGCGAGGAAACGCAACAGCTCAGGGCTGAGACCCACAGCAGCAGGTGCAGCCGGCCCGGGCAGAGGCTGGCAGCCGTAGGCCCCAGCTGGGGTTCCATCTCAGGCTCAGGATTCCGGCCACAGCCTTCAGCTGCCCACTCAAGGCTGCGCAGGGGTTAGGTCTTGGCAAAAGACAGGGGGCTGGCTTCAGGGCGCTGAGCCCATCCCAGGCTCCCCGGTTCCTGTCGGAGGATGCTAAGAAGCTTGGGGCGAACGGGGCTGGGGAGGAGGTGAGGAAGTCCATGGAGGATGCTGATAACACAGTTTCCAGAGTTACTCTTCCTTTGTCTGGGGCGGCTGCCGCAGGCTGGGGAAGGGCTGACTGGCAGATTTCGGGAAGGACAATGGTCAGGGCTTTCCCTGTGCGGTCCTTTTGACAAACACAGGATATCCTGGCTGGGCAGGAAAGGTCCATGCAGGATGTGTGTCCCACCTGGGTTCCACCTGGGAGTGTCAAAGGATCCTGAAGGCCTCCGCCCTCCACTGTTTCAGTTCTGAGTACATCTGTCCCTATGGATCATGCACGCACACACACACACACACACACACACACACACACCCCAATTACATCTGTCCCAATGGATCTCACACACACACACACACACACACACACACACCAATTACATCTGTCCCAATGGATCACACACACACACACACACACACACACACACACATACACACCCCAATTACATCTGTCCCAATGGATCTCACACACACACACACACATACACACCCCAATTACATCTGTCCCAATGGATCTCACACACACACACACACACACACATACACACACACACCCCAATTACATCTGTCCCTATGGATCACACACGCACACACACACACACACACACACCAATTACATCTGTCCTTATGGATCATACACACACACATACACACACCCTAATTACATCTGTCCCAATGGATCTCACACACACACACACACACACACACACCAATTACATCTGTCCTTATGGATCACACACACACACACACACACACACACACCAATTACATCTGTCCTTATGGATCATACACACACACATACACACACCCTAATTACATCTGTCCCAATGGATCTCACACACACACACACACACACACACACACCAATTACATCTGTCCTTATGGATCACACACACACACACACACACACCAATTACATCTGTCCCAATGGATCACACACATACACACACACACACACACGTGCACACACACCCCAATTACATCTGTCTCTATGGATCACACACACACACCCCAATTACATCTGTCCTTATGGATCTCACACACACACACACACACACCCTAATTACATCTGTCCCTATGGATCACACACACACACACACACACATACACACACACACACAACTTCCCCTGTCTGCAGCAGATACTTTGGCCTGCCGCTTGACTAGCCAGACCAGCCCCACTTTGACTCTATTTGGCCATGAACTAACCCGAGGTCAGTTTGCTGGCCCTTACGTGGCACATTTAACACTGATTCAAATGGCAAAAACTTTTGGCTGCTTAGGGAATAGAAACACTCAAGTAAGCCCGTGTTTCAGCTCCTCTCCCAGGTCTAAGAAGGGAGGGGAAAGAATCTGGTGGCCTCTGATGTGATGAGGGAGCACCGGAGAGATTCTTCCGCCTGCCCCCAGCTGTGTCTGTCCCTCTCCCCCGCTGCGGGCGGGTCCCACTTCCCTTCACCATCCTGCCTCGCTTCTCCGTGGCCTGCCTGACTTGGTGGCATTTCCTGCCCCGCGATTGACAACAAGATAAGGTCCACAGCATGGACCAAATCAGGGAAGGCAGGCTTGGGTTAGGAGAGGGGAGAAAAGGCAGGTAAGACTGGGCCGAGGATGGTCTCAGGAGAATTGAGGAGTTGTGCCAAAAATTGGCAGGAAGAGGAGGTTAATGGCACTTCTCTGATGATTACGCATGCGCTTATTAGCGAACTGTCTATTCTCAGTGAAATGCCTGGTTGTGTGTCTGTTTTTTTCAAGTAGTACAAACTTCAAGTTTGTTTGTTTGTTTGTTTGTTTAGAGAGCATGAGCAGAGGAGGGGGCAGAGAGAGGGGAGAAAGAATCCCAAGCAGGCTCTGGGAGCCTGACAAGGGGCTCGAAATCATGAGCTGCGAGATCATGACCTGAGCAGAGACCAAGAGTCAGACGCTTCACCGGCGGAGCCACCCAGGAGCCCCTTGTGTTTGTTTCTAATTCTGGAGTCGTGAGAATTCTTTATGTATTCTAGATACTAGTTCTAGATCTAGTATCTGGATATATGGCTTACAAATATTTTCTCCCAGGTGGCAACTTGTCTTTTGTCTTCTTAAGAGGGCCTTTCGCAGAATCAACAGTTTTTAAAATTTTTATTTATTTACGTATTTTTTAATGCTTACTTATTTTTGAGAGAGAGAGGGAGAGAGAGAGAGACAGAAACAGAGACAGACATAGAGCACGAGAGGCGGAGGGGCGGAGAGAGAGAGAGAGGGAGACACAGAGTCCGAAGCAGGCTCCAAGCTGTGGGCACAGAACCGGACGCAGGGCTCGAACTCACAAACTGCGAGATCGTGACCTGAGTCGAAGTCGGACACTTAACCGACTGAGCCCCGCAGGGGCCCCAAAAGTTTTAAGGTTTTGTATTTTACATTTAAGTCTATGATCCGTTTTGAATTCGTTTTTGTGTAGGATGTGGTTAGGTCAGACAAGGTTCATATTTTTTGCGGTTGAATTGCTTTTGCACCTTTGTCAAAAATGAGTTGTCTGTAATCGTAGGTGGCTGTATCTGGATTCTCAATTCTGTTCCATTGACCTATGCGTCTGTTCCTCTGTCAATATCACACAGTCTTGATTATTGTAGCTATAGACTGTGTTTTGAAATAGGGTAGGTTGATTCCTCCAACTTGCTTCTTTTTCAAAGTTATTTTAGCCATTCTAGTTCACTTGCTTTTCCATATACATTTTAGAATAATCTTGTCTGTATCTACAAAAAATCTTGCTGGAAGTTTGATAGGGATTGAGTTAAATCTGTATATCAATTTGCGAGGAAATGACTTCTTTTTTTAAAATTTTTAATGTTTATTTATTTTTGACAGAGAGAGAGAGAGAGAGAGAGAGAGAGAGAGAGAGCATGAGCAGGGGAGGGGCAGAGAGAGAGGGAGACACAGAATCCGAAGCAGGCTCCAGGCTCCGAGCTGTCAGCACAGAGCCCAACGAGGGGCTCAAACTCACAGACTGCAAGATCATGACCTGAGCCGAAGTCGGACACTCAATCGACTGAGCCACCCAGGCGCCCCCAGAATTGACTTCTTTATTATGTTGAGTCTTCAATTGCATAAACATGTTATGTCTATTTATTTAGATTTTTATTTCTTTCATCAGGATTTTGTAGTTTTCAGCATCTAAGTCCTGTACATTCTTTTTTTTTTTAATGTTTATTTTTGAGACAGAAAGAGACAGAGCATGAGCAGGGCGGGAGCAGAGAGAGAGGGAGACACAGAATCCAAAGCAGGCTCCAGTCTCTGAGCTGTCAGCACAGAGCCTGACTCGGGGCTCCAACTCATGAACCGTGAGATCACGACCTGAGCTAAAGTCAGACACTTAACCGACTAAGCCACCCAGGCACCCCTAAGTCCTGTACATTCTTTTCTTTTTTCTTTTCTTTTCTTTTTTTTTTTTTTCAGAAAGAGAGAGAGAGAGAGAGTGCGCAAGCAGGAGGGAGGGGCAGAGGGAGAGACAGAGAATCTTAAGCAGTCTCTATGCTCATGTTGGAGCCAGATTCGGGGCTTGATCTCACGACCCTGGGATATGACCTGAATCAAAATCAAGAGTCAGATGCTCAACTGACTAAGTCACCCAGGTGCCCCCTGTATGGTTTTTGTTTTTTTTTTGATCTACACTTATGTATTTTATTTTGGGGAGAACATTTGTAATTAGTGTTGTGTTTTATTGATTTTTTATTGATTTTTTATTTATTATTTTTTTTTCAACGTTTTTTATTTTTATTTTTGGGACAGAGAGAGACAGAGCATGAACGGGGGAGGGGCAGAGAGAGAGGGAGACACAGAATCGGAAACAGGCTCCAGGCTCCGAGCTGTCAGCCCAGAGCCCGACGTGGGGCTCGAACTCACAAACTGTGAGATCATGACCTGAGCCGAGATCGAGTCGGACGCTTAACCGACTGCACCACCCAGATGTCCCTTCCGTGTGTGGTTTAAAGTTGACCGTCATACCCCTTGGCCTTCTCTTGTCTTTGCTGCTGTTCCCTTTGTTTCGTTGTGGGATTTGGCTCACTGTTGGTTGAGCAGATGGGGAGGGAAGAGAATATGGGTGTGGCGGGTTAACTCAGTTCCCAGTGAGACCCAGTGGCCCTGTGAGCTCCAGCCCCCCACAGTGGAAGTGTGACTGACATCCCCCTGATGACCTGTGAGCTCTCCGCAAGTTAGAAGTGCGGAAACTGATGCTTGAGGTCACTCGCGTGATTTCTGCAGCAATGGAGAATTGTTATTACCTTCACGCACACACCCCCTTTGTTGACTCCCGACTCCCCACCCCCCTGCCCCCACGTAGGGAATGTTGGCTATTAATGGGAGGAATTGTCCCTAATTCTACCAGTCGGTTTCAGGTGCACAGTGTGCCCCTTTCGGACCACGTAGGATCTCAATACTGTCCCAGAGGACACTCATTCAAAGCTTCTGTTCTTTCTTTGCAGCTTCTAGGTACAGATGTTGGTTCTAATTCTGGAACTGTTTAGAGGGACGCCCTGTGTTGCTGTTGGGTCACTAGAAAGCTGGAGGGGCCAGCTGCTTCTAAGCGTTGTTAAATGTGTCTCTATCGTCTCTGTCTTTAGATAGGGACAAGAGAGGGCTGGTTTGAGGAGGCCCCGCCGTCTGCTTTTGTGCTGAGCTTGAACCCTGGACTGAGGATCCCACATGCCCATCCTCGTGAGCATGTGTGCAGCCTGCCCTGCCTGGTTTGGGGGGGGGGGGGGCTGATGTCCACATGGGGCCGCTGTGCTAGATCAGAGAGAAGCAGTTCATATCTGGGGTGTCGGGGTTGAGGTTGAGAGCCTGGGGCTGCCCTTGAGGATGGAAGGGACAGGCTTTGGCCATTGGAAGAAGTCTTCTCTGGTGTCCAGGAGTCCCCCAGTGCTCTTGTTAGAGCTTTCTTTTTTGGTGTGTCAGAGATCTTTAATGCTTCCTATTAAAACACGAACACCTTTGAGAAGAAGGGGACTTCAGACCCTCTTGAACAACAAATACCGTGTAAAGAGTCCTTTTTTTTCCTAATGTTTTTTTTTGAGAGAGGGAGAGAGAAAGCATAAATGGGGGAGGGGCAGAGAGCGAGGGAGACACCGAATCCGAAGCAGGCTCCAGGCCCCGAGCTGTCAGCACAGAGCCCGACGCGGGGCTCGAACCCACGAACCGTGAGATCATGACCTGAGCCGAAGTCGGACGCTCAACAGACTGCATTGACCAAATGTTGGGGCTTTGCGCTGAAGGGATCAGATGAGGTTTGGAAACCTTTGCCACGTCCTTCACATTAAGACCATCTTTCAGTGGGACGGAGGTCAACGTCTTCAGTTAACTCGTCTTTTCTTTTTTTTTTTTTAAATTTTTTTTTTCAACGTTTTTTATTTATTTTTGGGACAGAGAGAGACAGAGCATGAACGGGGGAGGGGCAGAGAGAGAGGGAGACACAGGATCGCAGCCCCGACGCGGGGCTCGAACTCCCGGACCGCGAGATCGTGACCTGGCTGAAGTCGGACGCTTAACCGACTGCGCCACCCAGGCGCCCCTTGATTTTTTATTTTTTAAAAATTCTTTATTTTTTTAATGTTTTTCTTTATTTTGAGAGAAAGAGAGAGAGAGCACAAGCAGGGAAGGGGCAGAGAGAGAGGGAGAGAGAGTCCCAAGCAGTTTCCATGCTGTCAGTGCAGAGCCTGACATGGGACTTGATCAAAAAATCAAGCGCATTTGAGACAACTCAAGAGGAAAAGGAAACTATATTGTATTCACCCAGGTTGCTACTCTTTCATTGTTCTTTTTTTAAATGTTTATTTATTTTTGAGAGAGACAGAGAGAGACAGAGTGCAAGCGGCCAGGGGGCAGAGAGAGAGGGAAACACAGAATCTGAAGCAAGTTCCAGGCTCTGAGCTGTCAGCACAGAGACCGATGAGGGGCTCGAACTCACAAACTGAGACCATGACTGGACCTGAAGTCAGACGCTTAACCGACAGAGCCACCCGGGTGCCCTGATTCATTGTTCTTTCTTCCTTCTTGATGATACAAGATTTCTTCTTTTGTCATTTCCTTTCTGCTTAGAGAATTTCCTTCAGTTATTCTTTTAGGGCAAGTCTGTTAGTGACAAATTCTCTTAGTTTTCCTTCATATGAAAATGTTTTATTTGCCCTTTGTTCTTGAAGGATATTTTCTGTGGATACAGAATTCTGTGCTGACAATTCTTTTCTTTTAGCACTTTAAAAATGTTCTGTAGGGGCGCCTGGGTGGCTCAGTCGGCTGAGCGTCCGACTCCGCTCAGGTCACGATCTCGCGGTTCGTGGGTTCGAGCCCCGCGTCGGGCTCTGTGCTGACAGCTCAGAGCCTGGAGCCTGCTTCCGATTCTGTGTCTCCCTCTCTCTCTGACCCTCCCCCGTTCATGCTCTCTCTCTGTCTCCAAAATAAATAAACGTTAAAAAAAATTTAAAAATGTTCTGTTTTCTTTTGGCTCATAGGGTTCCTAATGAGAAATGCACTTTCACTCAAATTGTTCTTTGTCTACAGGTCAGTCTCTGGCTGCTTTCAGTATTTTTTCCTTGTGTTTAGTTTTCAGAACTTTTGTCTGTTAGAGTGGATTTCTTTGGGTTTATTCTGTTGGCAATTCACTCAACTTCTTGAATAAGTAGGTTTATGTCTTTTGTGAAATTTGAAAACTTTTCAGCCATTATTTATTCAAATACTTTTTCAACCCCTCCCTCTTTCTCTTTTCTTATCCACACTCCAATGGCATGTATCTTAGATCTTTTATTGTATTTCCATAGGTCACAAAAGCCATGTTTAATTTTTTCCAGTATATTTTCTCTGTTGTCAGATTGGGTAATTTTTATTGATGTATCTTCAAGTTTACCAATTAGTTTCTTTGTTCTCTCCATTCCATTAAGTCTTTCCAGTAAGTCTTAATTTCAGTTAGCAGATTTTTCAGTTCTAAAATTTCTATTTTGTTCTTTGTATCTTATTTCTTTTCTGGGACTTTCTCTTTGTTTACTCAGTCTTCCTGTTTTTTTTTTTTTAAGCTTATTTATTTATTTTGAGAGAGAGAGCATGCAGGAAAGGGAGGGGCAGAGAGAGGGGGAGAGAAAGAATCTCAAGCAGCCTTCGTGCGGTCAGCATGGAGCCAGATGCGGGGCTCGAGCTCATGAACTGTGAGATCATGACCAGAGCCACAGTCGGCCGCTTAACTGATTGAGCCACCCAGGCACCCCTACCGAATGGTGTAAGTTCTTAATATATTTTAGGTACCGACCCTTTATCAGATAAATGATTTACAAATATTTTCTCCCATTCCGTAGGTTGGCTTTTTATTTCGTTAGTGGTTTCCTTTGCTGTGCTGAAGCTTTTTAGTTTGATGTAGTCCCACTGGTTGGTCTTTGCCTTCTTTTTTTTCCTTTGCCTTTGCTTTTGGTGTCAGTCCAACAAATCATTGCCAACTGATGTAAAGGAGCTTACCACCCATGGTTTTTTCTACGGTTTCAGTCTTATGTTCATGACTTTAATCCATTTTGAAGTGAGTGGTGTGTATGGTCTAGGAGAATGGCGTACCTTCACGCTTTGGCAGAAGCTGTCCGGTTTTCTCAGCACTATATATTGAATAGACTGTCCTTTTCTCATGTATATCCTTGGCTCTTTGTTGTAAATTAATTGACCTTATATGCACGGGTTTATTTCTGAGCTCTCGATTCTGTTCTATCGGTCCATGCGTCTATCTTTATGCCAGAACCATACTGTTTTGATTACTAGAGCTTTGCAGTGTAGTTGGAAATCAGGAAGTGCGATGCCTCCAACTTCGTTCTTTCTCGGGATTGCTTTGGGCTATTTGTTTTTTGTTTGTTTTGTTTTGTTTTGTTATTATTAGTTTTTTGGTTCCATGCCAATAGTAGGATTTTCTTTTAATTTTTGATGAAAGATGTCATGAGAATTTTGATAGGGATTGCACTGAATCCGTAGATGGCTTTGGGTAGCCTTGACGTTTTAACACTATTAACCCTTGCAGTCCATAAACAGGGGATATCTTGCACTTATTTGTGTGCTCTTCAGTATTTTTCAGAGAAAGTCATAGTTTTCAGCGTACAGATCTATCACTTCCTTGGGTAAATTGATTCCTAAGTACTTTATTTTTGGTACCGTTGTGAATGGTGCTGTTTTCTTTATTTCTTTTTCAGACATTTCATTGTTAGTGTGCAGAAATGCAACTGATTTTTGTATATTGATTTTGGTTTTTTAAAAAAAATTTTAAATGATATTTAAGTAATCTCAACATCCAATGTGGGGCTTGAACTCACCACTCGGAGATCAAGATTTGCATGGTCTTCTGACTGAGCCAGTCGGGCACCCCTGTGTGTTGATTTTGAATCTGGTAACTCTACTGAATTTTTTGATTAGTTCCAATGTTTTTTGTTGTTGCTGCTGTTGTTATTGAAGTTTTTAGAATGTTCTATATATGAGATTGTATCATCTGCAAACAAAGGTAATTTTGCTTTTTTTCCCCACTTAGGATACCTTCTATTTCTTTTTCTTGCCTGATTGCCCTGACTTTCTTGTACTATGTTGAATAGGAGTGGTGAGAGTCGGTATCCTTGTGTTATTCTTTTTTAAAAAAAAAAATGTTTATTTATTTTTGAGAGAGAGTGTGAGAGCATGAGTTGGGAGGGGCAGAGAGAGAGAGGGAGAGAGACAAATCCCAAGCAGACTCCACACTGTCAGTGCAGAGCCTGATGCGGGGCCTGAACCCACAACTGTGAGATCATGACCTGAGCTGAAATCCAGAGTTGAACACTCAACTGACTGAGCCCTCCAGGCGCCCCCCACCCCCCCATGTGTTTTCTTTTTTTGTTGTTTTTTGTTGTTATGAGAGAGTATTTGAGTCTTCTCTCCTTTTTTAACTTAATCTAGCTAAAGGTTTGTAAATTTTATCTCTTCGAAAACGCAGCTCTTAGTTTCACTGATCTTGTCTATTATTTTTTCTAGTGTCTATTTCATTTATTTCTGCTCTGATCTTTGTGGTTTCCTTTCTTCTGCTAAATTTGGGCATAGTTTGTTCTTTTTTCTAGTACCTTGAGGTGCCAAGTTATGGCTATAAAATTCCCCCTTATAACTGCTTTTGCTGTATCCCATAGGTTTTGCTGTGTTGTGTTTCCATTATTGCTTATTTTGAAATTTTTTTTCAACGTTTTTTATTTATTTTTGGGACAGAGAGAGACAGAGCATGAATGGGGGAGGGGCAGAGAGAGAGGGAGACACAGAATCGGAAGCAGGCTGCAGGCTCCGAGCCATCAGCCCAGAGCCTGACGCGGGGCTCGAACTCACGGACCGCGAGATCGTGACCTGGCTGAAGTCGGACGCTTAACTGACTGCGCCACCCAGGCGCCCCTGAAATATTTTTTGATTTCCCTTTTGGTTTCTTCTTTGGCCCACTGGTTTTTCAGGCATGTGTTGTTTAGGTTCTACATGCTTGTAAAATTTCCAGCTTTCCTTTGTTGTTGTTTTTTAGTTTTACACCACGTGGTTAAAGAAGATTGCTATATCTTCTTGATGGATGGATCCCTCTTCTTGACGGATGAATCATTATATAATGACCCTTATTCTTGGTATCATTTTTAACTTAGTGTCTTTTTCTGTCTGATGTAGGTATAGAGCTACCCGGCTGTCTGTTTTCCTCGTGCATGGAATTTATTTGTCCAGCCCTTTGCTTTGAAACTATGTGTGTCCTTAAAGCTTAAGTGTCTTCGGTTGGCCATCATATAGTTGATTCTTGTCCCCCACCCCCGTCCAGCGTCTATTTCTTTTGATTGGAGCATTGAATCCCTTTATATTTGGAGTAATTATTCACAGGTTAGGAGTTACGAATGCTGTTTTATTCACATTTTGGGGGAGTGTTTGCAGTTTTCTTGTTCCTTTCTTCCCTTCTTGGTGCCATCCCTTGTGAATTTATGATTTTCCACGGTGCTATGTTTCGATTCCCTCTCTTTGTCTGTTGTGAACCTACCGCAGGTTTTGCCTTGTGGTTATCATGAGGTTTGCATAAAACGTCTTACTGAGGTAACAGTCTGTTTTATGCCAATAACAATTTAACTTTGATCACATTAAAAAGCTCTACCTTTTTACTCCCTCCTTTTATGTTTTTGATGTTGCAATTTATCTCTTTTTACATGACATATCCATTAGCAATTATGGTGGCTATAGTTATTTATTTATTTATTTTAGATTTTGGACTGGTCTATCCCTACGTGGCCCAGACTCAGGACTGATCCAAAGGAGCCTGGAGGTCAAGTCATGTAACACTCAGGTGCATAACTCATCCCTGCCCTCAGGCATCAAGCCCTCCCAGCCTACTGAACTGGGCCCATCCTTTCCCAGCAGGCCATCATCCTGAGGCCAGCAATCTTCTGCATACTGCCACTGGCCAGGAGGCCTGAATTATTGTCACCATGAGACCCCACACAGCCCTGAGGTCCCGGAGGGTCCTTCGGGCCTAAGATCCCACCTTGCCTTAGCTACAGTTATTTTTAGTATTCTATCCTTCAACATTTATACTAAAGTCAAGTGGTTAATACACCACCATATTATAACACTAGAGTATTCTGAATTTGTTTTTTTTTTTTAAATTTTTTACATTTATTTTTTGAGAGACATAGAGAGACAGCACAAGTTGGGGAGGGGCAGAGAACGAAGGAGACACAGAATCCGAACCAGGCTCCGGGCTCCGAGCTGTCAGCACAGAGCCCGAGGCAGGGGCTGAACTCACAAACTGTGAGATCAAGACCTGAGCCGAAGCCGGACGCTCAACCGACTGAGCCACCCAGGCGCCCCTAGAGTATTCTGAATTTGTATACTTACCTTTACCAGTGTTTGTATTCTTTCTTCCTGCAAAACCTACCAACAGCCTTTTGGGAGTTTCCTTTTAGGTTACAAGCTTATTTTCTCTTTCTGGTTTAAAACATTTTTTTTTTTTTTTGATTTTTGAAAATACTATTTTAATGTCTTGGAGAGGATCTCTTTGAGTTTGTTTGGTGACCCATGAGCTTGATTAACTTCCCCTGATTTGGGAAGTTCTTGGCCATTATTCCTTTAAATAATCTTTCTTCCCCCTCTCCCTCTCTTCTTCTCCAGAACCGCAATCATTTGCAACTGGTTCCTTTGATGGTATCCCATAGATCCTGTTTTTCATCCTTTTTTCCTTTGTCCTTCTCTGACTGGATAATTTCAAGGTTCCTGTCTTCTAACTCAAAGATTTTTTTTTTTTTTTCTGCTTGATTCATTCTGTTGCTGATGCACTCTAGGGCATCCCCTCCTCCATTCCATTCATTATATTTTTCAGCTCTAGAATTTGTTTTCTTTAAAAAAAATTTTTTTTAACATGTATTTATTTTTTAGAGACAAAGAGAGACAGACCATGAGCAGGGGAGGGGCAGAGAGAGAGGGAGACACAGAATCCGAAGCAGGCTCCAAGGCATCAGCACAGAGCCTGACGCGGGGCTCGAACTCACGATCTGCGAGATCATGACCTGAGCCGAAGTCAGACGCTCAACCAACGGAGCCACCCAGGCGCCCCTAGAATTTGTTTTCTGAAATGATTTCTATCACTTTGTTAAGCTTCTCATTTTGTTCATGTATTGTTTCTCCTATTTCTTTGAGCTGCTCTTCTGTGTCTTCTTTACCTTAGTGAGTTTCCTTAACATAGCTATTTTGAATTCTCTAGCGGGTAAATTGCAGATCTCCGTGCTTTGGGGATGAGTCACAGATTTTGTGATCCTTTGTTGGTGTCATGTTTCCTTGATTTTTCATAGCCCTTGAAGTTTTGCATCCCTGCCTTCACATCTGAAGGAGCGGTCACCTTCTCTGGTCTTTAATAACTGCTCTTGGGAGAGAAATATCCTCTGTCAGCTCTGCTAGAGATTCTGAAGCTTGGATCGATACACCTTCTCCACACCCCTCACTCCCCCTTGCGGCAGAATTCTTAAGCTTGTGCGCCTTCTCTCCATCTTGCAAAGGACCAGAGAGAGTGCTGACAGCCTCACTTCCCCCCCCACCCCCCAAAGGTAGCACTAACGCTCCAGTTTGTGGTCTCTTCCTGGGTCAGTTTTCTGCAGGTGCTCCCTAGTCACCTGCCAAAGCTTGCCCTTGACCCCATCAGGAGCATGCACAGCCAGCCAGCCGCTTAGATTTGAGACTGAGGTGCTCCTAGTGGCTCATAGACAGGCTTCTTCTCGGAAGAGGGATGATGCAGGTAAGGTCAAGCTGTTCCTCTAACTGCCTTCAGTGCATCCAAACTTGTGTGTGTGTGTGTGTGTGTGTGTGTGTATATATATATATATATATATATATATATATATATATATATATTTTTTTTTTTTCCTCAACAACATGCTGGAACTTCTCAGCCGGAGACCTGGAGTTACACAAAGGCCCTGTGATCTGTGGGTGATTGTCCAAGACGGTGTTTTCCAGGGGATCTTGGAATGTGACCAAGTAGGGGCTGGAGCCGGTCCGTAGGTCACCGCAGGGTCCGCAGCCAGGTTGGAGGTCTGTATGCCTCTTGCCCGTTCCGTGGGTGGGCGACACTTCTCCTGAATCCGTGGCTCCCACAAAGGCACTTTTGTCTGTGAGCGGACACCAAATTGTCGCTGAGGAGGGGGACAGGAATAAGAAACCTCTCACTCCGGCATGATGCGGATGTCGCTCACCGCGTCTTGGCCCTTGGCTTTAGTTTCAGCCAAGGAGATAGTTTGGATTTGAGAGTTCGTGACTACCAATTTCTGTCTCCCGCGACATGGGCAGACACCGTGTGGACAAAAGGGACAGGGAGGCTGAAAGAGGTACGGGGCTCGCAACAGAGCCCTGGGCAAAGCATTGGGAATGGTGAGCCAGGGTCAGTGTGATTTGGCTAAATGTTTGTGGTGCTCACCATTACCTCAAAGCCTTACTTTGGGTCCTGCAGGTGGGGTCTACAGTAGGGGAGCCAAGAGCCCAGGGAAATCGCTCGCGGCCCAGTATAGCACTGGGCTGTGGCAGGGAGGACTTCACTCAGCTCCCGAGACATCGGAAACGGCTCTCCTTAGGGTTACCGACTGTCTCAATACGCCCAGGACTGTCCCTTCATCTTGGGAAAACTTGGACAGGTGCGCCATTTAGCTATGAGATTAGAGCACAACCTTTGGGGTTGGAGGGCTTGAGAGACCCCTTAAGGCAGACCTGTAGATTATACCACACACACATACACACACACACACACACACACACACACACACACACGCGCGCGCGCACGCGCGCACGTGCGCGTTTTCTTTTTTTTAAAAAAACTTAACTTTAACATTTTCTCATGTCATTAAATATTCTTCTGTGAGACCATTTATAAGTACTGCATTCCAGGGGCGCCTGGGTGGCTCAGTCGGTTAAGCGGCCGACTTCGGCTCAGGTCATGATCTCACGGTTCGTGGGTTCGAGCCCCGCGCGGGGCTCGGTGCTGACAGCTCGGAGCCCGGAGCCTGCTTCGGATTCTGTGTCTCCCTCTCTCTCTGCTCCTGCCCTGCTCACACTCTGTCTCTGTCTCTCAAAAAAGGGAATAAACATTAAAAAAAATTAAAAAAATAAGTACTGCACTCCATCATATAGATGTAGCACAAGTTATTTAACAAAGCCCTTACTTTTGACATTTTGGTTGCTGATGGATAGGATTTTGACAGCTGAAAAAATCCTAAAAATGATGAAAAAACAGTTTTTTTCTCATTTCCAAAATGCCATGAATTGTAAGAGCCACCATCAATTTAAATAGCAGCTTTTAAAGGAAAAAAAAAAAACCCCAGAAGAAACACGACATCGAGCATCCATTAAAAAATGATCTAAATTACCCCTGTAATTTTTAATATCTGCTACCTCCCTTTTTAGAATCATTACCCAATTTGAATGTTTCTCACACTCAGGGCCTGAAGATTTTCCTGAGTGGTTCCTCTCTGCAAGCATTCCAAGCGACTCACTGCTTTTCATAACGTCCTCAAGGTTCTCGGTCTCTTTGGTACCGTTAATTTCATGACCTGGCAAGTGTCGTAGGGTAAGACTCTCAGTCTGGACATTTACATGTGTAAGGCCTGTCGCTTTACATTTTGTGACTTACCTTCTATTTTGAGCCCTCCATGCCGGATTGGTGGGAAATCGTAGCACGGTTATTTCCTGAGTTCTTCTTTTCTCTTCTGGAATTTCCTTCTGGGAGATTTCCTTGATATGCAGCCATCGGATGGGGATGCTTGCGGACTCTGTTTCTTTTCCACGTGGCCTGTCGTGGCCAGTTCCAGTTGCTTCCTGATGTTTTCAGGCTCCACTTGGGACACACGCTTCAGCTTCCAAAGCTGCTCACCATGTACCTTTAGAGGTACTTCAATTGCCATTTCCTTCTTTGGTGTTTCGCTGCTCCCTTTCTCCTACTGCTACCAACAGATGGAGCTTAGATCCCCTCTCTCTCGGGCCATATTTCTTTTTTCTTTTCTTTCCTTTTTTTTTTTTTTTTTAGCTTTATAATTAAAAAAAAAAAAATGGTTTCAGGAGTAGAATTTAGTGATTCATCCCTGAGGGGCCATATTTATTTTCGAACCTGCCGCACCCTCCCCCCGGAGGAAATAAGAGAGAAACGAACTCTTGGCTTGAAGTGGGGGGGCAAAGGGCAGAATGAGGAAAAAACCAGGGGTGACAGAGCACAGGTCACCGTCTCCGAGTGTTTTGTTTTCTTTTTCTTTCTGTCACACGATGTATAACAGGTTTTATCTTCAGGTACTCTTTGGCTGAAACCATAGTTTCATTTTGCCCCCCAAATTGAGTTATTTGCCACCAGAAGTGAAAGAGCTTCTCTTAAAAGTCAAGCAAGCCCAGCGACAGATTTTTCACATGTATGCTCCACCAGGGTAGAGATGCTTATCTGTTTTGCCTCAAGCACCCAGAGCGGTTCCGAGCATATACTGCCTCATTTTGAGTAAAGATTAAGGACCCTACGTTAATGTACAATTGCAGTGACCATTAGACGAACGGATCCCTTCGACGCTTTGCAAAATTCTCCGTCGGCCTTTCTTAACCTCTTCTTCAGCTCTGAGGCTGACGCTTTCTTCCACCCTTGAATACAAGGTGCTTCCTAATTTCAGAAACCCCGGAAGGCTTTAAACATGTGTAGCTCGGCGTTGAAGAAGTCTGCAAGGCAGCTGACAACCAGGATGAGGCACAGTATGGGCAGCACTTTGATTTGTGTGAGTTCAGGGGTGGGACCCATGGGCAAATGGACATAGATGGGAAGGGCATAGATGAAGCGGCCTTGGTTAGCAAGCCAATGGCTTGGGGCCGCGGGGAAGGTCAACGTGGATGGCGAGGGATGGATTTGCAGGCCACAGCATGGGGTCGGAAGAAATGGTGCCCAGGGCCAGGGACGTGGGTTTGTGGGTTCGAGCCCCGCGTCGGGCTCGGTGCTGACAGCTCGGAGCCCGGAGCCTGTTTCGGATTCTGTGTCTCCCTCTCTCTCTGCCCCTCCCCTATTCACCCTCTGTCTCTGTCTCAAGAATAAATAAACATTAAAAAATTTTAAAATATTAGCTGCTAACACAGGTCCTATTAATTGATCCCTGGTGGATCTGATTGCTTTAGCATACCAGAATTTGCCCAACTAAACTGCTACCCGTGCTTCTATCTCAGTGATAAGACCGGAAAATTTTTTGATAAATATCTTACTGAAATCCAATTGTGCTATATCATCAGCATTCTCCTGGTGTGCCAGGTTAGCAATGCTAAAAATACGAAGCGAGATGAGCTATCATGCCATTTTCTTGGCAAACCTCTACCGGCCCCTGGTGACCTCCACTGCCACGCTCAATAGCCCAGTCTAAACTCTCCAGAGGCCGCCTTTAAAAACCCACAGTATGTCTGAGCATCTTCAGTCTCCTGGCAGCTCCATTATTCAAGACATTGCTCCAACTCCCTTTGTGAAAAAAAGTGCAGACCAACTACGAGGATCGCAATTAGCTGATAGCTTCCAAAATGTCTGTATTTCGGGATCCATCTTGGTTTTTGGGCTGAGGCCACGCTCTTCCTGGGCAGCCCCAGCCAACAGCTGGAGCCAATGGCAGAGGCAGGAAGGTCTGGCCATGTCTGCTCATCAAGGGATACCTTTAATGGGGAATCTTGGCTCCAGAGCTCCCTGTTGGGTTGACTAAGGCTTGTCAGATCTGCATCATGGTTTGAAGTTCTCCCTGCCCCAAGCTGCTTCCTCTCCCCTTACCTTTCCCGAGCATCTCCTACCAATAAATCTTTTGCACTCCAAACTGCACCTCTGACTCTGCCTCCTGGAGGACCCCACTGACACGCACATGATTGTTCTATGCTCTCCTGGCATTGGTCCTGGGATCAAACGTCTAAGTTTTAGAGGCAGGCGGTTGGAAATAATTTGTTTAGCCTGAAGTCCCAAGGAAAAGGTCCCCTGATTCCTTTAGGTGGCTTGGTGTTTGTTTCTTTCTCAACAATGTTAACCCTACTCTTTCCTATTTGGAAATTATTCCCCTTGATATAAAAGATGGCAACCCAACAGAGTTCAACTTTCTCTCTGTCAGCACCTTCTGCCCCGAGAGGTAGCTCTGTTCTCTTGTGGTTCTTCTTTAGATGATCATGGTTAAAAAATTGCCCCTGAACATATTTATAACACCTAGTTCTCCACTTTTTAATTTTCCTGACCAGGACTTCAAAATCACTGATGATACTTTGGATTGCGGAGACTTCTAGAGTTTTATAAAGCACTTTCACATTGATTATTCCACTCCATTCTTCTAATCACCCTCATGACGTTGGTTTTAGTTTCTTGCTGCTTTCTTATTCCGGCTTCCCTTTGGGATTCTTTTCTTCCATCCTGCAAAAGACCCCTACTTCCTCTCCAGTAAGTTAGCTCATAGAAGATGTTACTCAAGCCCTGTCTCCTCCTCTGAAGCCAGGAGATCGGTTTGTACCTACCTCGTTCCCACTGGTGAGTGACTCGGGCAGGAGGGCAAACCTGGTGATGCCCATCAAGCTGGGAGAAGCCTTCTCACATTGTCCATAACCCTTGCGCAGCAAGAGAAAAGGCTATCTTTTAGGGCTTCCTTGATAACTCTGCCCCAAACAGTTCATGAAGCTGACTTTTTGAAACATAGGTGGCTGCAGACTCCTGGCCACTTTCCGCCCCTCGGTAGGTCCTCTGATGCTGGACGCGTGGTCTTTTCCCTGAGTTGAAGAAATAGAAGAAAGAATCCATGAAGGCCCCTTAGTTATTATTTTCAAATACCATCTTTAAATTTTTTTTTAATGTTTGTTTATTTTTGAGAGAGGGACAGAGCATGAGCGGGGAAGGGGGAGAGAGAGAAGGAGACCCAGAATCCGAAGCTGGCTCCGGGCTCCAAGCTGTCAGCACAGAGCCCTACATGGGGCTCGAACTCAGGAGCCGCGAGATCATGACCTGAGCCAAAGTCGGACGCTTAACCGACTGAGCCACCCAGGCGCCCCTCAAATACCATCTTTTAAAAAACGAATACAGGGGCACCTGGGTGGCTCAGTCAGTTGAGCGTCTGACTCTTGCTTTCCGCTCAGGTCATGATCTCACGGGTCATGAGTTCGAGCCCTGCGTCGGGCTCTGCGCTGACCCTGCGGAGCCTGCTTGGGATTCTGTCTCCTCTCCGCCCCTCCCCCGCTTGCTCTCTGTATCTTTCTCAAAAATAAATAAACACTTAAAAAAAACAAATATAAAAACAATGCATCTTCTTACTAGAAAACTTGGAGGATGCCAAAGAAAAATAAAGTAAATGTTAACAGTTCTGAGTATTAGCCTTTATTTTTTTCAGTGTGTTTATGCCATACTTGTTTTTTCACTTAAAAATACACTGAAATAATTTTCTGTGTCATTAAACAATTTTCTTAAGGGAGGATTTTCCATGGATGTATAGTATGTGCCATGATCTATTGAACCAGCCCCTGTTATTAAGACATCTGCTAAAAATTATGCATGATTTGGTTTGCAAAGGGCAAGGTTTCAAAACAAAACACTTTATTTTGGTTCCTGAGAGCTTTGGAAAGGTATATCAGATCGGATTATCTTTAACTGCGAGTTACAGAATATTCCTACTGACACTGGTCTAAATATTACAAAGTCTATTATCTCATGTAAGAAGTTCAGAGATTCATTGGGCTCTGGCTGCTCAAATAGGTCATCAAGGAAACTGGATCTTGCCGTCTCTCCACTTGGTAGATGAGGTGACTCAGTTTTCCCTGCAGGCTGGTTTCCTGGTCCTGAATTGGTGGCTGCAGTCCTGGGCATCACACTCTGACATGTCAACTTCCAGCGGAAGAATAGGGGAGGTCTCTCGTTTTCTTTTTGGAGCAGAGAACTATTTCCCAGAGTTCTCCCTTCAGATTTCCCAGAATTCTCCCTTCTCGTCGGCTAGGACTGGATCAAATCCTACCCCGTCACTGGGAAGAGGACTGAGATCACCATGGTTGGCTTGGCTCTATCTTTAGAGCTGTGGATAGGGATATATTTTCTTGCGTGCTCTATTGGGGCACCTGCGTGGCTCAGCCGGTTAAGCGTCCGACTTCAGCTCAGGTCATGATCTGGCGGTTCGTGGGTTCGAGCCCTGCTTTGGGCTCTGTGCTTACAGCTCGGAGCCTGCAGCCTGCTTCAGATTCTGTGTCTTCTCTCTCTCTCTTTCTGCCCTTCCCCTGCTTGTTCTCTCTCTCTCTCTCTCTCTCTCTCTCTCTCAAAAATAAATAAACATTAAAAAAAAAGTGCCTTATCAAGCCAGCTACTACTATGGACAACTGGGGTTCAATCCGCTAGGGGATTCTGAGAGACAGTGAACTGCACACACTTCAGGGTTATTTCAGCTGAAGGGCAAGGAGCTGGGGGTGTTTCCAGACCCACACTCTTAGCAGTGACTGACTGAGGGCCACTCTGGGGGATATGAGCTCCATGGTCCTTCTAGCCTGCCCCCCCACCCCCCACCGAGTGAACTGTGATGGTCCAAAAAGGCCTCAGGCAAAGCACTGCAGTGTTTGAAGTTGGAAGGCATCCGTTAAGTGGCAAGTAAGGGACTGAAGGAAGGGCCAAGGGTGCATGTCCACAGCATCCGTCAAGGTGAGAAGGCAACAGCGTGTACCACAGGAGGCACCTAGGGAACTGCTGAAGGAAAGGTTGAAATCCTCCAGTGCAGGCTGAAGACCAAGGGATCCCTTCAGAAGGGATCACAGAGCTGTAGAGCTGGAAACAACCTTGGCAATGATCCAGACTAGTTTCGTCTCCTACGCCCTTTTACCTGAGGCCAGAACAGGTGCATCGACGCAGATCTTGGGATGGGGACGCCGGCAGGACTAGCGACCTAACCGAATGTGTGTTTAGGGCGCCGGCCAAACAGGAGCATCAGTTTCGGGGGGCAAGAGTTTGGTATTTCAAGTACCGAGGTTGTCGTTATGGAACCATTCGGAATTCTGTTAAGCTTTCTTGCACTTACTTTACAGTGTGAGTTAGGTTTATTGTGAATCACTGTATATATGGGGTGTGGCATCTACTGTTCTTGAGCCTTTGGGCTTCTTCTGAAGTTTCTGATCCAGACCTGAAGCCCGGGGCTCCGGGCTCAGCCTAGTGAGCGCCGCCTGACCCCAGGCTCCTTCTTTCAAGGGAAGCACTGTCACTGCTCTGCCCTGGGGCTGCCGTCGTCAACAGGGGGCTCCGATGAATGGGCCTGAGGCCACTTTGCTCTTCTGAGAGTATCGCCCTCCGGATTGACTCAGCATTGAGAGGTGCACTGTTGGGTTGGAAGATACATAGGGATGTGGTTCAATGTTTCCTCTTTCTGTAATGTTTACTTATTTTTGAGAGACACAGAGAGAGAGAGAGACACAGAGACAGAGCATGAGTGGGGGAGGGGCAGAGAGAGAGAAGGAGACGCAGAACCCGAAGCAGGCTCCAGGCTCTGAGCTGTCCGCTCAGAGCCCGACGCGGGGCTGGAACTCACCGACTGCGAGATCACGACCTGAGCCGGGGTCGGCCGCTTAACCGACTGAGCCACCGGGACGCCCCTGTGGTTCAGTGTTTCTTGAAGTATGTTTTTGGGGAAAACAAACCTGCGAGAATGCCCATAGGTTTTACAAGCATAGTATGACACAGGGAATAAAAGTTTCAGCATAGAGAATACAGCCAACGAGAACATAATAGCGTTGCATGGTGACACTTGTGATGAGCAAAACGAGGAGATGGTGACCCTCTATGTTGTATACCTGAAACTGATGTAACACTGTGTGTCAACTATACTCCAATGAAAAATTTGAAAAAAAAAAACAACCCAGAATAAACGCATTTATGGTCGCATAAGTGTGGTTTTTGTTTCCGTTGTGTTTAACTGCGAGGCTTGTTAGAGCTCTTGAAATGTCAAATTGCTCTACGAAATTCCAAGAGAAAAAAATAGCGTGAAGTGTCTCCGATAATTTAAAAAGTTTAAAAATTCTCAGTTGCTTTGCAATAAAAAAAAAACCCCAAGGAACCAAAAAACCATGGGATGCCTGGGTGGCTCAGTCAGGCGTCCCACTCCATTTCAGCTTAGGTCCCGATCTCACGGTTCGTGAGTTCGAGCCTCTCGTCGGGCTCTGCACTGGTAGCGTGGAACCTGCCAGGGATTCTCTCCCTCTCGCTCTCTCTCTGTTCCTCCCCCCCTTCTGCTCTGTCTCTCTCTCTCTCTCTCTCTCTCAAAATAAATAAATAAACTTAAAAAAAATTTTAAACTAAAAAACCCTCCAGTTTATCCATTTCTCCCACTTACCACCCCCCACCTCTTACAGCCACCAATCTGTTCTTTGCATTATTAGCTTGGTTTCTTGTTTTTTTGTTTTTCGTTTTGGTTTTATTTGTTTGTTTTTTAAGATTCCATATATAAGAGAGATCATACAGTATTTGTCTTTCTTGGTTTGACTTATTTCACTTAGCGCGATGCCCTTGAGGTCCATCCATGCTGTTATGACTGGTACGATTTCATTCTTTATTGTTGCTGAAGAATATTCATATATATATATGTATATATGAATATACATATATATGTGAATATGAATATATGAATATTCATATATATGTATATATATATATATATATATATATGGTGATTGTATACATATCACAATTTCTTAACCCATTCATCCATCAATGGAGACTGTTTCCATGTCTTGGCTATTATAAATTATGCTGCAGTGAACAAGGAAATGCTGATATCTTTTAGGGACAGTGATTTCATTTCCTCCAGATATCTACCCAATAGCAAAACTGCTGGATCATAGGGTAGTTCTATTTTTAATTTTTTGAGGAACCTCCATACTGCTTTCCACAGTGGCTGCACCGATTTATATCCCCACTGACAGTGCACGAGCGGTCCCTTTTCTCCACATCCTTCAACAGTTGTGACTTATTGTCTGATACTAGCCGTTCGGACTGGTGCAGGTGATAGCTCATTGTGGTTTTGATTTGCAGTACTCTGATATTCATGATGTTAAGCATCCTTTCAGGTACCTGTTGGCCATCTGGATGCCTTCTTTGGGAAAATGTCTGTTCAGATCCTTCTGCCCATTTTTAACTGAATTGTTTGATGTTTTGCTATAGAGTCAGAAGAGTTCTTTACATATTTTGGATATCAGCCCCTTATCAGATGTATGATTTGCAATTCTTTTCTCCCTCTTAGTAGGTTGCTTTTACATTTTGTTGACCTTTCTTCCTTCCTTCCTTCCTTCCTTCCTTCCTTCCTTCCTTCTTTCTTTCTTTCTTTTTTGCTGTACGGAAACTTTTTAGTTTGATCGAATCACATTTGTTTATTTTTCCTTTTGGTGTCATATTAAAAAGAATCATCACCAAGACCTATGTCAAAGGGCTTACTGCTTATGTTTTCTCCTAGGAGTCTTAGGGTTTCAGGTCTTACGTTCAAATATTTGATCCAATTTGAGGTTATGTTTGTGTATGATGTAAGAACCTAGTCCAGTTCCGTTCTTTTGCATGTGGCTGTCCAGTTTTCCCAGCCCCATGTATTGAAGAGACTGTCCTTTCCCCATTGTGGATTCTTGGCTCTTTTGTTGTCAATTAATTGATCATATATGCATGGGTTTACTTGTGAGCTCTCATTTCTGTTCGCTTGTTTTCCTACAGTTTTTTTGAATACACACCTTCCTTGGAAATGCTAATATGGTCTCTACCTAACCATTTTAGAGGTCCAGTCTTCTTGTGAACGTCTTGGGTTGCCTGAGTCATCCTGAATGGGGAATTGAGGCCTGGTCTACGTTTTCCTTTCCCAGGACAATCCTTCCGGCTTCTTTCAAACTGTGTTTCCTAGCTGCCTTCTCTTGGAAGAGGCTTCAGTGGTCTGCCTTAGATCAATCAGTGCCATCTATTTGCAAGGGCCTTTGCTCGACAAAGAGACGAGAGCCAACAGGTAAACTCTCCGCAAAGTTGCCAAGGTTGGTGGGATCGTGGGACCCTTACTGGCAGACCGTCGGGCTCCGAGGGGCCCCTCGGTGCTTTTCTTCAGAAATCTTTTCATTCCCCAAACATTTCAAATTGCCGTTTCCTTTCCTTTCTTGTGACACAGTCAAAAGAGGCAGGTTTTTTTTTTTTTTTTTTTTTCCTGTGGAAAAACAACGCTGGGTTCTGGTTTCTCTTTGTTGGAAGAGAAAGACTTGAAGTGGGCCTCACGGGCCTGAACTATCAGATACACAAACTATGTGGGGATCCCCTGGCTACTGGCTACAAGTATGGGCTCCCAACATGGCTTAGTATCATCTGTAGGTTTGGCCCAACTGTAATTTGTAATTGGAAAGGGCTTTGTCCTCTGTGGCCCTTCCATCAGTCATGGGCCATAAACTTGGCACAAAGATTCCACAACATGAGAGAAGGGAGATGTGACGTTTCATAAGGCGGCTGTTGGTTCTTGATGTAAACCGTCATATCCGATTGGTGATAAGGCCAAGTTCAGACATCGTAAGCTCCTTAAACCAGTGAGTGAGGGAGCAGGGGAGCTAAGTGGCTGTCTGGAACGGGTGCTCCTTTCCAAGTCAGGAATGAAGAAGCTTTTAAAATATTTCTCAAAGCAGTTGTGGTCAGAGGGGAATATGTGTCTTGGAGGGGAAAGGAGATGATTTTCACGCGTCCCTAAACCCCCAACTGGGATAAAAACGCAGGTAGGTTTCATCAAGGCATAGTAATTTTGTAGAGGTCCAGAGATTTGCCGACTTGACCAATGAGGCCTTGGTTTTTGGAAAGATGGAAAACAGTGACGTCGATGGCATCCGGAGATGGTTTGTTTTCTGTCCCTTTACTTTCTCTACCCGCCTTCTGGGTGTTTATGAGACAAGATGAGTCCTAAGCAACTGCCAGTCATCATTGGAAAACGTGCTTTTAACTTAGCTGGTGGGTTTTAAAATCTAACTCCTTCTCTGGGGGTGGGGGGCCTGTTCGTAGCCCCTCCCCCCCCATGAAGACATCTAACGGTACTTTCCATAAGCGGGTAACACATTTCCCTGTTTCTGCGTTCCCCTCCACTCCACGATCCAGTGAAGTCAGATTCTCCCTGCGAAGGTTTTAGGCCTCTCTTGGGGGTCCTCGTGGGCAAGATTTAAATAGTTCCAGATCAGCTGTCTCTCCAATGCCATTCTCAGGCTCCCCAAACTCTGAGAGTGTGGGCTACCCCCAACACAGCAAACTCCTCCCAGCTGCCAGATCTCTCCCCTGTGAGAACTTTTTGTCATGAGCTGGACGCCAAGCCATTGTGTTTCCCCCAAGTTCTGGGGACGCCTTTCAGACACTCTAGGTGATCCTGTTGCAACCTTACATTGGCTTGAGGTGAGCTCGATAACTCCAGAAAAATTCCATCTAAAATCCTTCTTCCCTTTGGAGGCACCTGTGAAGCTCAGTTGGTTGAGCATCCAACTCTTGGTTTCGGCTCAGGTCATGATCTCGCAGTTCGTGAGTTTGAGCCCCACATCGGAGCCTCCCTTGGATTCTGTTCCTCCCCCACTCGCAATCTGCTTCTCTCTCTCTCTCAAAAATAAAGATTTAAGAAAAAAAAGAGTGTAGATGTTCTACTGGGGAGTAGCACCTGTGCCAGGGAAAGGAGGAAACAGGATTGGGCAGGGGAAACCATCAGACTGTGATGAGACCCCTCCTCACCCCAGGAGAGAGGTCTGGAGACACGGATGACCAGCTCCAGGAGTCTTGCGTTGGACGGAGATGGCAAGGCCTGTTGCCACCACCTTGCACAGTCGGTTGCCCCGGGGGGGCTGCCCAGGAAGCAAGCGCCCTCAGCTATCACCTCTTTACTCCGTCATTCCCTGGGAGCAATGACCGCCATACCCTGAGAAAGGAATGACCTTAGTTTGAAGGCCCAGGCCAACCTTGATGAAGCAAACGCGTGGAAGCTGTAAGTTAACCACACTTTCCAGAACTGGACAGCAAGTTCTTCCCTGAAGGGGGTCTGACACAAAACTTAGTCCATATGCTCTGAGACCAAGTACAGATCTTTTGGCTATCTTTCCCTGTCTTCCTGTCTCTCTCTGAGAAGCCTGTGTGGCTTCCTCTGTCACTTCATTCAGGCCTCTCCCAAAGTGGCCTTCTCAGAGAGGCTTCCTGTCATCACCGTGTCTTCATCCCAATTGGGGCAGGGATCTTGTCTCTTTGGTTCCTTAAATATCCCAGACCTGGTACGCCGTCTTACACGTATTTTTGAACGACTAAATGAATCTGGGTCGCTTGCTCCCCTTCCTTTCTGGTCTCCTTGCTCTGGCACAGAGCCGGGAGGGGGGCTTGGGTCACAGGGCTGAGTTGTTTACACAGCCCTGCTCCTCCAGGGTTCCTGCCCCTGCTCACTGGTGTCAGCAAAGACGTGAATGTGAAAAAGATCACACTTGTCTCCACACGACTAAACAATGTTGATCAGACTTTTCTGAAGGCCCAGGGCTAAAGAGGAACAATAAAAATTGGAATATTTCAGATGTCTGTCCCTGTGGCCCAAGGGAAAATATGTTAAGCCTTTATTATGGGCTGAACTGGGTTCCCCCATAACTTGTGTTTAAGTCCCAAGCCCCAGTCCCTGAAAGTGTGACTGGATCTATACATCGGGCCTTGAAAGAGGTAATTAAGGTTAAATGAGGTCAGTAGAGCAGGCCCTCATCCAATATGCTTGGTGTCCTTGTGAAAAAGAGGAGATTAGGACACAGGCACACAGGAATGAAGACGAGATGACACATGGAGACACTGGCTATCTACAAGCCAAGTGGAGAGGTCTCAGAAGACAGAAGAAACAATCCTGCCAACACCTTGATCTTAGACTTCTAGCCTCCAGAACCATGAGAAAATAAATTTCTGGTTCATGAGTTCGAGCCCTGTGTTGGAAGCCTGCTTCGGATCCTCTGTCCCCTTCTCTCTCTGCCCCTCCCCTGCTTACACACACACACACACTCTCTCTCTCTCTCTCTCAAAAATAAATAAACATAAAAAAGATTAAAGTAGGGAGATACCTTGATTCCCGGCCTTGTGCCCTCAGGCACATAGTCCAATTCCTAGCCAGGGCTGCTTTCCTGAAAGAAAAGTTTCTTCGAGAAGAGAAATCAAGGAATTGATCCCATTTGCAATTTCACCCAAACCCATGAGATACCTAGGAATAAACCCAACCAAAGAGGTAAAAGATCCGTACTCTGCAAACTATAGAACACTTATGAAAGAAATTGAAGACAACACAAAGAAATGGAAAAACCTTCCATGCTCAGGGACTGGAAGAACAAACATTGTTAAAATGTCTCTACTCCCCAAAGCAATCTACACGATTAATGCAATCCCTATCAAAATACCAACAGCTTTTTTCACAGAGCTAGAACAAACAATCTTAAAATTTGTATGGGGCCACAAAAGACCCCAAATAGCCAATCTTGAAAAAGAAAACCAAAGCTGAAGGCATCACAATTCCAGACTTCAACTGATATTACAAAGCCGTAGTGATCAAGATATCAAGACAGTATGGCACCAGCACAAAAACAGACACAAACATCAATGGAACAGAATGGAAAACACAGAAATGAACCCACAACGATATGGTCAGCTAACCTTCACCAAAGCAGGAAAGAATATTCAATGGAAACAAATCTCTTCAACAAATGGTGTTGGGAAAACTGGAAAGCAACATGCAAAAGAATTGAACCGGACCACTTTCTTACACCATACACAGAAATAAATCCAAAATGGATGAAAGGCCTAAATGTGAGACAGGAAACCATCAAAATCCTAGGGGAGAATACAGGCAGCAACCTCTTTGACCTTGACCAGAGCGACTTCTTACTAGACACATCGCTGGAGGCAAGGGGAACGAAAGTAAAAATGAACTATTGGGACCTCGTCAAGACAAAACCTTCTGCACAGCGAAGGAAACAATAAACAAAATTGAAAGGCAACCTTGGGAATGAGAGAAGATATTTGCAAACGACATATCCGATGAAGGGTTAGTATCCAAACTATATAAAGAACTTATAAAACTCAACACCCAGAAGACAAATAATCCGGTTAAAAAAGGAGCAGAGGACACGAATAGACATTTTCCCAAAGAAGACATCCAGAGGGCCAACAGACACAAGAGGAGATGGTCAACATCACTCACCATCAGGGAAATGCAAGTCAAAAGCACAATGAGATCAGAACTCACACCTGTCAGAATGGCTAAAATTAATAACACAGGAACCAACAGGTGTTGGTGAGGGTGTGGATATAGGGGAAGCCTCTTGCACTGTTGGGGGGAAAGCAAACTGGTATGGCCACTTTGGAGAACAGCATGGAGGTATCTCAAAAAAATGAAAAATAGAACTACCCTAGGATCCAGCAATTCACTACTAGGTATTTACCCAAAGGCTACAAAACTACAGATTCGGAGGAGCACAGGCAGCCCAATGTTTGTATCCACTATCCACAATAGCCAAATTATGGAAAGAGCCCAAATGTCCATCGACTGATGAGTGGATAAAGAAGATGTGGTTGGGGGGGGGGGAGCGCCTGGGTGGCTCAGTCAGTTGAGCGTCCGACTTCGGCTCAGGTCATGATCTCACGGTCCGTGAGTTCGAGCCCCGTGTCGGGCTCTGTGCTGACAGCTCGGAGCCCGGAGCCTGTTTCGGATTCTCTGTCTCCTTCTCTCTCTGACCCTCCCCTGTTCATGCTCTGTCTCTCTCTGTCTCAAAAAAAATAAAAAAGACGTTAAAAAAAAATAAAAAAAAAAAATAAAAGAAGATGTGGTGTATGTTTACAATGGAATATTATTCGGCGATCGAAAAGAATGAAATCTTGTTACTTGCAACAACATGGATGGAATTAGAGTGTGTCATGCTAAGTGCAATAAGTCAGCCAGAGAAAGACAAGTACCATACGATTTCACTCCCATGTGAAATTCAAGAAACGAAACAGATGAACATGGGGGAAAAAAGAGAGGCAAACCAGAAAACAGACTCTCAACTATGGACAACAAATTGAGGGTTGCTGGCAGGGTGTTGGGCGGGGAGACGGGCTAAGTGGGTGAGGCGCGTTAAAGGGGACACTTGTTGGGATGAGCCCTGGGTGTTGTACGTAAGTGATGAATCAGTGAAGTCTGCGCCTGAAACCAATATTACACTGTATGTTAACTAACTGGAGTTTAAATAAAAATTTTAACGAAAACAGGAAAGAAAAGTTTCTTTAATACTGCACGGTGTGTGAATTTCCATCCCCTGCCCAGAGGCCATGCCTGGGGTGTAATCGTGACTCTGCGTGGGGGGCTACCAGGGAGTTAACAGCGGTCGGCGGAGTTTGGATCTTTTGTACGAAATGTGGAAAAGTCCTAGGTCCTCCCTGGCTGCCGAAAGCCTGCGTTTCTGAACTCACTTTGCTTGCCAGAGGAGGGCGGACTGTGGGAGGGCTAGATGAGGAATTAGGAGACAGGAAGGAAGTAGTCACGGCAGTTCAGATAAGAGGGGATTATGGCTTGGGTCACGGCTCAACGAGGAACGTGAAGGAAAGAACGATGGCCAGGATGTGTGCGAGAGACGACTCAAGTTTGACTGCAAGGTTTTATCCTGAGCAGCTGGGTGAATGGCGGTGTCATTTACTAAGACGGGAAAGCCTGGGGGAGGATTGGAGGTTGAAGGGAAATTATGACTCTGGTTCTGGACATGTTAACATGCTGCACTTGTGAATTGGATAGCCCACTCGTGATGTCAGTGAGATGTCCAGGTCAAGGTCAGAGGAGAGGTCCAGGCTGGTGATTGGTGATTGTGTCTAAAAGCCCAAATTATCTATGAGATCAACTGGGGAACAGGTGTAAAATAACCCCTAGGACACTCCAAACTGTAGAGGTCAGGAGGAGGAGAAGGATCCAGCAATGCAAAGGAGCAGCTAGTGAGATACTAGGAAAGCCAAGAGATGGGTCATTTGGAAGTCAAATGAGAGAAATGTTTCTAGAAAGAGGGAATGATGGATTGTGTCAAAAGCTACTAACACGGCTCGCTTCGGCAGCACATATACAAATGCTACTAACAGATGGTTTTCATTTCTCGTGACTTCAAGCACTGCGGCAAAGAACATTCTCATTATCGGGTCTCTTCACGGGCATGAGTTTCTCGAGGGTTGGCACCCGGAAGTGGAGCTCTCAGGTCATGAGGTGTGAACATCTTCCGTTGTTGTTTTTTTTTTTTTTTTTTAAAGTTTATTTATTTATTTTGAGAGAGACAGAGAGAGCACAAGCAGGGAAGGGGCAGAGAGAGAGGGACACAGAGGATCCAGAGAGCCTCTGGAAGGATCCAGAGAGCCACCTGCGGGGCTTGAACTCATGAACCGTGAGATCATGACCTGAGCCGAAGTCAGACGCTTAACTGAATGCGCCACCCAGGTGCCCCTTCAGTTGTTTTTTTTTCTTTAGTGTTTATTTTGAGAGAGACCGAGCGTGCGCACGCGCGAGTGGGGGAGGGGCAGAGAGGGGGGAGAGAGAGAATCCCAAGCAGGTTCCACACTGTCAATGGAAAGCATCTTCAGTTTTAATAGGCAGCTCATCCTCACAGCCCTTGATGTTATCACACATTATTCTTTTTTACGATCTGATGGGTATGAACTGCTGTCTCCTTCTTTGTCACTTTCATTGTCCTCGGTACTCTTGTCTTGAAGCCTCTTGTCATATGTTTGCTGGCCATTTTGGCTTCTTCCTGTTTGAATGATCTATTTATATCCTGTGCCCATTTTTTCTATTTGACTGGCTGGTTGGTTTACGAGTTCTTTAAAAAAACATTTTTCTCTCCTCTAGCTTACTTTATCGTGAGAGTAAAGTATGTATTACATGTCACACACAAAATATGTATGAATCGGGTGCTTGTGTTATTGGTAAGTCTTCTGGTCAGCAGTAGGCTGCAAGTAGTTAAGATTTGGGGGAGTCAAAAGTGAAACGCAGATTTTTCAACTGCATGGGGGGGCTGGTGCCCCGAACCCCCATGTTATTCAAGGGTCCACTGTATTCTGGGTGTTGATCCTTTGTAAACTTCATAAGTGTTTTTCTTTCTTGTTTCTCTCTTTTTTGATGTCATTATCAAGGACTTTTTCCTTGCCTCAAATGCATAAATAAATTCTCCTACATTATCTTCTAAAAGTTAAAAGATTTACTTAGGTATCTAATCCATCAGGAATGAATTTCTGTGTTGGGATCTATTTTTATCTTTTTATAAGAATCACAGATGATCTCGGTATCCTTTATTGAATTCTTGTTTTATATAGGTACACCCGTGAAACCCAAACCCTTATCATGATACAGAACATTAGTATTATAATTCCAGAAAGCTTCTTCATGCCCCTTTCCAGTGGGCTCTCCACCCCAAACACCGTTGTTCTGAGTTTTTTTTCACCACAGATTAGTTTTTCTTGTTCTGGAATTTCATTTACATGGAATCAAGCAAAATACATTCCTTTGTGTAGTGAATTTCACTCAGCACGGCGTGTTTTAGAGTCATACATGGTGTTGTATGTACCGGTTTCTTCCGTTTTATCACCAAGTAGTATTCAGTTGTATGGATATACCATCGTTTACTGGTTTCTATGCGCTTTTTTTTCCTTTTTGAGAATCTTTTTATTTCGGGTTAATTCTCAATTCGCTCAAGGTTGCAAAGACGGTATAGAGAGACCTCGTGCCCCCTTCCCCCAGTTTCCTCCAGGAGTTGCATGTTACGTAACTACAGTACAACATCAAAACCAGGAAATTGGCATTGGTACAACGTATGTGTGTGGATCTGTGATTTTATCACCAGTGTAGATTCGTGTAACCGCCACTGTAATCAAGATACAGAACTAGTCGATCCACACCAAGCTCTCCCTCCTGCTACACTTTTATAGTCGTATCTCCATCCCTGACCCCTGGCAACTACAATTCTGTTTACCCATAATTTTGTCATTTTGAGGATGTTACGTAAATGGCGTCATATCGTATGAGACCTCTTGAGATTGGCCTTCTTCGCTCTGCATGACACTGTTTCTTCCTATGGATAGTTTGCTCCTTTTTATTACTGAGTAGTATTCTACGGTATGAAGGTACCACAGTTTAACCAGTCACCTCTGAAGGATATTTGGGTTGTTTCCAGTTTTTGCTTATTATTGGGAAAACTGCCATTAGACATTTGTGTACAGGTTTTTGGGTGAATATAAATTCCCAGTCCTCTGGGATCAATGTTCTCCAGAGTGGCTGTGCTCTTTTATATTCCTATCAGCAACGTGTGAGAGATATCGTTTGTCTCCATCCGTGCCAGCATTTGGCGTTTCACTATTTTTTCTTTAGGTGTCGAGTAGGTTTGTAGTGCTATGTCATCGTGGTCTTAATTGGCATTTCCCGAACGGCTAGGAAAGAATATCATTCCAAGTGTCTTTTCAACATCTGTATAACCTCTTTGATGAAATGTCCCTTCATGGCTTTGTCCCCCTTTTTAAAACAAGGTCCATTTATTTATTTTGAGAAAGAGAGAAAGCTCAAGCAGGGGAGGGGCAGAGAGGCGGGGGAGAGAGAGAATCTCAAGCAGGCTCCACGCTGTCAGTGCAGAGCCCAACATGGGGCTCGATCCCACAAACCATGAGACTGTGACCTGAGCCGAAATCAAGAGTCGGAGGCTTAACTGACTGAGCCACCCAGGCGCCCCTCTTCTTCCTCTTTTCAGTACATTTTTTTAGCTGTGGGGTTTTGAGAGTTCTTTATCTATTCGAGATATGAAGGATCGCTCAGGTAAACCTGAGTGAAGGATGCACAAGGCCTCTCTACTTGTATGTGGCTAGATTCTCTTTTGTTCCATGGATCCACATGTCTATCCCTCTGCCAGTAACACACAGTCTTGACTACTCTGGCTATATAATGTCTTGCTTTTGCCTAGAGTGATCCCTCCCATTTTATTCTTCCTTTTCCAAATTGCTTTAGCAATTCTAGGTCTTTGTATTTCCATATACAATTTAGACCATGCTTGTCACTATCTGTCAAAAGATCTTGCTGGATTTTTGATGGACATGGCTTTATGATATAAATTGTCGACTATGCTTGTCAATACCTACAAAAGAACCTTGCTGGATTTCTTATGGGAATTGCTTTAAACCTGCGTACCAGTTTGGGGGAGAATTGATCTCTTTATAATGCTGAGTCTGCCAAATCACAAACACAGTGTGTCTTCCCATTTATTTAGATCAGAGATCTCTGATCTAAATAAGTTTTGTAGTTTTCGGCATCCAAGTCCTGTACCTATTTATTTGTATTTACACCTAAGCATTTCATTTTGGGCGCAATTGTGAATGGTGTTGTGTTTTAAATTTTGTGCCTATGTGTTCATGGCTAACATATGGAAATACGATTGAGTTTTTTAAAAAATTTTTTTAACGTTTATTTATTAATAAGAGACAGAGCATGAACAGGGGAGGGGCAGAGAGAGAGGGAGACACAGAATCCGAAGCAGGCCTCAGGCTCTGAGCTGTCAGCACAGAGCCCGACGTGGGGCTCGAACTCACAAACCGCAAGATCATGACCTGACCCGAAGTCAGATGCTTAACCGACTGAGCCACCCAGGCGCCCCTGGAAATACAATTGAGTTTTATATGTTGATCGCGTATCCTATGATCTTGTTAAACTGACTTATTATAAGAGGTTTTTTTTTGTAGATTTCTTATTATTTTCTATGTAGATTATCATGTCATCTGCAAATAGGGAGTTTTATTTCTTCTTCTTTCCAATGTGTATGCGTTTTATTTCCTTTTCTTGCCTTATTGTGCTGGCTTGGATTTGGAGCCCTATTTGAGTAAGAGTAGTGACAGCAGACATCCTCGCCCTGTGTATTAGTTTCTTGTGAACGTTGTGAAAACTTACCACAAACTTGGTGGCTTAGAACAGCAAAAATCTATTCTCCCGCAGGCCTGAATGCCAGAAGTACGTGATCAGTTTCACTGAGCTGAAATCAAGATGCTGGTAAGGCCGTGCTCTCTCTGGAGGCCCTAGGGGGAGACTCTGTTCCTTGCATCTTTCAGTTTCCGTTCCACTTTCTGGTGCTGTAGGTATTCCTTGGCTTGTGGCCATAGAACTTCAGTCTCTAAGGCCAGCACCTTCAGATCTCTTTCTCTCTCGGCTTTATCATCACATCACCTTCTTCTCTGTCTGTCTTGTGAAATCTCTTTGTCTCCCTTTTATAAGGATACCTGTCCTTGCGTTTGATCCAGATAATCTAGGATAATGACCCCATCTCAGGATTCTTAATCACATTTGCAGTCTTTGTTTTATATAAGGCAACATTGATCAGTTCTGAGGATTAACATTTATAAGATCTTTGGGAACCACCATTCAACCCACTACAGTCTGCCCTCTACCCCTCAAAGGTTTATATTCATCCCACATGCAAAATACACCCCATACCAACATTCCTAAAAGCCTCATCCTATTATAGCGTTAGCTTGAAATTCAAAATCTCAAGTGTCATTAGCTCAAAAGATCCCAAACTCATGATCTAAATAATCTTTTTTTAAATGTTTATTTCGTTTTGAGAGATAGAGACAGGGTGCGAGTCGGGGAGGGGCAGGGAGAGAGGGAGACATGGAATCTGAAACCGGCTTCTGGCTCTGAGCTGTCAGCCCAGAGTCCGACGCAGGACTCGAACTCACGAACTGGGAGATCATGACCTAGGCCAAAGTTGGACGCTTAACCGACTAAGCCACCCAGGTGCCCCTCATGATCTAAATAATCTTAATCAGGTGTGGGTGAGATTCTGGATACGACTCACCCCAGGGCAAAATTCCTCTCCATCTGTGAGCCTGTACAACTAAAGCACAAATTGTCTGATCCCCAAATACAATGGCGGGGCAGGTATAGTACGACAGTTATAGATAGTCCCATTCCAAAAGAGAAATGGAAGGAAGAAAGGGGTCCCTGGCCCCAAGGAATTTCAAAATTGACCCGTGCAAATTTCATTAAGCTTTACGATAGTACATTTTGCAGCTGAGTAGTTTTGTCAACCTGTTTTTTTGGCCTGTAGAGTTTTGAGAGTCCAATGGCCTTCTTTCGTTTTGTCCTGTCTCTACCACATTTGCCCCGAGCTAATGGTGTTTCTGCTGCAGCCACATTCTGAAAAAGCTTGTGAATCACCTGGGCATGTCACAGGAATTCACACGGTTGGAGAAGAAATGTCTCCACAGATATTTCCTGGCTTCTGCTGAGATGGCGGAGGGGACCCATGAGTCACACCCCCAATCTCTTAAGTACTAGCAAAAGGCCATCCAGCCACCCCCTCCGCCTTCTCTACAGAGCATGCTTTCCTGACAGTGAATCTCCTTTTTAAAAAAAATGTTTATTTATTTTTGAGGGAGAGAGAGAGAGAGAGAGAGTGAGAGAGAGCGCACAAGCAGGGGAGGGGCAGAGAGAGGGGGACCGAGGATCCAAAGCAGGCTCTCCGCTGACGATCCCGATGTGGACCGCAAGATCATGACCCAAGCTGAAGTCAGACGCTCGACGGACTCGGCCAGCCCAGCGCCCCGACGATAACTCTCCTAATTTTAACATCCTTTGCAATCCGGTTAGCCTGAGAATTTCCCAGATCAGGTGCTGGTTCCTTTTCGCTTCGTAGTTCTTTCTTCAGTCGATCTCTGTCCTCTTCCACTTGGCTGTAAACAAAGGAAGAAACCAGGCTACACCTTCACACTCTTGTGTGGAAATCTCCGCGAAATATCCAAGTCCTGCCGTCACTTCCAAGGGCTTGTAACATCACTCACAGGGTCCCCTTTCCGCACAGCTGTCGGACACAACCCGGCTAAAGTGTCCCGCTACCGTAGAAACAAAGATCATCTTTTCTGCAGTTTCCTGTGACATTGTCCTCGTTTCCTTCTTAGTCCTCACCAGCAGCACCTTTAACATTCTGCTCACACGGTGGGGAAAGTTCTGACCCCCTACCAGGTTTCCTCTGATGCTACTCGCAGTGAGAGTTGAGGTATGTCATTATAATCTAGTGGGGGTGGCGGTCTGGACTCGCCACTGGGCTTTTTTTTTTTTTTTTTTTTTACTGGGGTGGGGGTGGAGTTGCGTTTTTTCTCCGCATAATGTTTGCCTGGAGTAGATCAGTTATTGCTTAAAAGTTGTCTGTCCTGCTTGCTTCTTCCTTTCTAGTTCTTTGGGTAGAGAAAGCAGGCTTTTTTTTTTTTTTTTTTTTTTTTTTTTTTTTTGTCTGAATAACGTCCAGGGTCTACAGTTATACTTAGGTACTTAGCAAGGAAATAGGGAAAAGTGCGTCTACTCCATTTTCCTGGAAACGGAAATGCCTCTATAGTTTGAAAAGAAATAAAACTCTTCCATATATATGAAATGCATTTGGCTTGGCCTTGGAGTCAGGCCAACCTGGATTTGAAATGTTGCTTGACTTTCTTTTTCTTTTTAATGTTTGTTTATTTCGAGAGAGAGAGGAAGTGAGAGAATCCCAAGCAGGCTATGCACTGTCAGCACAGAGCCCGATGTGGGGCTCCATCCCACAGACTGTGAGATCATGACCTGAGCCGAAATCAAAAGTCAGACCCTTAACCGACGGAGCCACCCAGGTGCCCCAAAATTTTGCTTGACTCTTAACCAAAGGTATAACTTAGTCTGATAACCGTCCTGTACCCCAATTCCCTTGACTATACAATGAGAATAGGAATATCTATTTGATGAGGGGTTTTTTTGAGGGTTAAGTCAGAAATGTGTGCAAAATACTTACCATAGTACCTAGCATGCTGTTTAAGTGTTCAATACGTGGTAACAGACATTGTTACGTTTCAAAATAATGAGATAATTTGTCAGATTCTTCAATAAATAGTTCCTTCCTCATTGCTGTGTGATCCTTCATTATGGATCTTATATTAGGAAGTTTCTGGGTTAGTTATTTATTTTTGGTGATGAATGTATCTGTATATTTTAGTATCTGAAAAGGTAAATAACCCATCATTACTCTTCTTTGTGTTTTTATATTTTTTCCCTGTTATTATGTTAGACGTTCCTTGAAAATCTTTTTCGGAATATCTAAAACCAAATCCCATGGGGACTTTGATTGCAATTTTGTCTGACCTTTAAATTCATCGGGGGAAGAACTGATATCTATATATTCCCGAGGTACTGTCATCTAGGAAAAGCGTATATTTTTCTGGCCATTAAAATGTTATCTGAACAATGGTTTGGAATTTTTCACAGAACTTCTTAGATTCAGCAATTATTACGTTGGAATGCTCAATTCTATTATCAAATTGATAACTAGATATTTTCTTTATGATGATCCACCTTTTACAATTTGTGGGTTAGTTGGCCAGTAGTTTTTAACTGACTTTCTTAGGGTTTCCAGGTATCCCACCATACAGTGATAAACTGATACCCTCCTTTCCAGTAGTTACAACTTGGTCAGAGCTCCTAGAGTCATGTTAAAATTAACACAAGATAGTGAATATCATTACTTGGTTTCTGCTGTTTATAGAAGTGTCTCTCACTATTTCAGCTGAGGGTAAAGTTAATTGGGTTGATATAAAAAGTATTTACCCTATAAAGTAATTGTTGTTAGTGCTTTGGGGTCATAGAACCCTTTGAGGGACTGAAGACGGTTTTATGAATTTTATTTCTTTTTTTTCATGTTTTATTTATTTTTGAGACAGAGAGCATGAGTGAGGTAGGGGCGGAGGGGGAGGGGGACGGAGGATCGAACTTACGAACCCACGTGACCTGAGCTGAAGTCACACGCTCAACCGACTGAGCCACTCAGGTGCCCCATGAATTTTATTTCTAAAAAAATACTTGCAGAGGGGCACCTGGGTGGCTCAGCCGGTTAAGTGGCCGACGCTTGATTTCGGCTCAGATCACCATCTCAGGGTTTGTGAGTTCAAGTCCCCCGTTGGGCTCGGCACTGATGCCTGCTTGGGATTCTCCTTTTCTCTCTGCCCCTCCCCTGCTTGTGCTCTCTCTCTCTGTCTCTCTCTCAAAATAAATAAACTTAAAAAAAATAAAAAAATACATGCAGATACACACGTACAATTTTGGATACAATTTCATGGGATCACAGCCCTCCTGAACTATTATTAATGGGCCCCCTAGAATCCTAAGTTAAGAACTTCTGATATCAAGGAAATATCATTTGATTCTTAATTTTAAAGGTTTTTTTTTTAAAGTTTACTTATTTATTTTGAGGGAGAGAGAGAGAGAGAGAGCACGCGCAAATGAGGGAGGGGCAGAGAGAGAGGAAGAGAGAATCCCAAGCAGGTTCCATGCTGTCAGCTCGGAGCCCTCTATGCAGCTCCCATCCCAGGAACCGTGAGATCTCGACCTGAGCCAAAATCAAGAGTCAGATGCTTAACCAACTGAGCTACCCTGTGCCCCAATTTTGAAAGGTTTTGATATTTAAAATCGTGAGTTGGATTTGAAGGTATTTAAAATGTCTTTAAAAACATCCTTAGACCGGGCACCTGGGTGGCTCAGTCGGTTAAGCGTCCGACTTCGGCTCAGGTCATGATCTCACGGTCTGTGAGTTCAAGCCCTGCGTCGGGCTCTGTGCTGACGGCTCAGAGCCTGGAGCCTGCTTTGGATTCTGTGTCTCCCTCTCTCTCTGTCCCTCCCCCACTCATGCTCTGTCTCTGTCTCAGAAATAAACATTAAAAAAAAATTTTTAAAAATACAAAATAAAAACATCCTTAGTGATGACCTTCCTTATTTAACCTATTGATGGGATGTATGCTGTTTATAGACTTCCCACTATAAATTAAATCCTATAGAGTTGGAACAAGCTATAATTAAGTACAGATATGATAGGTTACTGTTTCAAAATTCTGTTGCATTCGATTTTATATGTGCTAGAAAAACAAAATTCAACTGAGAAAGTTTAGAGATTTAATTAGCTTGGGGCGCCCGGGTCACTCGGTCGGTTAAGTGTCCGACTTCGGCTCAGGTCATGTTCGGCTCAGGTCATGACCTCACGGTTTGTGAGTTCCAGCCCCATATGGGACTCTGTGCTGACAGCTCAGAGCCTGGAGCCTGCTTCGGATTGGGTGCCTCCCTCTCTCTCTGCTCCTCCCCTGCTCACGCTCTCTCTCTCTCTCTCTCTCTCTCTCGAAAAACAAATAAACATTAAAAAAATTTTTTAAAAAACATATAAAGATTTAATTAGCTTTATTAAGCTATTCAGGCATCTAGCATCCCACCTAGCAAGTAGAGAGATGCTCTGAGGAGCTGCACAAAATGGAAGTTTTTTTCTAGCCCAGAAGGGTGGGGCAAGGAAGTTATTAGCAAAAGAAAAGGAAGGATTGTTTCAGGCCAGGACAGCTTATTTTGGGGGGAAGGAACAGAAAGGTTTTTATCATACAGATGACCTCACTAGTGCTAATCAGGAAATTTCAGATTGACTGTTACAAGGTCACATTCCTGGGAGAGACTGAAACTGTTGTAAACCTTAATTGCTGTCATGAGGGGCGAATGACTCCATTTGGGGCTTGGTTTTTCTTTACCAAGTTATTTACGCATTTTGGCTCTTTTACAAAGTGCTAATGGTGTATCTCGATAGCATTTTAGCTGTATCTATCAAGTTTACTGTTACAGAAGTCAAACTGAGTAGTTCCTGCCTGGATTGTTGTTGTGGTTGTTGTTGTTTTATTTTAATTCCTGGAGTGGTTTATGGAGCATTAGAAATGAGCTATCTGAAAGTTCAAAAGGACTCACTGGTAAAACTACTTGGTCCTCTAGCCTTCCTTTGAAGGTGCTTCCTTGCAAACTTCTCTCCTTTTCAGTAATTGGTCTGTTTGCATTTTCTGCTCCTTTATGATTTTCCAGAAAAATTCTCCATGCCGTCAGGATTGCCAAAACGACACATCTGTGTTCCTTTTTGTCCACAATATTTCTAGATATTTGTATTTTTCTCTCTTTTTAAAGTTGCATTTTGCAAAGTTTTGTCTAATTTTTTGGAAAACACTTCTATTTTCCTTATTTTTAATTAATGGAGTTGTGGTTTTCTATTATGCCTATCCTCTTGATCTCTCTAGGATTGTTTCTGCTATCTTGTGCCAAATGTCTTGAATTACACTTTTAATATGTTTAAATCCGTTTTTATTTTTAAAATTTTTTAATGTTTATTTATTTTTGAAGGAGAGAGAGTGTGCACACAAGCAAGGGAGGGACAGGGAGAGAGAGAAGGAGACGCAGATTCCGAAGCAGGCTCCGGGGTCCGAGCTGTCAGCACAGAGCCCCACGCAGGGCTCGAACCCACGACCAGTGAGATCATGACCTGAGCTGATATCGGACCCTCAAACGACTGAGCCGCCTGGGCACCCCTAAAATCCATTTTTGAACAACAGAATCTATTAAGGCTATGAGTTTACATCTGGGGATAATTTTGGCCACATTCTATAAAATCTGAGATATAGTGTCATTTTCACTCTTTAAATAGCCACATACTATGGTTTTCTTTTCTCTGACCCAATAACTACATAGGAAGGATTATATGCTACTGGTTGATAAAGACTGGATAAAAAAATCCCATATACTTCTTCCCACTATGGGATTTCTTCAGACCATCATATGGTAACATGCATTGTGAATTTCTGGAAGGTACCAAATAGGCAGCATTTCCTACATTCATTGCCCACGGAACCCTTTCACCGTGGAACACTTAATACCATTTTGTATGACATTAGGGTCAGGGATAGGAAAGTATTGCTCTGGAACAGGGTTTTTCAAATCGCAGAAAGTGCCCCATTAATTATGCTGTGAGTCAGTGTAGGTTGTGATTAGCTTAAAGAAGAAGGGAGTTTAGAAACTGGCTCAGCAGTGCTCTTGACACACATGTATCCTTGTCCCCTTAGGATCTGGGCCATCAAGCTTCATTAACATTTTCCCCCATGTTTCGTTTTTTATACTATTTATTTGCATTCGTGTGGGAGAGCATTTCATGATACTAACTTTATGTTTTTATGTTAAAGTTAGTATGTGATACTGACTTTATGTTTTTACTTTATCATTTGTTGTAACAGTCGCCATTATTTTGTGAAACATTCAATTCATTGACATGCGTGGGTCATGATGTAAAACATGCCCCTTCCTCCGAGTCGTGGTTGAAAAAGTGGAAAAACAGTTCTAGAATATCAGTCCAGAAGCATAAGAGACACTTGGGAGGATGAAAAGTGTTGCAGGATTTTTTGCCTCAATACCCGGGATTCGTTGGCTCCACGCTTGGAAGAATGAAGAGGTGGGCACAGAGAGAGCAGCGGAGAAAAGTCTATTCGAATAGAAGATTAGAAAGGAAGCAGAGTAGGAAAGCTGTCTTGGCAGAGAGGGGTCATTCGGAAGTGAATGCCCTCGATCATAGGCAAGGGTCCTTGTGGTAGAAGGTTCTGGTCAGCCCTCCCCCTTCCCTCTAGCTCCTTCTCGGGTCCCACCCTTATTGGCTGGACAGCTCTAGGTGCCGGATTGTCCATTCCCGATTGGCTCGTTTCTGTTGTGCGAAGGGTGGCCTATGGCCACAGTTAGGTCTTTGGTCAAATTCCTGAGGGGAACCTGAGGGGCAGTAGGTGGGATCTGTGACATTCTTAAGAGGGACCTTACACCTGAGGGGGTTTGCTGTGGTCAAAGGCTCCCACCATTGTTTCAAAATACGTGTTTTTGCCCACCCAGAGACCTCAGGTCCAAACCTTTCCCTCTCTGCCTACTGAATCCTGTCTTTTCTTATCATAAAAGGAGATGATTCGGGATGCCTGGGTGGCTCAGTTCCTTGAGCGTCTGACTTCGGCTCAGGTCACGATCTCGCAGTTCGTGAGTTCAAGCCCCGTAAGGGGCTCAGTGCTGACAGCTCAGGGCCTGGAGCCTGCTTCTGATTCTGTGTCTCCCTCTCTCTCTGCTCCTGCCCTGCTGACACTCTGTCTCTCTCTCCAAAATAAATAAAGATTTAAAAAAAAATTTATAAAAGGGGATGATTCTGATAAAGTGAATTCGTGGGGCCCAGTAAATTGAAAATGTGAGGCACCTTGTTCAAGAAGCAGGAAAAACTCATTTGTTTTTTTTAGATTCCACATATGAGTGTGATCACACGGTATTTGTCTTTCTCTGCCTGACTTATTTCACTTAACCTAATACCCTCAAAGTCCATCCATGTCACAAATGGCAGGATTTTATTCTTTTTTATGGTTGTGTAATATTCCATTATATATAACATACATATATACATATAATCTACACATATATACATATAATCTACACATATACACATATAAACATATAATACACATACATATATATATACATATAACATACATATATATTATATACACACAATATACACATATATATACAATATACACATATATACATATAATATACACATATACACATATAATACACATATATACATATAATACACATATACACATATAATACACACATATACATATAATGTACCTATATACATATAATATACATATATACATATAATATACACATATACATATAATATACACATATATACATATATATGTATATATGTATCTGTATAAACACACACACACCACATATTCCTTACCCATTTGTCTACTGATGGACACTTAGGTTGCTTTCCTATCTTGACTATTGTAAATAATGCTGCAATGAACATAGAAGCACAGACACTTTTCAAATTAATATTCATCAGACCTAGAAATACAGAAATCAAACTGGTGGTTGCCAGAGGGGAGGGGGTGGGAGATGGGCAAAACGGTGCAGGGGAGAGGGAGATCTAGGCTTCCAGTTATAGAACGAATGAGTCATGGGAATAAAAAGACACAGCCCAGAGAATATCGCCAATGAGAATGTAATAGCGTTGCATGGTGACAGATGGTAGCCACGCTTGTGATGAGATGTTGAATCACACGTCATACGCCTGAAACTCACGTAACATTGTGTCTATTACATTAACATGACATGAGCAAAGGTAGCCTGTTATATACTTTTTTTTTTTTTTTAAAGCAGGAAAAAGTGCCGTTGAAGAAACCAAAAGATAAGGCTTTTTCTTTGCTTCCATAGCCTCTCTCCACCTGTCATGATGATTTTATTTGCTATTTAAAGTCGTGCTCCCTGGGGCGCGTGTCCTGTGGTGCCTCCTCCCTTCAGCGGCGGAACAGGCATGTAGCATGGCCAGGTGGGGAAGTCCATCCAGGCGGTTCCCCAGCCAACGGACCCACTGCTGCCATCCAGAGCCGATAAAAAGTGATCCCCAAAGGACAGCAAACTCTTCGCCTGACCTGGCTCGGTATCTGGATTGGGAGCGAGCGAGACAATTGTCCCCCTCTGAGTCACCACGAAACGCTCAAAGGAGCTGCTACGCTGGGCAAGGACCACAGCCACTCTGCCCTGCCCAGAGAGCCAAGGGAACCTGTGCCCTACCTGGTACCTAAGTCCTTGTGAGGCAGAGTGCCACATGGATCGTGGAGGTGGGATGGATCGTGGAACCATCCCAGGGAGGTGGGAGGCCTCCAGGCTCTGGAACATGTCCCGTCGGCCCATCTGACTTCACTTAGGAAACACAAATGTAAAGGTGCAGTTTTCCAAGAATCTTCTCCCAATGGAGTCACACATGAATTATGACAACACGTGTGAAATGTTCCCAACCTTGGAAGCCCATTAATGAGATTCAGTGCCCAGGGTTTTTACCGGGGGCTCGTCACGTCGGCACCCCTTGCTTGGCACCTGTCCAACTTCCAGCCTCCCAGAAGGAAAGCAGTGCAGAAGCCACACTGCTTGTACAGTTGAGGCCCAGTGGGCCACCCCTCTCTGTTCTGGGAATGATGGGAACTCTCCCCAAATCTAAGTGCCCAGATACCGGCCGAGGGCCTACCAAGATAGCACGCCTTTCCAAGGATAAGCGGTCAGGCCTATTGTGTTCATTCTTTTCTGCGCGAGAGCCTTCTGGAATGTGGGGCCCAGTGTGTATGTGGGGAAGGAGGCTACAGATTTTTCTACTCTCAGCATCCGTGGCCCTGGCTGCTGTCTCTCTCTTGCCATAACAAAGCCTTTCCCTGTGAAATGGCACAAGAAAGCTGAAATCAAGATGGTCCCGAGTAAAGTCTGCCTCGCCATTCTTTCCCAAGTGTGAATCATTTTTTCTGTAGTACCATCAGTGACACCCTTCCGTTGACCTACCTGCTACCGGCTCACAGAGCCATCCTGGGAAGACACGAGAGGAAAGTACGTTTTGAAAATCGAAAGTGATGGCAGTTACGCGTATCGTGAGATTAAGCGGATGCTTGATACGCGTGCCCTTTGTTACTTCTCTTCCTACCAAAAACTTGAGGGTCTGCTGCATAACAGGCACACACACAGCTGACACATATGACACATATGACAACAGACACATATGACTGCTGCATAACAAACCACTCCAAAACACAGCGGCTTAACACGCCGACCGTTGATTTCGCCCACAAGTCTGCGGGTTGGCGACGTGGGCTGGGCTCAGACAGTTCCTCTGCTGGTCTCCGTTGGGTTCACTCGTACATCTGCAGCTGGCTTCCCATTAGCTAGTGGCCCTGCTTCTAGGGGTTGGATGGCGGTGGCTGTGACAACCGGGTGGCTGGGTCATGTGTCTCTCAGGCCCGGGCTCCGTCACATAGAGTTAGGTAGGTTGTCAAGAGAAGCACACTCTGATGCACAAAGGCTCCTGAAATCGCTCCTCGCACTGCATACGCTAATGTCCCGTTGACCAAAATATGTCATGGTGTCCAGCCCGGATTCCACAGGTGGCAATGGAACCCATCTCTGGGCACAAGGATTTTCAGTGCACCTTTCAAGGTCTGGTTGGGGAGAGGATTCAGAAGAGCCTGCCCGACTGAAGTTTGCTCAAGGAGAGACGCTGTCGGTGGTTAAGGAAAAGAACATGAAAATGGGCCCTTTCAGCCTCTGTTTTCCACCCGGCACCGGAGGGCGCAGCAGCCGAGTGGCCGAAGCTCCCTGTCCTCACGGCCGTTGACCCTGAAGGCTTCTGTCTGTGTCCACCATCCTGTTGAGTTACCGCCCGCCCTTTCGGCTTTCTTGTGCCATCTCGCAGAGCGAGGCTTTGTTACGGCAGCAGAAAGACAGCAGCCAGGGTCATGAACGCGGAGAGCAGAGAAACCTGTAGCCTCCTTCCCCACATACACACTACGCTACTGAGTCACTGGAACCCCATAATTGGAAACAGAGAACTCAACAGCAACTGGTATCATCTTTAAATGGAATTCCAATCCACCGTAGGGATGGCACGTTCGCTCACTCTTTTGTGAAAATCGAGTCATTTTAAGGGAGCCTGAATCTAATATAATCAGAACGAACAGTTCCTTTGTGTGTGTGGGGGGGTCTGACACACCCATTGGTTGACTTTCCTGTAGAGGAAAAAACATAAAAATACATATTTTGTCCGAAAATTGGTAGATGTGCCAGCCGATCACATTGGGACTCTTAACTCTTTCTGATAAGCCCAGTTTGTAGAAACCATTAACAAACCCTCTTCCCCTGTTTCCCATTCTCTTCTTTTAGTTGGCTATTATTAGACCATATTGTGGGTTGTTCTTTCTCCACACTATCCAGACTTGAAGTGTAGCTCAAAAACGTTTCTTCTTCTCCTCCCCCTCCTCCTCCGCCTCCTCCTCCCCCTTCTCCTCCCCCTCCTCCCCCTCCTGCTCCCCCCTCCCCCCTCCCCCTCCCCCTCCTCCTTCTCCTCCCCCTCCTCCTCCTTCTCCTCTTTCTCCTTCTCCTTCTCCTTCTTCTTCCTCTTCCTTTTCTTCTTCTTCTTCTTCTTCTTCTTCTTCTTCTTCTTCTTCTCTGTTTTCAGCTTTCACAGAAAAATTAAAATCATGCAGGATATGTGCTCTCTCCTGAGTATTTGTTTTCAAAGAAGCAGAAATTTGCATGTCTAAAATTGCCCTTGAGGACGATCTCCATTTGGCCTTGAAAACACCCACACAGTAGGGTTTTGATACTTTTACTGTCAATGAACTTTATAAACACATGGCTTCCAGTTCCAGGAAGGCCTCCGATTGCTTTTCCTTCTTCCTGCAAATTATGTGTATTCAAAGGCATGTGATCTAGTTCCTAGAAACATTTAGTCACCAGGCGCTGACTAAACCTTGTCACAGACAGCCACAGAGAACACTGTGGGGAGCGAGGACCCCTAGATTCTGCCCCCTCCAGGCAGAAAGCACCCTAGGAAGGACCTCTTCACCCAGGGTCATGGAATATCAGGCCTGGAGTTCCCGTGGCCAGTACCTGGTGGCTCTGGGGTCCTTCCCAGGGGTTGGTGGCTACGTTGAACTAGACGTCAGAAGGAGGGCGCCACTGGCCGGTGCACACACCTCTGTTGGCACTTTGGGAGGGACTCACACATGCTTTCACCTCACTCCCATGAGCACGAGCTCTGTGGAACAAGTTGTTTTATAAATTTTTTTTAATGTTTATTTATTTTTGAGACAGAGAGAGACAGAGCATGAACAGGGGAGGGGCAGAGAGAGAGGGAGACACAGAATCTGAAACAGGCTCCAGGCTCTGAGCTGCCAGCACAGAGCCCGACGCAGGGCTCGAACTCACAAACCGTGAGATCATGACCTGAGCCGAAGTCGGACACTTAACCGACCAAGCCACCCAGGCGCCCCTGGAAGAAGTTGTTTTAATCAGCTATGGCCGCCATAGCAAAATACCACAGACTGGGTGGCTGCTACAATAGGCATTTATTTTCTCACACTTCTGGAGGCTGGAAGTCCAAGATCAGGGTGCTGACAGGGTCCGGTTCTGGTGAGGACCCTCTTCCTGGCTTGCAGAGTCCACTTTTTCAATATGCAGTCAGTGGGCTTTCCTGGTGTCTGCATGTGTGTGGAAAGAGAGCATTTTCGTCTCTCCTCCCCTTCTTATGCAGGTACTAATTCCATCATGGGGGCTCCGTCCCCATGACCTCATCTAAACCTAATCATCTCCCAAAGGCCCACGTCCAAGTACCATCACATTGGGAGTTAAGACTTCAACATTGGAATTTGTGGGTGGGGGGACACCATTCAGTCAGTAACAGAAATGTTGATCTGGGGATGGGGTTCCTCACACCAGAGAGCAATATTCTCTCAGTCCCCACTTCCCAGCCATTGTTCGGGTCCCCAGGAGCAGCCTGTGGGCCATCAGGACTGTCCAGAATTTCTATTCCTGGGTCCCTTCCCACCTCCACGGGATGGTCACCCAGGAGCCTTGGGGAGGCTGGAGGTCACGCCGAGCACAGGAGGCTCTCCTTTCATATTCTTTCTCGCTTCCTACAGAGAACCCTGTTACTCATGTGACTGCGGCCAACTGCGTTTTCTTTTTTTTTTTTTTTTAAATTTTTTTTTTTTCCAACGTTTTTTATTTATTTTTGGGACAGAGAGAGACAGAGCATGAACGGGGGAGGGGCAGAGAGAGAGGGAGACACAGAATCGGAAACAGGCTCCAGGCTCCGAGCCATCAGCCCAGAGCCTGACGCGGGGCTCGAACTCACGGACCGCGAGATCGTGACCTGGCTGAAGTCGGACGCTTAACCGACTGCGCCACCCAGGCGCCCCTCAACTGCGTTTTCCAAAGATGGCTGAGGTCGTAACTTCCATCGCAACATTCTTCCACACCCGTGTGACTCCCCCCATTAAGAGGTGGGGTCTCCGTCCCTCCCCACTCCTCTTCTAGAGAAGTTGCATTACAAGCAGCGTGGGGAACCAGGACTTGGGACTTTGAGCATTAAATCCCAGGATGTCCCGGGGCAGCCCAGTATGACGACGGGATTTCCCAGGGCCTGGAGGATTTCTTTGCACCTTTATTGAGATCTACGTAACATAAAACACTGTGTACGTTTAAGGCGTGCATGTGGTGATGTGATAGGTGTTTTCCACAGTAGGGTTGTATCTTTCACCTGACATAATTATCATTTTGCTGTCGTTGTTGTTATGGTGAGAATAGTTAAGACCTGAGCCGAAGTTGGCACTTAACCTACTGAACCACCCAGGTGCCCCAAGATACATAGTATTTTAATGCAATAATATAAGAAATCAAATTGGCAAACTGGAGCCCACAGGCCAGCCGCCTGTTATTGTAGTTAAAGACCCAGAGCCTTGGGGCGCCTGGGTGGCTCAGTCGATTGAGCGTCCGACTTGGGCTCAGGTCATGATTTCATGGTTCGTGGGTTTGAGCCCCACGTCGGGCTCTGTGCTGACAGCTCGGAGCCTGGAGCCCGCTTTGGATTCTGTGTCTCCTTCTCTCCCTGCTCCTCCCCTGCTCACACGCTGTCTCTCTCTCTCTTTCTCTCTCTCTCTCTCAAAAATAAAGATTAAAAAAAAAAGACCCAGAGCCTGGATTACACTGAGGCAGCGAGGCTGAGTTGGATCCTGTCTTTATGCAAAATGATGACACCGTTTTGTCACACGGATTTTTTTTTTTTTGCACTGACTTTGACTTTTAGAGATATTACATTGAGGTAGTATTTATCTCTGTGGCTGAGATTTTGGCACACCCTGAAAGTTTGTGCCTTAGGCAAGTGTCTCACTTCCCCCGTTGCTCCCCACCTTGTTTTCATGTTGTTTCGCAAGTAGCTTGGACACTGGTAATGGGCCTCTGGAAGCCCCCAGACACTTCCACTGGTGCGAAGTGTCTCTCCCCACCTTCGGTGGGCTTGGCTGCTGACGGTTGGTGCCTGCTACCTTCTACAGAGGCCTCCACTTGGTTCCTGGGGCCACAGGTGCCAGAAGACGCCCGTCCCTGGAGTGATCCGTGGCTAGAGTCTGACAGAGGCAAGAATCCAGCTCGCTTGCCTCCAGACCAACCAAACTTTGAAGAGTCCTTTGGCCTCGGAGCTTCCTGTGGGATCGGCTGAGGTTGGGTATTACTCAATTCATGGCCTTGTTCGCCAACTTTCCCATCCCCTTAGTGCTTTCTCCTGGGAACATCTCCTGCGTGAATCACTTCTGTCTGAGTCCTTATCCCAGAGGCTGCTTCTGGAAGAACGCTACCACTCAGTAAAACTTAAGATCCCAAACTTAAGAGCCCTGTAGAACTCTTTTTTTTGTTGTTGTTTTTCAGGTTCTGCCTATAAAATTAGGTTTCCTTAGCAACTGGACTCATCACTATGGCAACTATGAGTCACGGTTACCAAGGCAAACTAGACTTTCTGAAAAAAGAGAACGAGGCACTCATCACTTATCGTGTGTGTGTGTGTGTGTGTGTGTGTGCGTTTTCTTCCTCCAGTCTACTTTTTCTCTTTATGGCAGTTGCGTGTGGGCTGTAGGGTCCTTCACTTCTCTTAAAATGGGTTTCCTTCCATGAAACTTGCATGAAGCGAATCAGGCATGTGAGCAGAGAGGTCGGTGCTTGGCTGCCCCTGGGGTGGGTCAGGGGGGAGCTCCATGAGCCCAGCTAGATGCCAAGGGACGGAAGACCAACGGAGGTGGTTGGTCTCTAGAGTGAGGTCAAAGTGTAAAACAGAACCCAGCACCCCATGGCCAGTCTGCTCTCCCAGCCTCTCCCCCAAAGGGCCCGGGAAAAGAATGTGGCAGAAGACGGGTAGAATTGTAGCACCTCAAACTATGAGACCTTGGATGATAACTGGCAATTATTAGCATAATTTCAAAACGATGTGTCAATGAAGGGTGTTGTTTTTCCTCTAAGGCACATATATAATCATTTTTTGTTAAGTTGAAAGGACCTGTACAAAGCAGCTATCTCTTTGCATAAGGCTTTGTTTTCCTGGGGGGGGGGGGGCGCGAGTAACTGTTTTTGTTTTTCCCTGAACATCTCTGCCTCTTCAGGGCTGACATTGTGTGGTCTCCTGCCAGCTCCAGGCACCTTGCTGGTGGGAGGCCCGTCGGGTGGCCAGGTGCCCTCTTGGCATTCTGTCCCGCTGTCTTCTGGCTTCTCCGGAGAACAATGCAGGGGTCAGCGCTGAGAGAATACCAGCGCTGAGAGGTACCTTGTTGGCTTTATTTTAAAAAAAGCAACTCACAACACAAAACCTTCTATTATTCTAAAAAGTCTTTCTTTTTCCCCCGTTCTGCTCTCTGTTTCCATGGAAATGGAGCTACTCACCAGCCCGTGAGTCCATGGCTGCCGTGGTTGTATATTATGCATCGTCCTCTTCTTCACGGAAGAAAAAACACCTTGATATCTATTTGTCCTCTTTGTCCAGGGGCCAGGAACTGTCATTGTGTAGCCCTGCATCGGACACTGAGTTGTGGTGGGGGCCAAGAAGAGGGGAGGGCACAGGCTTTCAGAAGACTCCCTTCTTCCTCGTGGCCATCAAGTCCTGGAATAAATGCAACCAGAGGAGCGGATCGGGGTCAGGGACAGAGTTGATCTAGTCCCCCTAACCACTGAGTTCCTACTGGAAACTCAGTAATGGAGGTGCTCCCGGGCTTGACAAGGAGCCTTAGCTGATTTGGGTAGTTGTTCTCTCAGGGAAGAAATCGCTCCGGAGGGGCCCACACGGAAGCTCGGTGGATTTGTGCTGGTAGAGTGACCACTGCTGGTACCCCGCCCCCCCCCACCCCTCCATTCCTTCTCCAATTCTGCACACCCATCCCCCAGCATCTGCAGGCCTTGCTGTTAATGACTGGCACCCGTCACCTTCAGGGGATCCTCCCCGAATGCAAGCGTCACCTCATCTCTGCAGAGTTGGTAAGTGTTTAACAACAAACAAACCAACAAAGACCCTAAAAATCCGAAGTCCCGGCTTGTATCATTTAACCATCTCCTATGGGGCCAATACTCCCACAATGGCTGGTTTCAAGCTACTGAGATGATGTTACTGAATTTGGAGTTGGGAACAATGGCCTCTCGGGAGCCAGTACAAACACGCTCCAGCCCATGACTGCTTGAAAGGGCCTGGGGTGGCTCAGTCGGCTAAGCGGCTGCCATCGGCTCAGGTCACGATCTTGCAGTCCGTGGGTTCGAGCCCCACGTCGGGCTCTGTGCGGACAGCTCGGAGCCTGGAGCCTGCTTCGGATTCCGTGTCCCCCTCTCTTTCTCTGCCCCTCCCCTGCTCGAATCCCGTCTGTCTGTCTCTCTCTTTCAAAAATAAATAAACATTAAAAAAATCGTTTTGCTTAAAGGGTAGACGGTGACCGAAAGTGACAGTGACAGAATATTATGGTTACTTTCGGGACTTGTAGTTATTGGATTTTAGGGTTGTGCAGACTAGAGTTAGAGATACAAGGCAATAAAGAAAATAACTGTGATCGTTCCTTGAAAGTTCTCTGAGTCCCACCATCTTGAGGAAGGCATAGTGGAGGCAATCCAAGGACTGGCGGCTGGTAGGCTAGGGAGCTGTACGTGAAGAAGAATATTTATTTGAGGGAAAAGGCCTTAGTGGGAATAATGAAAGCAACAATAATAGTCATTATCATTTACTGAGAACTTGCTGTGTGCCAAGCACACGCTTAGGGCTCTACTGACATTCTTCTGTAATGTGTTCACACAACAAGTCTTTATTGAGCACTTACTATATACTAGGCACTGTTCTAAGTACCAGCAATCACAGTAGTAAACAAAACAAAGTCCTTGCTCTCCTGGAGCATACACTCTAGTTTGCTGGAGATTGACAATAAACAAATGTGGTTATAATATGTTAAAAAGATGCAAAGAAAACTAAAACGTAAAGAAATGCAGTGACTGGGGCGAGGGTGTATCTGCTTTTCCGGGGGTGTAATAATAGATCACCACCAACTGGGTGGCTTACAACAATGAGAATCGATTCTCTTGCAGTTCTGGAGGCTGGACGTCTGAAATCAAAGTATTGGCAGGGCCGTGTGCTGTCTGAAGGCTCTAGAGGAAAATCTGTTCCACACGTTTCTTTTAGCTTCTGGTGTTGCTGGCAAACCTTAGTGTTCTTTGGCTTGTAGACACATCATTCGAGTCTCTGCCTCTGTTATCTCATGGCATTCTCCCCTGCGTGTCTCCAGCTCTCTTTGCTTCTTCTAAGAACACCAGCCATACTGGATTAAGGCCCGCAGTGAGGGGACATGACCTCATCTTGATTGGATTACATCTGTAAGATCTTATGTCCAAAAAAGGTCCCACTCACAGGTACTGATGGTTGGGGCTTCAACACACCTTTCGGAAAGCCACAACTCAGCTCACCACAGGCTGCCATTTCTATAGAAGTGGATGGCCTCTCTGATAATGTGACATTTGAGCAGAGACCTGGATAGAGCGAAAGAGTGAGCCAGCATGAGCTATGTGGCTATCGAGAGAAACAGTGAGTGCAAAGGGCCTGAGGCAGGGGCAGACTTGGCAGAATCCAGGTGCATCGAGGAGGCTAGTGTTTCTAGAGTATGCAGGGGAGTGGGGTGACAGGAGACCAGGCCAGAAGTGTAGCAAAGGGCTAGGTTATACAGAGTCTGATGCCAACCATGGAGAGGGGGACTCCGAGCAGAAGAGGGGTGTGATTTTTTTTTTTTAAAGATCCCTCTGGCTGCTATGCGGGGAATAGATGGAAGGGAAGGGACAGAGGAAACAGGGAGGCCAGTAAGGAGGCTGTGGCAGATACCTGGGTGACATGTGATACTGACTTGGAACCCAGTGGTAGCTGGGAAGGTGATGAGAAGCGGCTGAATCCTGGGCACATTTGGAAGGTGGCACCCAGCATAGAATCTTCTCCTCTAACACTTTCAGCGACACAATGAGGTAAGTACGTATTACCCCCATTTTTAAAAAAATTTTTTTTAACGTTTTTTATTTATTTTTGAGACAGAGAGAGACAGAGCGTGAACGGGGGAGGGGCAGAGAGAGAGGGAGACACAGAATCGGAAGCAGGCTCCAGGCTCTGAGCCATCAGCCCAGAGCCCGACGCGGGGCTCGAACTCATGGACCGCGAGATCGTGACCTGAGCTGAAGTCGGACGTTTAACCGACTGAGCCACCCAGGCGCCCCTATCCCCATTTTACCAACAAGGAAACTAAGGCTCGGGGAGGTTCGTAAGCTTGCACCAGTGACCTCAACCAGTGACCTTTAGCCATGCTAAAGGTTGGACGTCCCTTTCACTTTCACCCTGCCTGGCTGTGGCCTGTGCGTGGGAAAGAGTCTGCAGTGGACTGAATGGTGGCCCCCCCAAAAGGTGTGTCCATATCCCACCCCCAGAACCTCTGGTGTGACCTGATGTAGAAGAGGGGTCTTCGCAGGGGTAATTAAGTCAAGGATCTTAACATGGGGAGGGTATCCTGGATTCTACAGGTGGGCCCTAAATCCAATGCCAAGTTTCCTGACAAGAGGCAGAGAAGGAGAAGACGCAGCCGCCAAGGAGAAGACCACGTGAGGACAGAGGCAGAGACGAGAGCAATGCGGCCACAAGCCAAGGAACACCCGTAGCCACCAGAAGCTGGAAAAGATGAGGAAGGAACCCCCACTGGAGCCTTCGGAGGGAGCGCGGCCCTGCCGACACCTTGGTTTCAGACTTCTGGCCTCCAGGGCTGTGAGACAACACCTTTCTGTTGTTTTAAGTCACCAAGTTCATGGTCATTTGTCACAGCAGCCCTGGGCCATGAAAAGGGTCAGATGGAAATGAGCTTTTCTTCGGCTCAGCCCGTTATGAGCTGGGGAAACTGGAGATTGTCTCAAGTCTCTGAACTTCATTTTCCTCATCTCTACACTGCAGGCAAATACCTTCCTTGCCGGCCTCTCGGGAGGATTAAAGGAAAGAATGTTTGGAAGTGCTTAGAAGGTTAAAGAACAGAGCACGCTGGCCACAGGTCATGGTCTCGCAGTTTCGTGGGTTCGAGCCCTGCGTCGTGGGTTCGAGCCCTGCTTTGGGCTCACTGTCGTCGGTGGGGAGCCCACTTCAGATCCTCTGCGCCCCCCTCTCTGCCCCTCACCCGCTCACGCTTTCTCTTTCAAAAATAAATAAACATTAAATATATATATATATTATATATATATATATATATATATATATATAATATATATATACATACATACACATTGAGGATACGTGGTAGTACAATGACTCCTTCTTAGCTGAAGCAAATTAGCGTGCGTTTACATGACAAACAAGAAAGAAGTAAGCGTTTTGTCTGCAAGATAGCTGAGCCCCAGTAACGTGTGCCCGGAGCGGTTGCGATAGGAGGTGATGGGGAAGAGTGCGTTGACATCCCGTTCCTTCAAAGCTTTCCGAAGACCGTAGTACGTCCGTTTGGCCGAACGGTTACAGGGAGCGAAGGTTGCCAACTACGATGCCATCAGGAGCTAAGATGCTGTCAGGAGTCACATGACTTGACTGGCCACCTGTCGGGGAGTGAGGTCTCCAGGAGACTGAGCCAGGGGATGGGCTGGTGGTTTGAAACCTGTCCACAGATTTAACGACTCTCCTGCCATCAAGAGGTGGGGTCTAACTGCCTTCCCTTTGAATACGGGCTGGCTTTAATGACTTGCCTCTAATAGGACTCTATTTCCCACTGCGCAGAGATCCAAGGGTGTGTGTCCTGAAAGAGAGCCACAGAGCAGCCGTATCGAGTTATGTGACTTAGACCTTGGATCTCTGAGCCATCACGCAAGAAGCCCGGTTACCCTGGAGCCGCCACGGCTGGAGGCACCACGTGGTGGTAGGGAATGAGGGTTGGGGATCCCCAGCTGTTCCGGGGCCCCAGCTGTTGGGGTGTTTGCAGGCCAGATAAGGACCTGTGAGTGAAGAGGCCTTTGAGGTGCTCTCATCTCCAGCCGCCATCTGGCTGCGATTACCTCTGAGACTCTGGGCGAGAAACCACCAGGCTAAGCTCGGTCAGCCCCCAGGCTAGGAGAGATGAGAACCAATGACTGTTTGCTGTTCCACCCTAAGTTTGGGGTAGTTTGTTATGCAGTCTTATCTTTGGTAACTTCTGCCTGCTGAATAGGGGCATAGAGCTGTCCCTTACCTATGGGTCAACACTGGTCAGTTGGGAATTTGTATGTGGGAATCAGGAAAGGCAGAGGCAGCCGTGTCTGGAGGTGATAACCTACGGGAGTCTCCTTGAGCACAGAGGATCGTCTCTTGGCTTGAAGTCGTGGCAGTGAGGGAGACTCGGCAGCGGGTGGAGACACATGGGAGAAAACGGCAAAACATAATTAAAATAACCAGAAGAAAAAGAAGTCCAAATCAGAGTCTTTTGGTGGTTGACAAAAATCTTCCTCTAGTCCGGGAGCTGAACCGATCATTAAAGGAAAGAGAGGGATCGTGGAAAGAGAGGGATCGTTGAAAGAGCCAATTTGGGGGCACCTGGGTGGCTCAGTCGGTTGAGCATCTCAGTTCGGCTCAGGTCACGATCTCACGGTTCGTAAGTTCAAGCCCTGCTTCGGGCTCACTGCTGTCAGCGCAGAGCCTGTCTCAGATCCTCTGTTCCACTCTCTCTGCCCCTCCCCTGCTTGAGGTCCCTCAAAAGTAAATAAACATTAAAAAAAATAAATAAATCCAGTGCCAATTTGAGTATTCATGTCTTCTTGTCACATTTCTGGGGTAATCCGGAGTATATACTTAACATTCTGTTTTAATAAAGCATAAGTTCCTCTTTCTTTTTTTTTCTTTTTTAAAAAATGTTTATTTATTTTTGAGAGAGAGACATAGAGCGTGAGCAGAGGAGGGGCAGAGAGAGAGGGAGAGACACAGAACTTGAATTGGGCTCCAGGCTCCATGCTGTCAGCACAGAGCCCGACCCGGGGCTCGAACTCACAAACCGTGAGATCATGACCTGAACTGAAGTCGGATGCTTAACCGGCTGAGCTACCCAGGTGCCCCGTCTAGGTTCCCTTTTCAGTTGCGGTCGGGATATCAAGAGCCATTCGGTTTTGGAGGGCCACCTTTTGAATTTATGGGTGACTGCGATTTGGGTTTGGTTAAAGGCGGCCACGGTATGCTTGGCTAAAGCCTGTATTTGCAATTCTACATCAATAAGGACAGCTCCTAGGACGAAGGTGGCCAGGCGATAAAACCATCAAGAAGCCCTCTTTGATATTTAGCCTTAACACTATCCTAATTACAAAGAATCACTGGCAAGTGGAAGACTTGTCTGGGATATGGGCATCCCCAAGTGTCGCATCCAATCCAATCCTAAGTGGGTCCACCCATTACTTCCACAAGTTCATAGTTAACCCCATGGAATGGGGTGCTTTCAGGCTTTTAAGGAGCGACTTTGTCACCCCAGCCACACAGAATTGGTCAAGGTGCTAGTTGAGTTACACAATTGTTGGGGGGTCCATCCCATTTCCCAGATGTTCAAATAACCATATGCCCCAGGGGCCTGTTATTATCCCCACAGAGTAACTAGCAGGAAGACTCTCTATACACGAGCTATCGTGGCAAGTTTTCTGAAGTTTACCTTATGTTCTCTAGCTTAGCCAAACGACAAACATTCAAAGACCATCAGAACTAGAATTTAACATCCACAAAGGTGTGGTGCCGAAACATAACGGTTCATTCTCTAAATCACCCTTATTTCCAGAGGTAGCCAAATCAAGACTAACTCGTTCGAAAGACAAGTCCGTGTTCAACAAATTTGGCCTAATTATTTACATAAGCTCCGCAAGAACAGTGATCGATCGTACAGATCTTTTAAAATCTGCTTTGCTGGAACGTTTTGATTGAACTTTTAGTAGACTCTCAAGGCCAGAAGCCAAGCCAAATACTGGCCATCAGACGTGGTTGCACTGTCTGTAGATTTGGGTGACTTCTTTTTTACGAGGCCCCCAAGATATCCTGAGGTTCCTGCACCTGCCAGGAAGTGGCCTTCTTTACTCTCCTGGTAAGGCTGCTGGGAGCTCTGTAAGCAAGCTATCAGGCCAACATTTCCAAGGGGCTTTATTGGCTCCATAAAGTCAACCTTAGTTCCTTTTAAAATTTTTTAATGTTTCTTTTTTATTTTTGAAAGGGAGAGAGAGAGAGTGTGTGTGTGTGCGTGCAAGTGGGGGAGGGACAGAGTGAGAGGGAGACAGAGAATCCGAAGCAGGCTCCAGGCTCCGAGCTGTCAGCACAGAGCCCGACGCGGGGCTCAAGCTCACGAACCATGAGATCATGACCTGAGCCGAAGTTGGACGCTTCACCAACTGAGCCACCCAGGGGCCCCAGTCAACCTTAGTTCCTTAAAACTGTCAGGTCATATCTGAGTCTATGCATGTCTCTTTCAAATATGACATTGCAGGCAAAGCCTTGGTAAAATAAGCAGGAGAAAATAACAAGGAGAAGGGATTCTTATGGAACTTATGTAAATAACTGTGATTGCCATGGAAGAAAGAACACTCACTGAGACTTTTTGAATTTCAGAAGGTTCAGGTATAGAAAAAAGTTAAATGCTTTAATTTGTTCACAAATGAAGACTCTATCACATTTCTGCAAGTCATAGAAAACTTAAGAGAAAATTTCCTTAATCTGGAAGAGCAAACAGAAAACCAGCGGTGTTTCAAACAAGAATCACAAAAACTGTGATCATCTTCCTCGGTTCATTTAGCCCCATGTTACTAATTCTTATATTCAGTTTGAACGGAGCCTTTTAGTTAGTTCTGGAAATTCTTACCCGTTTCAGTTTTACGATTTTAAAGATATTAACAACCTGTATTTGTTAAAGGTCCCTTTTCATGAATCTCCTTGAAGATGAAACTTGTTTCCCAAAAGCATCAGAACAATAACAGTAAGTGACAAAAGACCCCAAAATGGACATGGTTAAAGATCTGATATGAGAGTTCATCATAATGCAATTGACAAGGTCACTCAGTTATCTATGCGACCCATACCACTTTAGTCATCAGAATATCAAGTGATGACCTTTTACCACACCAACATGACAAGCCTGATTAGTCAAACGTAACACACCAATGAAACAAGCCTGATTAGTCAAAGAGCCTTCGTTTACAATTCAAATCTCAGGGAAGTTTGTTAAAAACATTAGAAAGTTCTGGGACACCTGAGTGGCTCAGTTGGTTAGGCATCCGACTCTTGATTTTGGCTCAGGTCATGATCTCACGGTTCATGGGTGGGAGCCCTGGGTCAGGCTCTGTGCTGACAGTGTGGAGCCTGCTTGGGATGTTCTCTGTCTGTCTGTCTGTCTCTCAAAACAAACAAACAAACAAACAAACAAACAAACAAACATTAAAAAACCCCAAACCTTAGAAAGTCTTAAAGCACATGCCTAAATAGGATTATGGATCATGAAAGACTTGATAAAGACAAAACATAGAAACTGGTTTTTCTGAGCAGGAAAAAAAGAGGAAAAAAGAAAACCTTCATTTACATTTTTCTATCAAGAGCAGACCAACAATCCAAGAAACCTTGATCTCTGTTTCACAGAGAGAAAAGTAGAATTTCAACCTTATACCAGTGTACTTTAAAGATCCATTCGTTTCAATCTTAGTCTGTCCTGACCACACATAAAATCCCTTTCCAAAGATTTCCCTTCACAAACCTTCTACAACTTTCTTTTTTCACATTCATATTTTATTCCAGGCCATTTCTCTCCAAACAACCAGTCTCATTTTAGGACAACATTACCTTCTTTTTCCTCCAACAAAAATGTATTCTCATTCCTTATATCTTTTTTACACATCTCTTACTTTCCTACACATGGAGTCATTTCCCTCATTTCCATCAGTCTTAACTATATTTAGCAGAATTTCAACTCTTAGAGACCTTAGTTAGTCTCCAGGGAAAACTAAGTAGGACCCAATTGTGAATCGTCTGTTACACCAGGATTCTTTAGATGGCAAATCGATGAATACATTTTATCAATAAGGTACAAAGCATGTTTTCCAACAGACCCAAGTATCTTTAGCTTCTCTGCAATAAGAAGCCAAAAGCATAAACCTATGTTCAGTAATCAATGCTTCAGTATTTTATCTCACTTGGAAAAGACTTATATGTCCAATGAATTCAATCCAGTTTGTCATCCAAGCAAAACTTTAAAGTTTCAAGTTACCAAAGGGTTTGAAAGCTATCTGAACAATTACCCATAAAAACTTTGAGACAGATACAATTAACCATCATTTTAGGTCTTTTTGCTAACCAATCACAGCAGAGATAATACAAGCTTATTTGACGTTCAGTAATACTTGGTAGAATGAAAGTTTCATATTTCATGCTATTAACTCTGCAAAGACATGTCTGTCTTAATTAAACCAACAAACTTAAGTTAGTTTACATACCGAATATGTCCCACCTGGGTCCACTTAAAAGTCAAGCAAGGGGCGCCTGGGTAGTTCAGTCAGTTATGCATCTGACTCTTGATCTTAGCTGGGGTCTTGATCTCAGGGTCATGAGTTCAAGCCCAGCATCGGGCTCCACACTGGGTGTTAAGCCTACTTTAAAAGGCCAATCAATTTGTTCCCCATTGTCAGTTTTTGCCTGGGGCACTGGTGGGGAAATCTCAAGTGGGTGGTGTAAGTCCAGCGGGGTGCTCTTTTCTCATTGACAGCGAGGGTAGGAGCAGGGGCCAATGGTGCCGGAGGCACCAAGGACAGTAAAGGAGCCAGTCGTGCAGACTGCACCCAAGGTGGTACAGAAACAGGAGGAGGGAGAAGGGAAAGGAGAAGACGTGCAGTGCCTCAAAGCCCAGAGGGAAGAGAAAGAGTGTTCCTGGTTTCAAAGCTCATCAGCTGGATGTCTCCAGAGGGAAGGAAAACAAAAGCAAAATGAACTATTGGGACCTCGTCAAGATGAAAAGCTTCTGCACAGTGAAGAAAAACAATCAGCAAAACTAAAAGGCAACCCATGGAATGGGAGAAGATATTTGCAAAGGACATATCAGATAAAGGGTTAGTATCTGAAACCTATAAAGAACTTACCAAACTCAACACCCCAAAACAAATAATCCAGTGAAGCAAAGACATGAATAGACACTTTTCCAAAGAAGACATCCAGATGGCCAACAAGCACATGAAAAGATGCTCAAGAACACTCATCATTGGGGAAATACAAGTCAAAATCACATTGAGATACTGGTCAGAGTGGCTAACATGAACAACTCAGGCCACAACAGATGTCAGCAAGGATGTGGATGAAGAGGAACCTTCTTGCACTGTTTTGGGAATGAAAACTGGTGTAGCCACTCTGGAAAACAGTATGGAGGTTCCTCAAAAAATTAAAAATAAACCTACCCTATGACCAGCAATTGCACTACTAGGTATTTATCCAAAGGCTACAGGGGTGCTAATTCAAAGAGGCACATGCATCCCAATGTTTATAGCAGCACTATCAACAATAGCCAAATTATGGAAAGAGCCCCAATGTCCATTGACTTATGAGTGGATAAAGAAGACGTGGTATTTATATACAATGGAATATTACTCGGCTATCAAAAAGAATGAAATATTGCCATTGGCAACAACGTGGTTGGAATTAGAGTGCATTATGCTAAGCGAAATAAGTCAGTCAGAGGAAAAAATATCATGATTTCACTCATGTGGAATTTCAGATACAAAACAGATGAACACCGGGGAAGAGAAGCAAAAATAATATGAAAACAGAGAGGGAGACAAACCATAAGAGACTCGTAAATACAGAGAACAAACCAAGGGTTGCTGGCGGGGTGTTGTGGGGGGGGGATGGGCATTAAAGGAGGACACTTGTTGGAATGAGCTCTAGGTGTTCTATGTAAGTGATGAATCACTAAATTCTATTCCTGAAATCATTTTTGCCCTACACGTTAACTAATTTGGGACTTAAATTAAAAAAAAACCACAGCTCATGAGCTGGGACAGATGAGCAGGTGCCATGTTTTTGCACAAATAAGTAAAAATAGGCAGTCCGTGTTGGGCTGGAGAAGACAGGGAACTTCCTTGAAACAAAAGGAATTTGAGCAGCTGGTTGAGAATATTCCTTAAAGTCTCTGGTCTGAGCTAGCCTAACCAGGGGTAGTTGGCTCCAATTTTCATAGCCATTAGCCCAGAAAATGAATGAGGGAGAAGCCCCCACATACAGCTAGAGGAACCTGGGTCTATTAGGAGGAGCTGTGAGAGAAGGTCAGTGTCCCCTTGGTCAGGGATGGCCTGTGTTTCCTCCAGCAACCTGGGTTTATTAGAAAGAGGCCTATTTAGATACTCCTTGTCTAGTAGGTCGGAAAGGGGGGTTATTGACCTGGTTAGTGGCCAAACACATCCGGCAAGAGGCCCTGAGTTCGGGGTCCTGATTTAGGGCCATGAAACCGTGTAAGACATGTTCTACAGTTTTTGCGAAGGTCGGAGTTTTGGGACAATGTCGTGAAGGCTTGCATGTAGGGGACTTCCAACCATTTGGAGGGGTGCTGGCAAAGGACGTTGAGGTATTACAGTGTTATAAGAAAATAGTATTTTTTTTTTTTTAATTTTTTTTTCAACGTTTTTTATTTATTTTTGGGACAGAGAGAGACAGAGCATGAACGGGGGAGGGTCAGAGAGAGAGGGAGACACAGAATCGGAAACAGGCTCCAGGCTCCGAGCCATCAGCCCAGAGCCCGACGCGGGGCTCGAACTCACGGACCGCGAGATCGTGACCTGGCTGAAGTCGGACGCTTAACCGACTGCGCCACCCAGGCGCCCCAAGAAAATAGTATTTTAATAAGAGTTCCGCGAAAGGGCCAAAGCTCTAGACCTGGGACTTTGAGCTGAGGCCAGGAAACATAAAAAGATGAGATATTTTTCCTTAAGCCTTTGGCAAGGGGTGGGGGAGTCACATTTGTTCCAGCTTTTAAGAACCCAGCCCAAGGACGAGTCCAAAGGAGTAGAGGGGCCAGAGATGTTCAGTTGTCTGGGAAGGGAAAAGAGAAAGGACAGGGAGGGAAGAATGCTTCTGAAGGGCAAAAGGGGAAATCCCCACCCTTTTGGGCAAGGGCCTTGGGCTGGTTCCCCCTGGGGCTGCGGATCTTCACTGAGAAGTAACCTCAGCCACAGGCCGTCAGTTCCGCAAGGAAAACTAGACTCGCTCCACAAAGGGAAAGTCTCAAGAAATTCCCAGAGAATTCCGGGGGGAGCCCCAGAGGGGCAAAGGCCCCTCATGCAGGGTTCCCCCAAATGTGTGTGTGTGGGGGGTGCATAGTCTCCCTGCACGGGCCACCAAATATGGTGTCTCAATCGGATGGGGGTCCCCAAATGTGGGGCAATGATGGGGCAGAAGCCCAGGGCGTAGGGGGTGATTCACCTGAGGGAGAACAAAGGAGATCGAAGTTTACTGAACCCACACAAAGGAGTGGCGAGCAGGACAGTACAGGGGAGACTGCAACAAGGCAGCAAGGGGGAGAGGTTTTCAACAGGGGACGGTGAAGAGGTATGGGGATGAGTGGAATTTTCCCTTTTTTGGTAACTATGCCTGGTTGTAAGTAGCCGGTTGGTTAGTTTAGGGCCTGTGGATATTTTGAGGCAGGGGGGAGGGGGAATTCGCCTGATGGGCTTGTCTGTATTCAGCCAGGGGGTTGCTGTGGCCTTTTTACTTTGGTCAAGTTTTCACTGCTCAAGGCTATTGTCTAAAAGTGGCCACAGGGCGCCTGGGTGGTTCAGTCAGTGAAGCATAAGACTCTTCATTTCCATTCAGGTCACGGGTCTCCCAGTTTGTGAGAGATCAAGGCCCGTAGAGGGCTCTGGGCTTACAGTGCACAGCCTGCTTGGGATTCTCTCTCTCTCTCTCTCTGTCTCTCTCTCTCAGCCCCTCACCCGCTCTCTCTCTCTCAAAAAATAACTAAACTTAAAACATAACTAAATGAAAGGAGCCTCACATACATGATACAGAAGCAGCATGGGAAGTGAACGATCATTTTTATCTGAGAGGGGAAAAGGGACAGCCGAGGGTCAGGGAAAGCTTCTTTGCGGGTCAGAGTTTAGTTTTGAAGCCTGAATAGAAATAAAGGGAGATTTCCTGTAAAGCCCTTCACATGCATGGCCTTTCTCAGGCCCTAGGATGGGCCTTAGTAATATACTCATACGGTCCCCTATTTTTGTAAAATTTGAAAACGATGTTTTAACTGTAATCGGTTAAAACCTTGTATTTGTCAAGGTTCTCCAGAGAAATGGAATATTTATTTATGTATTTATTTATTTATTATGTTTTTTAAGGTTTATTTATTTTTGAGAGAGAGAGAGAGAGACACGGTGAGCAGGGGAGGGGCAGAGAGAGAGGGAGACACAGAATCCGAAGCGGACTCCAGGCTCTGAGCTGTCAGCACAGAGCCCCACGCGGGACCCGAGCCCACAAATGGCGAGATCATGACCTGAGCCGAAGTCGGATGCTCAACCGACTGAGCCACCCAGGCGCCCCTAAGTTTATTTATTTATTTTGAGGGACAGAGAGTGCAAGCAGAGAGGGGGTAAAGAGAGAATCCCAAGCAGGCTCCGCCCTGTCAACACAGAGCCCAATGCGGGGCTCAAACTCACGAACTGCGATATCGTGACCTGAACTGAAACCAAGAGTCGGACGCTTAAACCGACTGAGCCACCCAGGCGCCCCGCAAAACGATTCTTGTCTAAAGACATGCAAGTTCTGTGCTGTCTGGGAGAGGTTCAACTGACTTCCTTAAGCCCTGGAGAAAAACTGGATTATAAGGTCTCTTAAAGGACCCCCGTTCTGATTGGCTTGTAGAAATAAATAAGCACTTCCGTACATTGAATATTCCCCAAATTACCAGAAAATAAGAAAATTGAAGTTCAAATTTTTAAATGTGTTAGAATTATATAAAAAAAAAAACCCTACAGAAACTAACTCAAAAACATTTAAAAATCCAATATCTTAATTTAGGTAAATCTTCAGTAAATAAGACTAGCTTACTATTTGGGGTTTAATAAAAACAGATGCATTTTCTCTGATTTATTCCATGTGTTTATGTTCTTCCCAACTTGCAGAGATTTACCGACCAAATAAACTAGTGTTTCTTTGGTTTAATTTTTAAGCTTATAGAAATATAAATTTGTGTTTAACCAGATGGAATCATTATGCTCACAAATTTTATGACGACAGAAATTGCACTTTGTAGTCTGCCCATTTGAAGAGAATTTCCAAGATTTTCAGGGTGCTCAGAAATTGGATTGCTATTAAATTGAAATAGTGGATATTCATTGGATGCCTAGATCATTCCTAAATAAGTTAGAATGCTAAAACACTGATTATGAAGTATAGCTTCTTTTTTTTTTTTATACGCTTGTAGAGAGGCTATATCTTTGAGTCTGTGAAGGAATGTGTTCATTTTTGCCACACTGAGAGTTTAGTGCTTGTAGGAAGTTGTGTTATGAGTATTGAGTATTCACGAGCTCTACAAATGCATCAAATCCTGGTGTGTGACAGACAGTTCTCAATCCTTCCTGCTCCCCCCACAGTCCTCTCTGTGCAATAGAAATTATTTTAGTTAATAGTTATGGAGGGGAGGAAAAACATTTCCTCTACTCTCTTAGATTCAGTGACTGGGTACTGCAAATTAAACTGACAAAAGACAGATTAACAGAAGGAAAAAACCCAAAGTTTATGTGTTCATGCAATGCACATGCATGTGGGAGAACGCAATGATGAGTAACTCAAAGGGGTGGTTAGAACTTGGGGCTTATATGCCATGTTGATAGGCGAAGGGAAGGGAGACAAAGGCATTAATGAGAAAACAAATGATGTTTGGAGAAGTGGGTTTTCAGGAGAACACACAGGAGATAAAGAGTTTCTAGTGATGTTTCTCCATATAGGTATGAGTACTCTCCTTCTTGGGCCATAAAGCTCCCCTGGAGGAGGAATTTGGGGGTAGGTTTTATCGGCATTCTCCCTTCTGGGAGTAGATCTAACCTAAAGAGGATTGCTTTTAGTCAGGTAAGGGAACCTCTGAGAAGAGTTTTTGTTTTTCTTTTTTTATTTTTATTTTCCTGCATCTGTTGAATCTCAAATGTCTTCAGCTTAAAATAAACTTTATACCAGCTCTGGGTTTCCAAGTGGGTCCCCATAGTTATCATGAGTATAGATGATTAAAACAATACTTAGGAGGAACACTTTCAGGAAGATACACTTGTGTGTGTGCTTTTGTGTTTCCATCAAAATAGTTTTGTCTCAGAATTGGCAGTTCTATCTTTCTCTGCATGGCTTATTTCACTTAGCATCACACTCTCCAGTTCCATCCACGTTGCTACAAAAGGCCATATTTCATTCTTTCTCATGGCCACGTAGTATTCCATTGTGTATATAAACCACAATTTCTTTATCCACTCGTCAGTTGATGGACATTTAGGCTCTTTCCATAATTTGGCGATTGTTGAGAGTGCTGCTATAAACATTGGGGTACAAGTGCCCCTAGGCATCAGTACTCCAGATACCATATGGTTTCACTCTTATGTGGATCCTGAGAAACGTAACAGAAACCCATGGGGGAGGGGAAGGGAAAAAAAAAAAAAAAAAAGAGGTTAGAGTGGGAGAGAGCCAAAGCATAAGAGACTGTTAAAAACTGAGAACAAACTGAGGGTTGATGGGGGGTGGGAGGGAGGGGAGGGTGGGTGATGGGTATTGAGGAGGGCACCTTTTGGGATGAGCACTGGGTGTTGTATGGAAACCAATTTGACAGTAAATTTCATATATTAAAAAATAAAAAAATAAAAAAAGAATTGGCAGTTCTAAAAATTTTTCTTTTTTGCTTGTTTTTTTTTTTGGGGGGGGGGGGGCGGGTAGAAGGGGAATCTCCAAAAGGACGCCCGAAAGGTAGTTTGTTGTTGCTGTTTTTCTGGGCTGTTGCTAATGATATTTACCATATTGGAAATTGAGAGTGAGAAATTGTTTAAATGTATAAGTACTCAGTGACTAAAGACAGTAATGATGAACATGTTACATGTTAACAGCATCTTAGTATTGTTACTAAATGAGTTCTGACTTATAAACCCTCTGAGGTCTGCCCTAAAGTGAAGTGTCAGTTTATCCCAGAATATGAACAAGCTTAACAAAAAGCAAAACTTGGAGAGTGGATTTTATTTGCCTTAGTTTGTAATCCTTGAGGCTAAAAAGCTATGAAATGGGTTAAACTCTGAGCAAAGTTTGCCCAGCTTTGATGGCTTGTTTCTTTGGTTTACTTTTTGCCTTTATGTATAGTATGAATACTTTTTGTCTGTACTTTGCCTAGATGACAATTTTCTATGCTGTATGTTGACTTTACTGTACTATTGGTCACTTAAACAAAAGTTCTCACTTGCTAAAGAGCTAAAATTCATTATAGGCATGTTAAAATCTATACACGTTAAAAACGTTTTCTTGTCACTTTGGTTAAACAGGTAACTACGTATGGTTTCTTTGTTACCCATGGTCCCATCACGATCAAGTGATAACTTTTTTTGATAACTTTTTTTTTTTTTAATTTTTGCCCGTCTACAGCAAATCCTAAGTAAAACCTGAAACAAAATAAAACCCTCGGGGTATCTTTTTCTACCTAAAACTATCTTTCAGGTATTTCGAAGAGCCCCTGGACAATTACAAAGATTTGTTCTTTTGTCTTGTGAAAAAGATGTGTTAGAAATAAATTGAGTTTCTTTGATGAATTGTTATTGATGAGTTGTGTGGAACTACGCACTTGGTATATTCATGATATATTATGCCTCAGGATTATTATATTATATTATATGACTTATGTTGGCATTTTATTTTACATTATGCCTCAATATTTTTCTCTAAAAATATGTTTATCCAATTTTATAAATCAGATGCAGTGTTCATTACCTTCCTTCATAACAGTCTTAATCATAATGCTTGTAGACATGATGTCTAAAACTTTTCAGAGTGGCCTTATTCGTCTATTTTTCATGCCACAGACATAACCACATTTCCTTATCAGTTGCATTATTCTTCTTATGAACTTTTGTCAGATCTTTCACTTTTCTTTAAATGTCTTATTTTCTTTTTTGAGAGACAGAGAGAGAGGGGGGGAGGGGCAGAGGGAGAAGGGGGACAGAGGATCCAAAGCCAGCTCGCCGACCACAAGATCATGACTTGAGCTGAAGTGGGGCGCTCAACCGACTGAGCCGCCCAGGGGCCCCAGATCTTTCCCTTTTTGAAACTTATCAGTAGTAAATTAAATGCAGCCCTTTCAAGTCTGTGTCATCTACAGATCTTTTGGGGGGGGTGTTCTTGATTTGTTCTGATGCTTCCCTGAAGGCTCTGTAATGAGCACAGGCCAAGGTTCTTGTCTTTAATATGGAAAGCCTGTCTCAGAACCCCACGGACAAGGACAGGCTTCCCACGGCATCAGTTAGAAAAGTTTGAGACCGAATCAGTGGGCTGAATTAGGAGGTAGGCTCTAACCCAAGATGCAGAGGACCGAGAATTAATCACATACAACCGAACGCATTGCTGAAGGACGGTGGTAGTTTTGTTTCGAATATTACCGAGGCTAGTTTAATGTTTGCTATAGTCTGAATGCTTGCGTCCCCTCAAAATTCGTGTGTTGAAACTGAATCCCCAACGTTGGTGGTATGATGGGGTGGGGCCTTTGGGAGGTGGTTTGGGATCAATGCGCTTTATAGAAGAGACCTCAGAGAGTTAGCTTGCGCCTTCCGCCCTGTGAAGACACAGAGAGAAGATGGCCGTCTAGAAGCAAGTGAATCTGGTGACACCTTGATCTTGGACTTCCCAGCCTCCAGTACTGTGAGAAATAAACGTCTATTGTTTTATAAGCCCCCAGTCTATGGCATTTTGTTATAACAGCCCAAAGAGATTAAGGCAACGTCCTATTTTCTATTTATAAGGAAGCCCCCTTTTTTTCTTCTTAAGAAAAAAAAAACCTATTGAAAACAAGACAACAGGGCCCAAATGGATTCGCTTACGTTAAACCGCACGCTACCAAACTGAGATAATCCTTAATGACAGTTTTGGCTCTCCCGGAAATGGAATCTTCCACTGGTCAGTCAGGAACTACCTGATAGGCCCTTGTGATCCCCTAAAAGAAAGTGACCTTGCCACAAGCAATCCACTTCGTGTTAGTATAACTTCCTTGTCTCTGCTCCCTCCTGCCTATAAAAGCCTCTCATTTTGGGGGCGCCTGGGTGGCTCAGTCGGTTGAGCGTCCAACTCGGCTCAGGTCATGATCTCGTGGTCTGTGAGTTCCAGCCCCATGTCGGGCTCTGTTCTGACAGATCAGAGCCTGGAGCCTGCTTCGGATTCCGTGTCTCCCTCTCTCTCTGCCACACCCCTGCCGTGCTGTGTCTCTCTCTCTGTCTTTCAAGAATGAATAAACATTAAAAAAAATTTAAAAAAAAAGAACTAAATTTTGGCTCTATGGAGAACTGGTCTGGTAACTGGATTGGGGGACCTCAACACAAAAGGCATTTACTCAAATTTATTTATAGGTACTGCAGGTAAATCCTGGTGGTGAGAGTTTCTTGGCCTGGCTTCCTAGCTTCAGCAAGGCAAATAATACAAGGCTTTTAAAAGCCAATCTGAGATTCCTTATGAAAATTTCCAGCAAACGTAAGAAGGCTTCTTATGTGGGACATTAACCCTCTTCCTGCACCTATCTAAACAATCAGGCCAGACCTAGGGAGACCAACACTATTTTGTCATCTTGAATAATCTTTCTTTAAGGTTGTTTTTGATTACAAGTGGGAAAACTTGTAGTGGAAAAGCATGCCTCAGTGCAAAATTACCCACCATCTAAAGGGCATGCTCTGGGTTATGGGGCCATTTTCCAAATCTTGAAGTTGTAAATAACAGATTCCAATACAAAACGATTCTTGGGCATAGATGTGTGAAATCTGTTCTGTCCTGTTCAACCGATCTCCCTCCTCTGTTGTAGAAAAACCAGTTCTGCCTTTGTTTGCATATTCATGTCAATATCCTTTTTTTTAAAATTTTTTTTAACATTTATTTATTTTTCAGAGTGAGAGAGACAGAGCATGAGTGGGGGAGGGGCAGAGAGAGAGGGAGACACAGAATCCGAAGCGGGCTCCGGGCTCCGGGCCGTCAGCACAGAGCTCGACGCGGGGCCCGAACCCACAAATGGCGAGATCATGACCTGAGCCGAAGTCGGACGCTCAACCGACTGAGCCACCCAGGTGCCCCCATGTCAATATTCTTTTACGCCGTATTATATTTGTGCTGTTGTTGACTTTACCTTTGAGGTGGCTGTCATGTCTTCCTGAATCATTATCCGACTGAGTTAAAGAAATCTTTCATGCATGTTCATTTTTATGGCAGTGTAAAAGTCATGATTTGGGGATTTTTCGAGAACTATCTTTGAACGGTAGTGAGGAAAGCAAGGTTTGAAATGCACAAAGGCAGAAGCCAATCATATGTGTAAAATTCTGCGTGGAAGATTTGGTTCTCAGTGATGGCTAGTCAGAGCAGCTTTCTCCTACTAGGAAATACTTTACGATGCCACAGACACAACAAAACAACTAATGCGCTTTGGAAGTGGGTTGGTCTATTAATTAATAAAATTTGTGTATCTGTTTCAGGAAGCATTGTCATATTTGTGTTACATGCTTTAAAACTTGCATGACATGTGTTTTTACACTTGTAATTTGATGGGATATACTTCCTAGTTCTAAATAAATATTGACTTTCAAATTGAATTTTGTATTTGCAATTTGTATTCTATTTCTTTGTGTTAAATTTTATTTATTTATTTTTGAGAGAGGGAGAGAGACAGAGAGCACGAGCAGGGGAAGGGCAGAGAGAGAGAGAGAATCCCAAGCAGGAGGCTCCGCACTGGCAGTGCAGAGCCTGACGTGAGGCTGGGACTCATGACCATGAGATCATGACTGGAGCCAAAATCAAGAGTCAGCCACTTAACCTACTGAGCCACCCAGGAGCCCCATATTGTGTTCTATTTCTTTCTTTCTTTCTTTCTTTCTTTTTTTTTTTTTTTACTTTTTTAAATGTTTATTTTTGAGAGAGAGAGAGACAGAGTGCAAGCAGGGGAAGGGGAAGGAGAGAGGGAGACACAGAATCCGAAGCAGGCTCCAGGCTCCGAGCTGTCAGTACAGAGCCTGACGCAGGGCTCGAACTCATGAAGCATGAGATCGTGACCTGAGCTGAAGCTGGACGCCCAACCAACCGAGCCACCCAGGCGCCCCACGTGTTGTGTTTTTTTTAATGCAGGCTTTTAAAATTTAAGTTATGATTGTTATCCCTTTTCTGCTCTCACTCCTTTCTACTTCTCCTTGTGTTCAGTAGCATTGGATTAGCAAGCAGCAAGTGTCAAAGGAAAACCAGAGGCGGATGGGAATTAAAGTGGTGAAAACAGAGTTTATCGAGGGCTCTTACAATACGTGAAAAGAAACTTCGGTAAAGAACCAGGCTCAATTTGGAATAGAGCACAAGCAAGTGGAAATTTATAGCCTAGGAGCAGGGAGGGGGGTGTATCTGTGGATGGAAAATGGTTAAGAAGAAATGTCGGGGGTCAGGGGAATTCTGGGTAAACCAAGCTATCAGGATTCTTGCTGAGGGCAGGCTAGGGTAATGAGACATTGCTGGGGGAAGGGTGGTGGAGGATCCGGAACCGGGTCATATATGGAGGGTGACCAGCTATGGAAGGTGAGGGATGCTGGCTTAACCGATGTTAGCGGGATTCTTGCTAAAACTAGACAATGCCAAGATGAATACGGAAATCCAAAAGCTGACACCCAGCTGAAAAGTTCAGGGGAGCCTGAGTAGAGTTTGGTCAAAGAGGGAATCTTTGTCAGAGGTTAACGGTAGGAATTCAGCAAGTGGAGGTTGCACTGGGGATACATCTAATTTAGGCTTAACGGGCTCTAATTATGTGCTCATCGGTCATTTTGGTCAAACAAAAAGCGAATCCAGACTTGGTGCTGATGTCGATCTGCGAGCCTGTAAGAGGCTCAGAAGACAGGCCTTTCTTTGAGAGCAGGAATAAACAAGGCAAAATAGAATGGGGTGTGGGCAAGAGTGATGAAGATAACACACAGTTCCCAACACAACACACAATAAGACGGTGCGGACATATTGGACAACCAGTGTGGTCAATCCAAAGAATATTACAGAATATTAAAGATCCACCAACTGAACAAGAAAACTTGGAAAGTCCTGAAGGAAACTTGATAGAGCTTTGCCCAAATTTGATGACTCCCCTAAAAATGTCCATATTGCATGAGTTGTGAAGCTGAAAGGAACATTTCTAAACCACCAATTATAAAAAATATTTTTTATTATAAATACATATATATATATATATATATTTTTGAGAGCGGGAGAGAGTGAGAGAGTGTGCACGCACGACAGGGGGAGAGGGATAGAGGGGGAGAGACAGAGAGAGAGAGAGAGAATCCCGAGCAGGTTCCATGCTCAGCACAGAGCCCAACGTGGGGTTTGATCCCATGACCCTGCGATCATGATTTGAGCTGAAATCAAGAGTCAGACACTCAACTGACTGAGCCACCCAGGTGCCCCTTTACGAAATAAATTTTGATCGCTTGGACCAGAAGGAAGGCAATTATCTTTTCCTTCTTTCTACTGGGAAATTATATTACGAAGTCTGTGTTGTCTTGGCAAAGTGAGCAAAGGCACTGTGGTTGAGTTTTAGAAAATGGGCCCCAAAGTGGCATATCTCTTAGCAAAGTGACTTTGCAGCTCCTCTGTGGGAATCTGCACTGGCCTCGTGACTTAATTTCACCGGTAGAATGTCGCAAGGGTGACACGGCGCCCTCTGCTTTGCAGCTTCTGTTCGCCCCCTCAGGGCGCTCCTGTAATAAGGTGGAGAAGACCAGGCTACGTGATGAGAAACCATGAGGAGAAAGAAGGTCAGCCGACCACGGGCATCAGGACCGCAGACATGCGGGTGAGGCCATCTGGGACCGTCCAGCCTTCCTTGATGGCGATTGCATGAGTCAGTCTGGAGGAGACCCACCCACAGAATTGTGAGAAATAAGAAATCATTGTTTCGAGCCACTGAGTTTTAGGGCATTTTTTAAATCATAGGTAACTGATATAAGTATATAGCCCGAACTGTATAAAAACAAATAAATAAGCAAGCAAACAGTATGGAGTACGGCAGGTGATTAGTTAATAAAAATGCAAGGGCATCTTTTTTGGATTTTATGATATTGACGTTGTGGTACTTACCGGCCTTTTACATTTGGTCGCCCACTATCATGTCTTTCTTATTCTAAATAAATATTCACTTTCCAGCCTCGTTCTGTGCTTGTAACTTTGTATTCTTTTCTTAAAGAAGGATCCCCAAATCATTTAAGCCTTAGGCCCCACAAAGCCCGGGGCTAACAGGAAGTCCTCTCTTCCTCAGTCACTGTCTCCCCCACCCCCGCCCCGCCTGAGCTCTGTCCCCTCAGGTTTTAAGCTTCCTTTCACGTGTACCCCAGCTCCTTGGAGTCCCCCTGCTTCCTGAATACACCTCTTATTCTGGACGTGTGATCCCTGGGGATAAAAGCCCTAAACAATATTAAAGTATAAGCTCTGGCCACCTATGGAGTCACTAATGGTATGTCTAGGATGATGAAGAAGGGGAGGAGAGCACATCCGGGAAATGGCCTGTTCTCAATGTGTGGCAGGCGGATGCTCGAGCCATCCAGAAGGGGGGAAAATAGCCTTGGTGTCCCCATCAGAGGGTGAGGGGGTGTCTCTTAAGACCTGGGACATCCTTCTCTTCAAGCTTGGAAGCCTGACTTTGGGTGGGATTCTGCTTTGGGAATGGAGTCAGGAAGGTTCTTTGTTAAGAAATAATGTAGGTGGCTAGTGAGGGTGAGATAAATAAGGACCCAGGTGGGCAAGTGAGTTATTTTTTGCAGTATAGCATGGCGGTTAAGAATCAGACTGACCACGTTCAAGTCCTCACTGCTGTTTGCCCTTGGGAAAGTTGCTAAAGTTTTCTGTGCCTTAGTTTTTTTCATGTATAAAACGGATCTACCTATAGTATCTGTCTGTTCTGGTTAAACCTTCCCAAACGTAGTGGTGTAAAACAACCACCATTTTATTATAGTCAGACATCTGGGGGGGGGTCAGGAATTCAAACGGGGCACAAAGGAGGCGGTTCATCTCTGTTCCCCGATGTTTGGGGGTCCCATCTGGGAAGATATGAAAAATTGGGGTGACTTGAAGTGTGGGTGGGGGTGTGGAATCATTTAGAGGCTTCATTCCTTACACGCCTGACTTCTGGGCTGTATTCAAGGGACGATGGGATTGCTGACCAGAACAACACCATGTGGCCACTCCAGGTGGCTTGGACTTCTCACAGCTCGGCAACTGAGTTCCAAGAGGGAGAAGAGAACCTGGAAGTAAGCGTCCTGTGAGAGTCAAACAGAAGCTATGTGGCCTTTCATGACTTAGAGAGTCATGTAGCCTCACTGGGCTGTACTCTAGAGGTTGAAATAGTCGCCAGCTCACCAAGATGCAAGGAGAGGGGACATAGACCCCACCTTTTGATGAGAGGGGTTGCCAAAAACTTGGGGGCAGTCCAGCTTTAACATCATCGCACTATCTCATAAGGGAGTTGTGAAGACTGAGTTATTATACACAAAGCACTTAGAACGGGGCCCAGCTCAGTGCAGATGTCATTAGGTGAAAGCTTTATTGTTATTTGCAGGACCTAGTTCTTCTGGGCAAAGTGTTTGCCAGAGGAGAGGGCAGAGTTGGGGAATCATGTTGAGGGACTGACCCTCGGTGGGTGTCAGCCGAGAGGGAGGTTGGGAATGCCTTCGGGGTGGGTGGCCCAGCTCACACAGGACCTATCGCCTGGGCTGTGGCTTCAGGGATGGCTGTCAGCTGTCTTGCCCGGGGTCTGTAGAGCCCAAATGCATTTGGGTCCACCAGAAACATAACTCGACACAGCAGGGCCCCTCATTCCCTTGTGGAGCTGTTTCTGCCGGAGTCTGCCCCTGGAGGGTGACCCCAAGATGCCTCAGGGGCCCATAAGCACAGGCCTCCTTCTGGGGAGGCTGCTCTACTCTGGACAGTAACCAAAGCCCTGAAAGGTTCTGGTAAACACTAAATCCCACTGCAGGGGGAACAGTGTCCATGTGTGCGCCGCATATTTGGGAGAGAGCAAAACCCTATTTTGCAAGCGTCTCTGGGCACAGCTACCTTCTGTTCAGCAGCAGTGACAAAGGCGGATATTTAACATCTCTTTGCAAAACAACCCCCAAAGCCCTTGCTACTCTACGTGTGGTCTGCGGACCAGAAGCATGGGCATCACCTGGGAGTTGTGAGAAAGGCGGTATCTCTGGCTCCACCCCAGACTTTGCCTTTTACAAAAGCTCCGGATGCTTCTTCCATGCATTAGAGTTTGGGAAACACAGATATGATTTCCTGGTGGACCTTCACTTCCCCTTCTCAGGCTAATTCTCGACACTTCATGCCCTGCTCCATCTTTATCCTCATTTATTTAAAAGAAGGTACAATGGTCTCAACACCCAAATTTCACCCAATGAACAATCCAGTGAAGAAATGGGCAAAAGACATGAATAGGCACTTTTCCACGGAAGACATCCAGATGGCTGACAGACACATGAAAGAATGCTCAAATTCACTCATCATCAGGGAAATGCAAAGCAAAACCACAATGAGATACCACCTCACACCTGTCAGAATGGCTAACATGAACAACTCAGGCCGCAACAGATGTCGGCGAGGATGTGGAGAAAGGCGAACCCGTTTGCACCGCTGGGGGGAATGCAGACTGGTGCAGCCACTCTGGAAAACAGTGTGGAGGTTCCTCAAAAAATCAAAAATAAATCTACCCTATGACCCGGCAATTGCATTACTAGGTATTTATCCAAAGGATACGAAAATGCTGATTCGAAGGGGCACATGCACCCCAATGTTTATAGCAGCATTATCAATAATAGCCAAAGTATGGAAAAAGCCCAAATGTCCATCGACTGATGAAAGTGTAAAGAAGATGCACACACACACACACACACACACACACATATACATGATGGAATATTACTCAGTCATCAAAAAGAATGAAATCTTGCCATTTGCAACAACGTGGATGGAACTATAGTGTATTATTTTAAGTGAAATAAATCAGAGAAAGATAAATATCATATGATTTCACTCATATGTGGAATTTAAGACACAAAACAGATGAACATAGGGGAAGGGAAGGAAAAAGAAGATAAAAAATGAGAGGGAGGCAAACCATAAGAGACTCTTAAATACAGAGAACAAACTGAGGGCATTGGGTGTGGGGGCTGGGCTAAAGGGGCGATAGGTATTAAGGAGGACACTTGTTGAGATGAGTACTGGGTGTGATATGTACGTGATGAATCACTAAATTCTACCCTTGAAATCATTATTACACTACACGGTAACTAACTTGAATTTAAATAGAATTTAAAACAAAAAAAATTAAAAGATAGTGAATGGTGACTTCCTGAGATAGGGCAAGGGCAGTGTCAGATCATAGGAAGTGTCTTTGCAGAGTAAGAACCATTTTTACTCAGAGTGGATGAGAAGGAGAGGGAGCTGGACTATAATTCTTTTTTTAAATGTTTTTAATGTTTATTTCTGAGACAGAGACAGCGCATGAGCGGGGGAGGGGCAGAGAGAGAGAGAGAGAGAGGGAGACACAGAATCCGAAGCAGGCTCCAGGCTCCGAGCTGTCAGCACAGAGCCCGACTTGGGGCTCGAAATCACAAACCGTGAGATTGTGATCTGAGCCGAAGTCGGACGCTCGACCCACGGAGCCACTCAGGCACCCCTATAATTTCTGACAAAGAGGAAAGGAAGCCACGATACTGATGACTGAAAAAACCCACAATATCTGGTGTCAGGGGAGGTGAGGAGGGGGAGAGACAGGCCAGAGCCGGGGAGTTGTTGTGTGTGACTGAAAACACAAGTGGGCTTCGTGCACGTGGGCTTCTTTCTCCTTCTGGATGATGTCAAACGCTTGGAGTCTGGAGGTGAGCCTTGCCCTCCCCTTTTCCAGCCTTCAGAGCGACACGGGGGGAGTTTTACGGGATTTGATTGTGGGAGATCTGAGTTTCCTTCGGTAGAATTCTAGGAGGAATGGAGAGAAGAGGAAAGATGGTTGCCCAGATATTAGTTCCGGTCCCGCACCCCGAGCCACTGTTACGGTGACTCCGTTCACCCACATCTCTCCCGGGGGTCCCCCACCCCCTGCCACCCCACTACCTGCTTGCAGATCGCCCACCCCCCGTTCCTTCATGGCCTGCTCCCCTTCAGGGGCATTTGTCTATCTGCCATATAGAGGTTCTAGGACTCAAGAGAGCAAGATGAAGTCAATGATCACAACGTGGGCACATCTGTGGGACCCCCCCCCCCGCCGAAACTCATACGGTAAGGGACCTCCTCTGTAGCCCTCCAGGGACGTGCAAATCCAGTCCCATTTTCTGGGTTCCAGTTCGGTTCCATAACTCCGTGCTCCTGTTCCAGCCTCCCTGGCTGATGCCCTCTCTCACCTCACTGAACCCCTGTACTTGGGAGCAATTAGAGGGTCCGGCAATCTCCGTGACCCGCCCGACACACGTCTTTCTTCAGTTTACCACTGCGCCCCAGCCCTCGGCACCTTGTAGCTGAACAAGGGGCGCAATGGTGCAATCCGCTGGGTAAGTTCTGAGCTCCTAAGGGGGGTTTGCCTCAGCAGCTCCAGGGGCCCGCTGGCGTCTTAGCGTGGGAAGGGGGAGATTTGAAAGGCAGTCTGAACGGGAACGAATGCCCAGGGTTGGCGAAATCCGGTGGCCACCCGTCCTGACTTCCATTTTAACCTCAGTGTCTTCAGAACGAGCTACTTTTGCAGTCATTCACCCCACGCGTTTTTGGCTAGGTGATTCCAGGGGTCGACATGGCCATTCATGTGTGTGCGTGTGTGTGTGTGTGTGTGTGTGTGTGTGTGTTTGCAAATGCCTTTCTTATCCATCCGTGGTTATGTGAGACTCTGTGTGTAGGAGGGAGGGAAGGTCTGGTGAGCACCTTTACTCCATCATAAATTTAGCTCAGTCTGGCAATTTGCTCTGAGGTAAGCTTTTCCAGATATTTCTTTGAACACGGCTTCTCTCCTCACAAACACACTGGCTGTGGTGGGCGGAGGGGGGGTGTCCCACGGTTCTGCAAAGCCTGTGCTGGGAAAAAGGGCACAGGCGGATTTTGCTGGGTCTTTGTCTTTTATTTTTTATTTTTTCTCTTACTAGATAATGTGTACGTTCTTCCTCACCAACCGAGTTCTGTATGCCACCCTTCCTGCAGGAAATAATTAATTGAATGACCCCTCAGCTAGGAATTCTGGAAGAAAGGCATTCAAGCACATCTAGGCTGGTTTGAATCAAAATTGGGGTAGCAACGGAAGTCTCGAAGGGACAGCCAGCAGAACTGCAAATGTCAGCAGAAGTAAAGCTCACAAAAGCATTCTGTAGCCCCTCCGACGTGAAGAGGACCAATAAATGTGAATTCAGGGTGTCTTCTGCTCGCTCAACCTAAATTGTGCGTCTTCAGGGAGAAGTGAGTAAGAGACCCTTTTCAAGGCTGGATGGTGTATGCTGTTGACTGAGGGTTCTGAGAAGTGGAGGCTCTGATGGGGCACCTGCGTGACTCAGTTAAGCGTCCCGCTTCAGCTCAGGTTACGGTCTCGCGGTTCGTGAGTTCGAGCCCCGCGTCGGGTTCTGGGCTGACAGCTCAGAGCCTGGAGCCTGCTTCGGAGTCTGGGTCTCCCTCTCTCTCTGCCCCTCCCCTGCTCATGCTCTGTCTCTCTCTGTCTCTCTTTCTCTCTCTCTCTCTCCAAAAAACAATAATGAAACTTTAGTAAAAACGACTTAAGGAAGTGCAGGTTCGGGTATGTGTCTCTGTGGAATCATTCTTGACGCATGTTGATTAAGGAATCAGTATTTTCCGAGCCTCTGGATGATGGGAAAGTCACTGTGGACTTTCTAGTTAGAGGCCTTGTAAAAAAAAAAAAGTACCAATCTGTTGGGTCAAATGTGCAGTGCCCCATGAACCTTTATTGAGCACCTACTATATAACGGGCACGGTCAATGATGTTGGGTTGAATAAAACTGGCAATGCCTCTGCTCTCGATAGTGGCTGTTAACATGCGTGTTGTGCCTAGTATGGGCCCCAATACTCTTATAAATGCTTTACACATATTAAGTTAATTCTCACCAAAAACTTATGTGGAAGGCGCCATTACCCCCATTTTACAGATGGGGAAACTGAGGCACAGAGAGATTAAATAACCTCCCTCCAAGGTTACGAAGCTACTGTTAGGCTGGTACTCAACCTAGTCTGCCTTCTGAGGCTAAGCTCCCGGTTGCTGGGCAACACTACTTTTCAGGGAGCTTATCTCGAAGTGAGGAAAGATACACCATAAACACATAAACAGGTAATTAAGGAAAAATCCACGGAAGTGCTCTGAAGAAAATAGAAAAAAGCTCTCTTCCGATGAACAGTCAGGGAGTGCCTGGGTGGCTCAGTTGGTTAAGCGTCTGAACCTTTTTTTTTTTTTAAAGGGAAGCATTTATTTAAGTGTTGATTTATTTTTGAGAGAGAGAAAGACAGAGCGTGAGCTGGGAAGGGGCAGAGAGAGGGAGAGGGAGACAGAATCGGAAGCAGGCTCCAGGCTCTGAGATGTCAGCACAGAACCCCACGTGGGGCTCGAACTCACATACCGTGAGATCATGACCTGAGCCGAGGTCGGACGCTTCACCAACTGAGCCACCCAGGCGCCCTTAAGCATCCGACTCTTGATTTGGGATCAGGTCATGATCCCGCGGGTCATGAGTTCGAGCTCCACAGCGGGCTCTGTGCTCACAGCACAGAGGTCTAACTGTGGGCAGGGTCGGCGCCTTCTGAGGGCTGTGAGGGGGAAATCTGGTCCAGGTTTCTCCCCCAGCTTCTGCTGGTTTGCTCACAGTCTTTGGTGTCCCTTGGCTTATAGATGCATCCCCCCAATCTCTGCCTACAACATCACACGGCGTTCTCCCTGTGCGTATCTGTCTCCATATTTTCCCCATTTTATAAGGGTACCAGGCATATTGGATTAGGGGCCCACCCTCCTCCAGCATGACTTCATCTTAACCAATGACGTCTACAGCAGCCCCATTTTCAAATAAGGTCACATTCGGAGGTACTGGGGGGTTAGGATTTCAACATATGAATTTGGAAGCGGGGGGCGGGACACAATTCGATCCATAATGGGAGCCCAAAGAAAGGAATGCTAGTGTTACCTCAAAGGCATTTTACGTCCTGCTGTTGGTAAAGATGTTCCTAAGGGAAGTGAGCTGGAAGGCAGAGTTATCTTTGAGCAGAAAGGACACAGCTGAACGAATGGATGAACATTCATTGTCTTTGAAGTTTTGTCTTTGTCTCTGAGGTTGACATGACGGATTTACGGGGCGGGGGGGGGGGGCCTGCACTTGGGATGTTGTTTCAGCTGGCCTCGACATGTGCTTGCTCAGCTACATTTCCTCCTTCAGTTCTCTTTGGAACAATGGCCACCACTCACGAGATCAGTGACCAGAGCGGAAGGAGTAGTCTGAGGGGGTGGCTGGTCTACCCAGGGATCAAATGCTCAGGTTGGCCCTCCTGAGCTCCTGGCTCCACCAGCTGAGGCAGATAGAAGAGAAGAAAGCAGTCCCTTCAGCAAAGCTAGAAGTTTGTGGGTAAGGTTGTGGCTAGAACACTCGAGCTGTCCACAGAAGCCATGTCTCACGTGGCTGCGAGCCCACCATTAGTCCTATAAGCACACCTCTTGACCAAACTGGGGCACCAAAAGAAAGACTAGTAGATCTGAGCCTGAGCCGAGGGCCGCGGGGAACAGGAGCGAAAGGCAGAGTATGATGTTCCACTCGTTTTGCTGGGTCAGGAGCCCCAGGCCTTACAAATATTGGCCTGGAACAGCTTTAATATCTTCCCTGCAACCCCTGACATCTCCTGATTCCCTTCCCTTTTCCTCCAACCCCGCATGTGCTCCCAGCAACCTCACTGTCCTCCTGAGAAGGCCCCTTAAATGGGAGTTGGACTTCTCCCCAGTGAAATCTTCCAGGCTCTCAGAGGAAGCGTAACAGCTCAGACGTGGGTTAGGGGATTAATAAAGTGGGGCCGATGGACTCAGGTCAGTAATTCTCAACCCTGGCTGCACACTGGGGTCACCGGACGAGTTTAAAAAACACCGATGTTTGCGTCCCATTCAAAGAGATTTTGATGTAATCGGTGCGGAGGGTGGCCTGGGTTTCAGGCTTTGTAAAGGTCACCCCAAGCGATTCTAATGCTCAGCCAGGGTTGAGACCGCTGGTCTATGTGAGTCTTAAAAGCGCAATGAATTTGAGCAAGATGAAAGGAAATGTACAAGTGTGCTGTAGAGGTGGCTGGGGTGGGGGTAGGCAAGTTACTTTGTGTGTCAATGGGAATCCCACGTGGCTGTGTCCGTGGGGCCATCGGGGTCATTTATGCCTGGGGCAGTGCTTTTTTTCTTCTTTTCAACAAATGTTCATTTATTTTGAGACAGAGAGAGAGAGTTAGAGAGTGAGGGAGGGGCCGAGAGAGGGAGAGAGAGTCCCAAGCAGACTCTGCACGGTCGGAGCACTTAACTGTCTCTGTGCCTGGTAATCTCCCAGAAGGGCTTTTAGGTGGCGATTCTGGGGGTTCTGGAGGTTTCGAGGGTGAGCAGGGGTGACATGGGAGGCAGGTCTCTGTGGCTGACTCGTTCCGAAGCCGGGGGCTTCTCGAGTAGCTGATGCTAAACTGGGATGCGTTCCCGGGGCTAATGAGACCTAGGATTGACACACGAGAGCTGAGGGAGAAAGAAAGCGAGACTCCTCTGAAGAAAGACATCCTTTCTCAGCTGGACGCAGCGTAACCAGTGAGCGCAGGTTCCCACCAAGAGGACGAGTGAGAAAGGAACCAGGAGACGGTACCCGGCAGAGTCTGAAAGGAAAGCCTGCTTTTAGAGCTCTGTGATTTGGAGTATCTGTGTTCGTTTTCACTGTAGTAAAATAAAAAGAGATCTCCTTGTTTTCTGCTCGCGGTTGCTTTTGATGGGCTACAGTGGTTCTCCAAGGGTGGGGGTCCCTGGACGGGCTGTATCAGCATCACCCTGGGGACTCGCTGGAAATGTCCATTCTCGGGCCCCACTCCAGACCTAAGGAATCAGAAACTGCGTTTGAATTGTGTTTTGGCAAGCCCAACAAGCGATCTCATGCTTATTCAAGATGGAGAATCTCTGTAACGAGGAATCACGCCAGGCGCTAAAAGAGTAGGTCTTCTTTGGGGGCGGTGGTTTCCCTCGACTGAACATGTGTATTATAACGGTTTCAAAGAATTTCGGGCCTCTTGAAAATTGCGTCCGGGTCAGCCTGGATGGTGCCAGCCAGGAGAGGCCTAGCCTCCCCATCTTCCGGTCAAGGTTGCAGAGAAGCAATATCTCGCCCGTGGTTACCAGTGAGTGTAAAATGATGTCGTCTAGAACCGGGATAAGAACTTCTTCTCAGGGCCGAGGTGAGCCCAGAGTCCTTGGCTCTTGATTCCTGGTCCAAGGATTCCTTCCGTTGCCAGAGGGAACCCGCTTTCCAGTTGATTCACGGAGGTGGTTCAGGGGTCTTAGAGCATCTTGATTCCATGTGGTCTGTGAATGGGGAGACATTTCCTCGACTCAGCGATGGCAAATTACACACATCTTCTTCGCAGAAATGCTTAGTTCTACAACTGGTCATTGCATGTGTATTGATCGTCTACTATGGGCCTGGCCTTGTGCTAGGCAGTGTGGGGGTTGCACGGATGACCGAGGCTCAGATTCTACCCCTCTGGATTGTAGGGTGATCATTCAACAGGGTGGCCCATTTCATTTATCATCTAAACCAGGATATACTTTGCAAGCCGGAGGGATTCTTGTTAATATCTATCCTGGGACAACAGACATAAACTAGCACTCTCCTGAGCAGACAGAGAGGTAGGGTTGTGTTGCTTATAGACAAATGGGGGGTATTGAAAAACACAGCGTCGCTTGTTGAAGGAAGAGAAAGCAAACATAATATCTGTATGTAACAGACATACAAAATGTTATGAAAACATGAAGGAGGGGAGGGTCAGGAGAGTAGACGTTTGAATTGGGCTTTTATTTTTAATTTTAATGTTTATTTGTGAGAGAGAGAGCGTGAGTAGGGGAGTAGGGGAGGGGCAGAGAAAGAGGGAGACACAGACTCCAAAGCAGGCTCCGAGCTCTGAGCTGTTGGCACAGAGTTATTTTGAGAGAGACAGAGCATGAGCAGGGGAAGGGCAGAGATCGAGGGAGAGAAAGAGAATCCCAAGCAGGCTCCTCATTGTTAGTGCAAAGCCCGACCAGGGGCTTGAACTCACGAACCGTGAGATCATGACCTGAGCTGGAACCAAGAGTCGGACCCTTAACTGACTGAACCTCCGAGGCCCCCCCCTTGAGTTGGGCTTTTGAGTTTGGGTAAGATTTCAATTGGTATCGTGTTTTGGTAAGAATGGGCACATGTGTGTATGCGGTCTGGAATGGTAATGGAGTTTTCTCTAATACGTGTTATTCAATGACTGGGACTCAGTTGTACAGAATGTGAATTATAGCTTTCGTTTCTTTCATGGTTTGGTTGAGTCCCACTCCCTGGTTGGTCCGGGTTGATGGTTTTAGAATGGAAGGGACTGGATCTGCTTTACAGAGCTGGGCTCTGGGCGGCCCACGTTTATGATAAAACTTCATCGATGTCTCTCCACGTTAACCCCGAAGAGGGTCCCTGGGCACTGAAGAGACTGACAAATGAGTTGGACACAAGGCTCATTTATCATCGGTTCCTCGAGGAAAAGGAAATAAGGGTTATCGCTGTTTTTTTATTTTATTATTTTTTTATTTTTTTATTTTTTTAGTGCCTTCTTCCCCTCTAAGCTGTGTTGCCTCCTTGGTTTGAAAAGGTTTTTCATGATGATGAGGTTTTTGGAGCCATGGCGGGGCGGCGGGGGGGGGGGGGTGGGTTTTGGAGCTGACGACCAAGAAAGAATTCTTGAAGACATCTTTTGGTGCAGGAAAGGTGACTTTATTAAAGCACAGGGATGGGACCCGGGGGCAGGAAGAGCTGCCCTGGGACCATGAGGCGAGACTGGCTATATACTTGGGAGGGAGGTAAAGTGAAGGGGAAATTTCCAGTGAGATTTTCATATGCTAAAGACCACTCACAGGGTACTGGGGGCCTATATTATCAAGCTAAGGTTGTTTTTCCCTCTAGCAAAGCAGTAACATTAAGACAGTCGGAGTTCCTGGAGAAACGTTTTACTCCGCCTGCCTCAAGTATCTGCCAATGGGCTGCAGGTTATAAGGAAGTTTAATTTTATCTGCCATTTCTTCCTGCGTTTGTTTCCTACATCAATCAGAGTAAGTTTTCCAGAAAGGATCCCTCTTTTGATGGATGTATCTTTTGAGGAAGGTATAGGAGGAAAAAAATGAAATTAAAAAAATGTCTCCTCTTTTCGGGGGGCCTGAGTGGCTCAGTCAGGTGAGCGTCAGACTCTTGATTACGGCTCAGGTCGTGCTCTCACGGTTTGTGAGTTCGAGCCCTGCATCGGGCTCTGTGCTGATCTTGTGGAGCCTGCTTGGGATTCTCTCTCTTCCTCTCTCTCTGCCCTTCCCCCCGCCCCCCGCTTGTGCACACATGCATACTCTCTCTCTCTCCTCAAAAATAAATAAATAGGGGCGTCTGCGTGGCTCAGTTGGTGACGCATCCGACTTCGGCTCAGGTCATGATCTCACGGGGGGCGAGTTCAAGCCCCGCGTCGGGCTCTGTGCTGACAGCTCGGAGCCTGGAACCTGCTTCGGATTCTGTGTCTTCCTCTCTCTCTGCCCCTCCCCTGCTTGTGCTCTCTCTCTCAAAATATAAAATAAACATGGAAAAATAAATACATAAACTTAAAAAATGCCTCCTCTTTTCTTCCAATGGTTTTCATTCTCTTCTCAAACTGCTCCTGTCAACACCACATAATTCCTCCACATTGCTAATTCCAGTGGTTGGTTCTGAGTCTTTCGTCTTCCTTGGTGTTTTTTCCCTCCTCCAACCTCAATGGTAGCTCCTCCTCAGTGCTCTTTGCTGGTTTCCTTTCTTCCCCCGCAAAGTGTCAACATCGGCACATCCTGGTCCTTGGTCCTCTTCTCTTCCATGTGTGCCCTCGCTCCCTCGGTGACTTCAGTCAGAAGGGTGTGAATACCGGGATGTCTCCCGATCTCTCTCCTGGATGTTGGGTTGCACTCGCCATCAGATAGTAGATGTCCCCACCTAAATGAGTAGAGGCCACCCAAGTGTGGTGGCCTCACACACTCGAACGTGAACTCTGCTCTTTCTTATAGATTCTCGATTCGACCCATCAGGGAGTCCTGAAAAGGTGCCTTGCCCTTCGAATGTCTCCACAGTCTGACCGCTTCTCTCTACCTTCACTGCCACCTCTGGGCACCAAGCCATTGTGACTAGTCACCCGGGGGTGACTGTGGTCTCCTCCTACCTAGCCTCTTGCTTCTGTTTTGCCCCCTACAGTGTATTCTCCGCACGACAGCCAGAAGCTGGGGTGATTTTTTTTTTTTTGTCAAAGTGTAAGTCGGATCATGCCATACCTCTGGTCAAAACCACCCTATGATGGATTGTCCCTTTCATGTTGAGTAAAAGCCAACCACCTTATTTCCTACTAGTGCCTTTGAACTCACTCCATTCCAGCCCCACTGGCCTTCTTACTGTTTGCTGGCCAGGCCAGGCAGGATACTGCCTCTGGGTCCTTGCCCCAGCAGTGCCCTCTGTCTGGAGTGCCCTTCCGCCAGATATATGCGTGGCTCACTCCACTCCGTCATTTCCTTCAAGCGTTTGCTCAAATGTCACTGTTGTGGGTTGGATTCCAGGAGAGGCAGATGCTGAGATGATGTTTGGCGTGCGGGATGTTTATTAGGCAGTGAGCTTGCCATCAATAGGTGTGAAAGGGAAGGGACAGAAGCAGAAACGGACAGAGGGAGAAGCTGATCTGTGCCGCGGGTCTAAAGACAGCCTCAACTGGTCCCAGTGCAAACTCTGGAGTTAAAATGGCTTGTCAGAGTTGTCCTCCATTGGGCTAAAATGCCAAGTCCTCTATGCTCCCCTCTCGGATCGGGGCTGACCTCGGGAGAGGTAGCTTTCTGCAGAGAAGGCAATCTCTGAAGGAGTGGTCAGCGTTTCCAGAAGCCGGGGCCACAACTCCTTCCTTGAAGGGGGATCTGCCTCTCCCATAGTCACCTTCCCGATAAGTCTTATCCTCTAATTCTGGCAAACTGGGGCCCACTCTCTACTCTTCTAAACGTCCCTTATCTTCTTCTATTTCTCCATAGCATTAACCACAGTCTACACACTATATCATTTATTTACTCCATTTTTTTTTGGTTTATAGTCTGTCTCCTCTGCCCTGGGAGGGCAGAGATTTCTGTCTCTTCTTCACTAATATATAACCATGTGCCTAGAACCGTGTCTGGCACCCAGTGGGCACTCAAAACTACTTGTGAATGAGTGATGCTTGGTGCCTCCTAGCTGATAGTCGATGTCGTATCGAACGCGGTCAGGAGTCAGTACTGAAAACAGGGGACGCATTTTGGTCTTTAGAGCTCCCGGTATGCAAAATAAGAGGGATGCCCTGAGGTGTTTATTGTTTCGAATTTTCTACCACGGTTCACAAGCCTCCGGTGTTGGGTGACCTGTTTCTGACCTGTAGTTGATTAACTCAGCTCTGGGGCCCCGTGGGAGAAAAATGAATGATGACGCATAGGAGTCTGCTGACCCACACGAAAGTGTGCCTCTTCTAATATTTATGAAGACTGACACTGCATGTATATGAAGTTATTATTTACCATATATATTTTCTCATGGCATGCTCATGTTCACTGGCCTGGCATGTTAAAAATCAAGAGCTGTCTTAACAGTTGGCCCATTAGGCCCTGACGGTCAACACAAGCTGGTAATGCAGACGGCAGTTCCACAATAGCAGGATTGCGGTAGGAAGGAAAGGGGAGCGTTTAGCAGAGCAAAGATATAAATTCCTTTTGTTACCACTGACTGAACTTTCAGATCGGGTCAGGTCAGGATTTATTGCTCTTGGCTAAAAGCCAGCACAAGATTTACAGAGCAAGGAAGAGGTGCAGCGTGAGATCAGAGTGAATTACAGAGTTGGCTGGAGAGAGGCATGAAAGTAGTTAAAACGTCAGAGGTAATTTTCACAAAAGAAATCATCAGGCCACGGCGCCGTTGTCAGCTCTGTAACAAAGTTTTAGTTTTTAAACATTTGCAACTATCCGCGTGTGTCTCCTGGGTTTATTGAAGAGACTCCGATGATCTAGACAAGCACGAAGATGAAAATAAAAATGGCCCGTTAAAACTCCTGTTTAATGTTCCCTTGCGTTTGCTTCTAGATTTTTTTTTCTAGACATGTTCCCTTACACTCGTACACATGCACTTTTGATTGTTTTCCAAAGCTGGATCAAACCGGGGGTATTTCTGCGGGTCCAGCTTTGTTTACTTGATAGGATATCTTCAGCATTTTCCCATATGAACTGTTTGTGAAAATGATTCCTGATTTAAATAGCATAATATGGCATAGCTTGTGTGTGTGTGTGTGTGTGTTTCTTTTTACCAGTCTTCTGTTTGTACGTTTATACTGTTCTCAGATGTTTAGTATTGACCAATATTGCTATGCCCGTTCTTGAATGTCAGCCATTTTGTACATCTTTGACTATCGTTTTAGGGTGATTTTCTAGAAATGGAATTACTGGCTCAAAGGCAGATACTTTAAAGACTCTTGATGCATATTGCCATACAATGTCCCCAAAGCCTGCTTCCATTTAGACCTCTACCGAGAAGCATATGAAACTCTCCCCACACCCTAGACAATGCTGGATCTTCTTGTCACAGAGGGAAAAATTTCCTCCGAGCCCTCTTGGTTCTTTTGGCTGGTCTAATAATGAAACTGACGCAAGACAGATTAATAGGAGAAAAAATAGTTATTTCCTATGTACAAAGCTTTCAAAGGTTAGGAGACCTAAGAAGTGACCAAAGCAAGGCTGTTTATATACCTTTCAGACAAAGAGACGATAAATTTGTGAAGAGCAGGCAAGACAAAGAAACTTAGGTTTGGGTACTAATTAGTGAAAAAACTAAGCAGAATTTGTTTACATAGCCCTTCAGCCCTGAATTCTCTATCTCTGGCTGTTTCTCAAGTAGCTCTAATTCAGAATAATTAATACACCACTTCGGCATATATTGAGGCAGGCTACCCTGAGCCCCATCATACATAATATTTGTAATCTTTGCCAGTCTGGGTTAAAAATGACATTTTTATTTCAATTCAAATTTCCACTTATGGAGTAGATTCCTTTTTCACATTACAGTGGCTTATTTGAATGTACTGCCTTCTGACATGTCCTTGTTTTGTCCTTTGCTCATTTTCTATGGGGAGTTACATTTTTCTTATCGCTTCGTGTAATTTGTTCTAACTTAGATATGCATGTATTTATTATAACCTATTTAGGAAATACAGGAAAACACAAGGAAGAGAAAACCCCACCCACAATCCCCTGACCCAGAGAATCAGGGTGAATATTCTGATTTGCTCTTCTCCAGATGTACATGTGCTTTTGTATGTTGTGTATACAAAGGATTTTAGAGAATTTTACAACTTTAGAATAAAAACTACTTTTCGTTTTCATTTTTCTTTGTTTTCCATGCTGCCACCAAAATTTACCTTTAATTGCACAAGTATACACGAATGATGGACTTTTTAAAGGAAAAATGTGATAGAGAAGGTCAAAGTCCCCGTCCTCAATGCTCGGCCCCTGTCCTCTTCCTTCCCTTGCCACAGGCTACCACTACTGTCTGTGATTTGCATCCTTTAAGCAGATTTAATGCATTTATACCACAATTGGGATTGTGTGTGTGTGTGTGTGTGTGTGTGTGTGTTTTAAAATTTTTTTAAGTATATTTGTTTATTTCGAGACAGAGAGAGCACGCATGCAGGGTAGGGGCAGAAAGAGAGAGAGAGAGCGCGAATCCCAAGCAGGCTCCGCACTGTCAGCATAGAGCCTGACGAGGGGCACGAACCCATGAACCGTGAGATCATGATCTGAGCCGAAATTAGGATCCCGACGCTTAACTGACGGAGCCACCCAGGCGCCCCTTTAAAACTTTTTTTTTTTTACTGTGATAGAAACTCAGAGAAAAGTTATGGAATGTAAATCTCCAATATAATGAATTACTCAGAAGTGGACACTGGTGTTACCCAAACCAGGTCAAGGAATAGAACATTTGGACCACCCCTGGCTTCCCATGGGTTCCTCACTGATCACATCCTGTCTCTGACTACTATCCTGATTTTTATGGTAATCACTTTCTTGCTTTTTTTTTTTTTAATTAGTAATTTTATCCCCTCGGTATATATATTCTTACCTATCATGATTTATTTTTTCCTGCTTTTTGACTTTATGGAGATAGAATTATACTGTACGGGATATATTCTTTTGTGCCTTGAATCTCTCACTAACCATGATGTTTGTGAGATTGACCTATCTTTTTGCTTGCGGCTAACCTTTGCTCGTTTTCATCATGGTGTAGTACCCCACTGCATGACTACACCACCGCTGGGTATCCTTTCTACTGCTCATGGACATTTGGATTGTTTCCAGCTTGGAACAATGACAAACAAGGCTGGTATGAACTTCCAAAAAGCGTGTGTCTTTGTACACGTGTGCGTGGGCTTTCCTAGGTTATAAATCTCGTGGAGTTACTTGGTCGTTGCGTATGCGGATCTCCAGCTTTATTAAATAATGCTGAAGTGCTTTTCAGACTGTTCGTGCCCATTTACACTTCCCACCCCCAGTGTGCGAGGAGTTCAGTTACTTGTTCCACATCCTCTCCAACACTTGGCATTGTCATATTTTTTGAGTTTTTGCCAGCCTGGTGGGCGTGTAGTGGTACCTTATGTGACCTTACATTTGTCTGATGACTAATGAGGCTGAGCACCTTTTTTTCATATGGATTTAGATTTTATTAGCCTATGGATTTACTATTTTATGGAGGTACCTGTTTAAATTTTTGCCTGTTAAAAAAAAATCATTTATTTATTTATTTACGTATGTAAATCATTTATTTATTTAAATCACTTATTTAAGAAATACCCATGCAAATTATTCATTTAATAAATGATTCACGCAAATTATTTAATGAATTATTTACGCAAACCATTTGCTTGATGAATAATTTATGCAAATTATTTGCTTAATGAATTACTTATGCAAATTATTTACTTGATGAATTATTTATTTGAATTATTTACTTGACGAATTGTTTGAATTATTTATTTAAATATTTGTTAACTTTATTTAAATTAAATTTATTTAAATATAGTTTTATATTCGTTTCAGGTGTATGATATAATGATTCAACACTTCTATACATGACTCAGTGCTCACTGTGTTAAGCGGACTCTTGGTCCCCCTCACCTACTTCATGCATCCTCCTCTGATGACCATCAGCTTTTATTTCTATACTTAAGAGCCTGTGTTTGGGTGTGTCTCTTTTTTGTTTTTCTTTGTTCATTTGTTTTGTTTCTTAAATTCAACATGTGAGTGAAATCGTATAGTATTTGTCTTTCTCCAACTGGCTTCTTTCACTTAGCATTATAGTCTCTAGATCCATCCATGTCGTTGCAAATGGCAAGATTTCGTTCTTCCATTTTCTTTTATGGCTAATATTCCATTGTATATATACGTGTGTGTGTGTGTGTGTGTATAGTATATATACGTATATATACATTGTGTATATATATACACAAACATATACACACACATATATAGTACATATATATATATGAAGAGATTGTGTGTGTGTGTATATGTATATGTATATGTATATGTTTACACACACACACACACACACACACACAATCTCTTCTTGATCCATTCAGTTATTGACGGACACTTAGGCTGCTTCCATAATTTGGCTACTATAGATAATGCTGCTATAAACATCGGGGTGTTTCCGTTTGAATTAGTGTTTTCAGATTCTTTGGGTAAATACCCAGTAATGGCATTACTTGATCATATAATAGTTCTATCTTTAATTTTTTGAGGAATCTCCATACTGTTTTCCAGAGTGACTGCACCAGTTTGCATTCCCACCACAGTGCAAAAGTGTTCCCCTTTGTCCACATCTTCTCCAACACTTGTTGTTTCTTGTATTTTGATTTTAGCCATTCTGACAAGTGGGAGGTGGTGTCACATCATAGTTTTGATTTGTATTTCCCTGATGATGAGTATCTTGAGCATATTTTTATGTCTGTTGGCCATCTGGATGTCTTCTTTAAAAAAGTGTCTATTCATGTCTTCTGTCCAATTCTTCCCTGGATTATTTGGTTTTTGGGTGCTGAGTTTGGTAAGTTCTTCACAGACTTTGGATTATAGCCCTTTATCAGATACGTTATTTGCAAACATCTTCTCCCATTTTGTAGGCTGCCTTTTTGTTTTGTTGATTGTTTCCTTCACTGTGCATAAGCTTTTTTTTTTTTAACATTTATTTATTTTTTGAGAGACAGAGAGAGACAGAGCATGAGCAGGGGAGGTACAGAATCGGAAGCAGCCTCCAGGCTCTGAGCTGTCAGCACAGAGCCCGACGCGGGGCTCAAACTCACGAACCGTGAGATCATGACCTGGGCGGAAGTCGATCGCCTAACCGACTGAGCCACCCAGGCGCCCCATGCAGAAGCTTTTTATATTGATGAAGTCCCAATAGTTCATGTTTGCTTTTGTTTCCCTTGCCTCTGGTGAGATGTCTAGTAAGAAGTTGCTATGGTCGATGTCAGAGAAGTTGCTGCTTGTGTTCTCCTCGAGGATTGTGATGGTTTCTAGTCTCACATTTAGGTCTTTCATCCATTTTGAATTTATTTTTGTGTATGGTGTAAGAAAGTGGTCCAGTTTCGTTCTTGTGCATGTAGCTGTCCAGTTTTCCCAACACCATTTGTTGACAAGATTGTCTTTTTTCCATTGGATATTCTTCCCTGCTTTGTTGAAGGTTAGCTGACCATAGAGTTGTGGTTCATTTCTGTGTTTTCTCTTCTGTTCCATTGATGTTTGTGTCTGTTTTTGTGCCAGTACCATACTGTCTTGATGACTACCGCTTTTTAGTATATCTTGAAATCTGGGATTGTGATATCCCCAGTTTTGTTCTTCTTTTTCAAGATTGCTTTGACTATTTGAGGTCCTTCGCCATTCCACACACAATTTAAGATTATTTCTGGTAGTTCTGTGGAAAATGCTGTTGGTATTTGGAGGGGGGTTGCATTAAATCTGTAGATTGCTCTGGGTAGTATGCACATTTTAACAATATTTTCTCTTCCCATCCATGAGCATGGAACATCTTTCCACTTTTTCTGTGTGTTTGTCTTCAATTTCTTTCATCAATGTTTTGTAGTTTTCAGACCACAGGTCTTTCACCTCCTCAGTTAACTTTATTTCTAGGTATTTTGATATTTTTTGTAAAATTATAAGTGCATTTCTTTTCTTTTTAAAGTTTGTGTATTTATTTTGAGAGAGAGAGAGAGAGAATGAGCAGGAGAGGGGCAGAGAGAGAGGGAGAGAATCCCAAGCAGGCTCCACACTGGCATTGCAGAGCTCAACGTGGGGTGTGAATGCATGAACCACAAGATCGTGACCTGAGCCAGAACTAAGAGTCAGCCGCTGAACCAACTGAGCCACCCAGGGGCCCCCAACGCAATTGTGTTCTTAATTTCACTTCCCACTACTTCATTATTATTGGTATATAGAAATTGGATGGATTTCCGTATATTGATTTTGTATCTTGTGACCTTACTGAATTCATTCAGTTCTAATAGTCTTTTGGTGGGGTCTTTAGGATTTTCTCAAGTATCGTGTCATTTGCAATAGTGGAAGTTTTACTTCTTCTTTACCAATTTGGATGCCTTTTATTTCTTCCAGTATAATGTTGAATAAAAGTGGTGAGAGTGTGCATCCTTGTTTTGCTCCTGATCTTACGGGAAAAGCTCTTGAGGATGATGTTGGCTGTGGGTTTGTCTTTACTCTGTTGAGGTACGTTCCTTCTAAACCTGCTGTGCTGAGGGTTTTTATCACGAATGGACGTTGTGCTTTGTCAAATGCTTTTTCTGCATCCACTGAAAATAGCACATAGTTTTTATCCTTTATTTTGTTGAGGCGATGTGTCACACTGATTGATTTGCAAATATGGAGCCATCTTTGCAATCCGGGAATACATCCCACTTGATCATGGTGAATGATTTTTTCTTTACTGTATTGTTGGATTCGGACGGTTAATGTTGTATTGAGAATTTTTGCATCTATGTTCATCAGTGATATTGGCCTGTAGTTCTTTTTTTTTTTTTTTTTTTTGTAGGGTCTTTATCTGGTTTTGGTATCAGGCTAATGCTGGACTCATAGAAAGAATTTGGAAGCTTACCTTCCTCATCTAAGTTTTGAAATAGTTTAGGAAGACTAGCTTCGGGGCACCTGGCTGGCTCTGTTGGTTGAGCTTCTGACTTCAGCTCAGGTCATGATCTCACGGTTTGTGGGTTCGAGCCCCGCGTCGGGCTCTGTGCTGACAGCTCGGAGCCTGGAGCCTGCTTCGGATTCTGTGTCTCCCTCTCTCTCTGTCCCTTCCCCACTTGTGCTCTGTCTCTCACAAATAAAAAAAAGGGAAAAAAAATATATATATATATAAAAGAATAATAGATGTTAACTCTTTTTTAAATGTTTCTTCTGCCCATTTTTTTTTCCTGTTAGGTTGCTTGTCTTTTCCTAATGATTTGTATGAGTTCAAATGCATTCTCTTCTTCTGCATCTTGAGGATTATAACTTCTTAATATTAATGTAATCAAACTTATGAATATTTTCCTTCATTACTAAAACACTAAGTTTTTTGTGACTTGGGCGTGTGGTTTTACTTTATATATCATATCATATATGTATCATCTTTCAGCTTTCTTTTTTTACACATCACTGCGTTTTAATGATCTACCTTGTTAATACATACAAAGTTCTTGATTCTTCTGAAATAGTGTACAGTGTTCTAGATTGTGACTAATCCCAAATTCGTTTAGTCATTTCTCACTTGAAGGTAATTTAGATTGTTTCTAGTCAATAATATAATACTGAACATCTTTGTATATAAACCTTTTTTGTCACCCTTATTATTTTCTCAGGCTGAGTTCCTGGTTGATGAATACTTAGATCAAACATCAAAAAAAAATTAATTAATTAATTAATTAAAAAGTAGAAAAAAATTTTGTTAAGTTTCCCAGTTACCTTTGGGAAGCTTGAAAGAATTTACGTGGCCATTAGCATTGTGTGAGTGTTTTGTGAATGAAGGAGTAAGTTACTCTTGTGGGGTCTTTATGGATCAGTCTAGGGGCGCCTGGGTGGCTCAGGTGGTTAAGTGTCCGACTTCGGCTCAGGTCACGATCTCACAGTTAGTGAGTTTGAGCCCCGCATCTGGATCTGTGTTGACAGCTCAGAGCCCAGAGCCTGCTTTGGATTCTGTGTGTTCCTCTCTCTCTGCCCCTCCCCGACTGATGCTGTGTTTCTCGCTCTCTCAAAAATAAATTAACATTTTTTTTTAAATTTTTTTTAACGTTTATTTATTTATTTATTTATTTATTTTTAATTTATTTTTGGGACAGAGAGAGACAGAGCATGAACGGGGGAGGGGCAGAGAGAGAGGGAGACACAGAATCGGAAACAGGCTCCAGGCTCCGAGCTGTCAGCACAGAGCCCGACGCGGGGCTCGAACTCACGGACCGCGAGATCGTGACCTGGCTGAAGTCGGCCGCTTAACCGACTGCGCCACCCAGGCGCCCCTAACGTTTATTTATTTTTGAGACAGAGAGAGACAGAGCATGAACGGGAGAGGGTCACAGAGAGAAGGAGACACAGTATCTGAAACAGGGTCCAGGCTCTGAGCTGTCAGCACAGAGCCCGATGCGGGGCTCGAACCCATGGACCGTGAGATCATGACCTGAGCCGAAGTCGGACGCTTAACTGACTGAGCCACCCAGGCGCCCCAATAAATTAACATTTAAAAAAATTTTTTAAAGGATTAGTTTAACATGGCTGTGGAAATTACATTTGGAGAGGCATATGAAATGGAAAGATTTATTATGCTTTCAGATCCTAGAGATGGAGGCCTGACATGCTACACAGGGGCCCACAGGCTCAACCCAGTAGTTTCTTTTTTTTTTTTTTTAATTTTTTTTTTAATGTTTATTTATTTATTTATTTTTTTCTTTTTTTTTCAACGTTTTTTTTTTTTTTTTTTTTTGGGACAGAGAGAGACAGAGCATGAACGGGGGAGGGGCAGAGAGAGAGGGAGACACAGAATCGGAAACAGGCTCCAGGCTCCGAGCCGTCAGCCCAGAGCCTGACGCGGGGCTCGAACTCACGGACCGCGAGATCGTGACCTGGCTGAAGTCGGACGCTTAACCGACTGCGCCACCCAGGCGCCCCAAATGTTTATTTATTTTTGAGACAGAGAGAGATAGAGCATGAACGGGGGAGGGGCAGAGAGAGAGGGAGACACAGAATCGGAAGCAGGCTCCAGGCTCTGAGCCATCAGCCCAGAGCCCGACGCGGGGCTCGAACTCACGGACCGCGAGATCGTGACCTGAGCTGAAGTCGGATGCTTAACCGACTGAGCCACCCAGGTGCCCCATCAACCCAGTACTTTCAATGTCACTAGGTCTCAGTCAGAGGAAGGCAGGAGGGGGAACTGGTTGTAGGAACCAACCGTGTTATACTAGTGCACCCGGTCACCTGGGACAGGCATTCACAGGCTGTTTGTGGGAATGTTAAGCAGCAGCAAAATATGACATCTAAAAAATTAACAATATTGTATATCCATTTTTCTATAAGTTGCTGTCATTGAGTGTTTTGTTTTAAAAGTGTTTGCCAGGGGCGCCTGGGTGGCTCAGTTGGTTAATTAAGCGCCCGAATTGGGCTCAGATCATGATCTCATGGTTTGTGAGTTCAAGCCCCATGTCGGGCCCTGTGCTGACAGCTCAGAGCCTGGAGCCTGCTTCGGATTCTGTGTGTTGCTCTCTCTCTGCCACTCCCCCTTCTCATGCTCTGTCTCTCAAAAATGAATAAATGTTAAAAAAGAGTCTTTGCCAATACTAAAACCATACATCTTTTATAGGAAAACATAGGAGAACATGTTTGTCACTCTGTATTGCTTAATTAGAACTAATAAAATGCTGACCATAAAATAAATACTTTCAAAGAATATATTAAATTAAAGACTTTTGTCCATCCAAACAAAAGGGCAACCCAGAGACTGGGAGATAATATTCACAAGACACATATGTGAAAATGGACTGATATCCACCATATATAAAGAATCCTTACTTATCAACAAGAATCCCTACTTACCAACTAAGAAAAAAATGGGCAAAAGATTTGAACAGATACTTCACAAATAAGTATATCTAAGAACAATAAACCTAAGAAAAGGTACTCAGGTTCATTATATTTAAGGACATACAAAGAAAAGTCAAAATGAGATAATATTACATACCCACCAGAATGATGAAAATACAAATGATAACACCAAGTGTAGGTGAGGACGTGGGGCAGTTGGGACTCTCATACATTGTTCCCGAAGTGTTAATTGGTACAAACATTTTGGGAAAATATTTGACACTGTCTACTAAGCCTGGAAAAGTGCACACCCCAAGAGCCAGCAGTTTCATTCCTAGGTATATATCCAACAGAAATGTGTACTTAGGGTCACCAAAAAACAAGTACTAAAATAGTCAAGAGGGTGTTATTCATAATAGCTCCAGACTGGAAACTACACAATGACCTTCCACAGTAGAATGGATAAATTTTAGTGCATCTACAGTGGATGACTTAACATGGCAGTGTTAAGACAATGAATGATCTATGGCTAAATATGATAGCACAGGTCAGTCTCACAAACCTAATCTGAGCAAAAGAAGCCGGACAAAAGAGCCCAGGGTGTATGATCGCATTAATATGCAAGATAAAAATGGGCAAAGGTATGCTCTTAGAAGGCACTGTAGTTGTTACCTTTGAGTGGGGGTGGGAGGTTGTGACTAGGAGGTGCTTCCAGGGTGCAGGGGAATGTTCTGTTTCTTCATCTGGGTGCTGGTTGTAGGGACAGGTTCCATTTGTGAAAATTTAGCCAACTATACGCTTTACATATGTGTTCTTCTTTATTTATGGGAGGCTTCAATGAAGAGCTATTTTAAACGTGTTTATAGACTACAAGTCATAAGCCATCATTGCTTCTATTTCCATTTCTCTGATTTTCATGGAGATTGAATATTCTTTCATATGCTTATTGGCACTTTGTGCTGTTGGCCTTTTTTCCTTTTAAATACTTTTTAAGTGTTTATTTATGGTTGAGAGAGAGAGAGAGCACAAGCCAGGAAGGGGCAAAGAGAAAGGAAACAGCAGGCTCGAGGCTCTGAGCTGTCAGCACAGAGCCCAACGCAGGGCTTGAATCCATGAACTGTGAGATCATGACCTGAGCCAAAGTCAGGCGCTTGACCAACTGAGCCACCCAGGCGTCCCTGTGCTCTTTTCCTATTTTACGTTATTTGCGTTTTTACTAATTTTTCTATGAGTATGTTTGTCTTTTTCTCATTGATTTATAAAAGCTCCTTATATGTGAAGAACATTCACTGAAATTTTTTTAAATGTTTATTCATTTTTGAGAGAGAGAGAAAGAGACAGAGCGCAAGCAGGGGAGAGGCAGAGAGAGAGGGGGACAGACTCCGAAGCACGCTCCAGGCTCTGAGCTGTCGGCACAGAGCCCGATGTGGAGCTCGAGCGCACGAACCGTGAGATCATGACCTGAGCGGAAGTCGGACACTTAACTGACTGAGCCACCCAGGCGCCCCAAAAAGTGCTTATGTAATCCTTTCTATCAGTCATTTCCTTTATAATATCTTGGTTTTCATTTATGCTAAGCAACCTTAATATCCTTAGACCATTTGTTTGTGAGTACAAATATAATCACAATAATACCTCACTTTCCTTAGTTTGTAGCTTCCACTTACTGAAATGGAAGACACATCTCCGTCCTGCCTTTCTACACTCCCATGTGTCCCCAGTTGTTTCTGAGAATCTCCTGTGCTCAGTGGCCTCCTCGTTGATAACAATAGCCTTTGCCCTGAAGTTCCTGATGGTACCACATCACCATGCATGTCTTCTACTGGGTACCCTACTCTACCACTGTCTCCTGATATTCTCAGGGATGCAGAGTCTTTTTTTGTTATTAAATATAATTTATTGTCAAATAGGTTTCTGTACAACATCCAGTGCTCATCCCAACAGGCGCCCTCCTCCATGCCCATCACCCACTTTCCCCTCTCCCCCACCCCCATCAACCCTCAGTTTGTTCTCAGTATCCAAGGGTCTCTTATGGTTTGCCTCCCTCCCTCTCTGTAACTTTTTTCCCCCTTCCCCTCCCCTATGGTCTTCTGTTAAGTTTCTCAGGATCCACATGTGAGTGAAAACATATGGTATCTGTCTTTCTCTGCCTGACTTATTTCACTTAGCGGAAGACCCTCCAGTTCCATCCACGTTGCTGCAAATGGCCAGATGTCATTCTTTCTCATTGCCAGGTGGTATTCCATTGTGTATATAAACCACATCTTCTTTCTCCATTCGTCAGTTGATGGACATTTAGGCTCTTTCTCTAATTTGGCTATTGTGGAAAGTGCTGCTATAAACATTGGGGTACAGGTGCCCCTATGCATCAACACTCCTGTAAGGGATGCACACTCTTGAGGGGCTATTGAAGGTGCATGGTCTTCAGCCCTAACTGTGCTGCAGCCTTGTTGCGATCCAGAAATGATGAAAATGTCACTTGTTCCATAAACAGCAATAGGTATATCGATCATTAAGTCTGTATAAACAGTCCATGTTTATTACCTATGTCATTGTGGTTTTCAAATTCATTAGCAACAAAATGTGTATCTTTTTATAACTTTTTTATTGAGATATAACTGACATATAACATTGCGTAAGTTTAAGGTGTGCAGCATATTGATATGATACATTTATATATTGCAATACGAGCACCACCATAGTGTTAGCCAACACCTCTGTCCCATCACATAATTATCATTTCTCTTCTGTGGTGAGAACAAATTAGCATCTAGTCTTTTAGCAAGTTTGAAATTTATAATACAGTGTTGTTGACTAAAATCACTATGCTGTGCATTAGATCTCCAGAACTTATGTATCTACTAGTTGCAAAATTTTAACCTTAAACAATATCTCCTCAATTCCCCACCCCCCACCCCCAGCCTCTGGAAAACCACTCTTCTATCCATTTCTGTGAGTTTAGCTTTTTTTAGATTCTACCTGTGAGATCATACAGTATTTGTCTTTCTCTGTCTGACGTGTCAGTTAGTATAATGCCCTTAAGGTCCATCCATGTTCTCATTGGCAGGAGTCTTTCTTTCTCATGGCTGAATAATATTTCATTATATATATATATGTGTGTGTGTATGTATATACACACACACATATATATATACACTCACATACATACATATATATACATTTATATATATATATATAAAACATCATTATATATTATAACATCATTATATATTATAACACACATACATATATATATACATACACACATGTACATATATTATACATATATACATATATTATATACGTATACATATATTATAACATACATACATATATATACACACACACATATATTATACATATATACACATATTATATACATATACATATATTATAACATCATTATATATTATAACACACACATATATACACACACATACATATATACATTTATATATATATAAAACATCATTATATATTATAACATCATTATATATATATAATATCATTTTATATTATAACATCATTGTATATATATAAACATCATTATATATATAACATCATTATATATTATAACATCATTATATATATAGCATCATTATATATATATAACATCATTATATATTATAACATCATTATATAACATTATATATATATATAACATCATTATATATTATAACATCATTGTATATATATAACATCATTATATAACATCATTACATATATTATATAACATCATTATATGTAATGTGTGTGTGTGTGTATATATATATAACATCATTATATATATAACATCATAATATGGAGCTTGCTCCCACCACTGCTCTCAGCAGCACATACAGGGAGCTAGCCCCAGAGGGTGTGGAGGTATGGGGTTAGCACTTGGAAATTTGGGGGCACCCACGGGCCCATTGGTGGGACCATTGAGTGAGGTTGTCCCAGAGGCTCGTGCTGAAGTCCTGGACACAGTCAGCAGGAACTGCATCCCTTTAATGGGCTTTGATACTCTTATCTGCCTCTTTTCCTGATCTCTTCCCTCCCCCCAGTCTTGGAGGTCCCATCTCAGTAGCCTGGATGCTGCTGGAGCAAACACGGTTCTCCGGCAGTGTCCAGCAGAGCTGGGGAAGCTAAGAAATCGCTCACCGCTCTCCCTTTCCCCCAAGGGACAGGATGCTGCCAGCTAGTTCAGGCCCACACGGTGTTGCTTTAAGAGAGGGATGAATATCAACGTTCCTCTCATTGTCTCCCATGTATCCAAACACACACACACACACACACACACACACGCATATATATATATATACACATATATATACTTATACCTATACATGTATATATGCATATTCAATAAAATATATAAATATAAATAAAATAAAATATAGTAAATATTATATCATACATGTATATTATGTATTATATAATTTAATATTACATATAATAAATATATGGTGTAATAGAATAGATAATAATTATATATAATAAAATATATTCTAAATATATAAGAAAATATATTTTTGCTCCAACAGCATTCTGGAATCTTCCCTTGGGAAGGCTGCAGTTCGACGAACGTTCTCCCTTCCTGGGTTTCTGCCCAAGTCACTATTCTCCAGGCTTTTCCTGACTGTGGCAGAGAGGGATTGGGGCAGGTTAATTAGCTCCTGCTGGTTTTGCAGCCCGCATCAAGGTCTGTCTGCTTATTACCAGATGCACAGATGGGCAAGACTCCTTCTGGTTCCCTTGGCATATTGTGCTCGATCCTGCGACTCCCACAGGGGCCCTTTTGTTCACGGATGGATGCAGAATTTATTACTAAAAAGGGGGACCTAAAGGAGGAATGTCTTATGCCACCAGGATGTTGACCCCACTCTTCCATAACTTGTTTGAATACAATGTTTTACCCAACAAATAGGTGGATGTGTTTTTTACATTTTGCTTTTTTTTTTTTTTTTTTGAGAGAGAGAGCAAGAGAGCGTGTGAGCAAGGGAGGGGCAGAGGGAGAGAGAGAGAACCTTAAGCAGGCTTCACCATCGTGAGATCATGACCTGAGCTGAAATCAAGAGGCGGTCACTTCATGGATTGAGCCACCCACGCAGCCCAAGGTGGGTGTGTTTCTCCCATGACTGTTCTGGTTGCTCAGCTGGCGAGCATCTGATGGGCTTACTAGTTTATAAACATGACTCTGGAAGTGCCGGGAAGGTTGGGACTCCTAAGAGATGCCTGCATTTCAGAGCATTTGTTTACTAAATCTCTTTGGAATTAAGCTTAGAATGAGTAACTGAAAAATCCATTTGTGCAGAGACATTTTGATAAGAATTGCACGCCTTTCTGAGCATTTAATCAAGTAATTTTACGCTTAAAAGAAGCATATAGGTAACCCAAGCTTTAAAAGTATCAAGAAACATAAAAATGACTGATCTGAGTATACAAGAACCTTGACGAACTGTAGATGAAAAGGTATATGAATAAATAAAGTACATCAATATTTTATCAATTACTATAAGATCTGCTGGTTTATTTTATCTCTGGGATGTCAGTTTTTATATCTTCATCCTTATTTAATAGTCTGTTTCTGTGTTTGCAGTATTTTTCCCCCTGATAAAACCAGCCAGAAGTTTGCCTACCTAATTGGGTTTTCTCTAATTTACTTAGCAATTCTGTTTTCTTCATTCGAATTCTCATTTGTTTTGTTTTTTCCCTCCATCCTAATTGTTTTCTTTTGGATTACTTGATTTCTTATTTACTTGTGATTTTTTCTGACTCCTTGTGGTAAATTTTAGTTCAACTCAGTTTTATCCTGTTTTTGTTTAACAGTAAGACAATTAAAGCTATTAAGTGTCTCTGAATATTGGAATCAGCCTGTAAGTGTTTTTTTGAGTAGCGTATTGATTGTAATAACTTAGTTTTTTCCCTAAACCAAAATGTGTTCATTAGAACAATTGCAAACACATACACATATGTGGAGGAGAAAAATGGCATTCACTTTTTTTTTTGTATTTCTTCTCTGTTACACACACCCTTTCCTCATCCAGAGATGAACACTGTTAATGACTCAGTATATACCCTTCCAGATCTATTTCTATGCATTTGCTAACACACGTGTGTGTGTGCATTTATATTTACACACATTAGATGTACGTACAAATGTACATGGTCTACACATTATAAGTATCATATTATACCTAATGTTCTGTTAATTGGCTTCCCTTTTAATACATCATCTAATTTTCACAAGATCGACATGTCAAGAGATACATTATTATTTTACATGAATGGACACTTCTTTGATTATTACTGAGGTTGGGCTAACATCATTTATTAGCCACTAATCCTTCTTTTTTTTTTTTTAATTGGTTGGAGGGGCATTTTTACGTTTTATTTTATTTTTTTTTTAATTTTATTTTAATGCCAGTGTAGTTAACATACAGTGTCACATTCGTTACAGGTGTACAAAATAGTGATTCAACAATTCCGTGTATTTGTCAGTGCTCATCAAGATAAGTGTATTCTTTTTTATTTTAATTTTTTTTTTTGAGAGAAAGAGGGCACGAGTCAGGGAGGGGCAGAAAGAGAGAGAGAGAGAGAGAGAAGCCGGGCTCACCCCAAGCAGGGCTTGGGCTCACCTGAAGCTGGGCTCGTGCTCACCCAATGAGGGGCTCGAACCCCCGATCTGTGAGATCATGACCTGAGCCAAAGTCAGATGCTTAACTGACTGAGCCACCCAAGCACCTAACATAAGTGTGTTCTTAATACTTCACCCACTTCACCCATCCCTCCCCCCCCCCAGTAACCATCTGTTTGTTCTCTCTATAGTTAAGAGTCCATTTCTTGGTTTGCCCCTCTTCTCTTTCGTTCATTTGGTTTGCTTCTTAAATTCCACATAGCAGTGAAAGTATATGGTATTTGTCTTTCTCTGATTGGCTACTTTCGCTCAGCACTATACTCTCTAAATCCATCCATGTTGTTGCAAATGGCAAGATTTCACTCTTTTTATGGCTGAGTAATATTCCATATGCATATAAGGGTGCATATGTCTTTTCGAATTAGCGTTCTCATATTCTTTGGGTAAATACCCGGTAGTGGAATTACTGCATCATATGGAAATTCTATTTTAGTTTTTTGAATGTTTTTTCATTTATTTTTGAGAGGGAGAGACAGACAGAGAGAGAGCACGAGGAGGGGAGGGGCAGAGAGAGAGGGAGACACAAAATCGGAAGCCCAGAGCCCGACACGGGGCTCAAACTCACCAACCGCGAGATCATGACCTGAGCCGATGTCAGACGCCTAACTGACTGAGCCACCTCGGCGTTCCTATTTTTAATTTTCTGAGGAACCCTCATCCTGTTTCCCACAGCATTAGCCATTAATACTTCAATAAATTGCCTGGCCATGTTCTTTACTTGATTTCACCTGCCTCACTTCTTCTGATTTACTTGACTAGCTCTCATTATTTTCTAAGTGGTTGGTAAATAATATTTGATTTTCCATTTGACCCAACGCCCGAGGAGAGTGGTTTCATATTTCTAAGAAGTTGAGGAATTTTGGGGGGTTTTAAATGTTTCTTCCATTTATTTGTTTTTTTTTTTAATTTTTTAATTTTTTATTAAAAAAAAAATTTTTTTTTAACGTTTATTTATTTTTGAGACAGAGAGAGACAGAGCATGAACAGGGGAGGAGCAGAGAGAGAGGGAGACACAGAATCTGAAACAGGGTCCAGGCTCTGAGCTGTCAGCACAGAGCCCGACACGGGGCTCGAACTCACGGACTGTGAGATCATGACCTGAGCTGAAGTCGGATGATTAACCGACCAAGCCACCCAGGCGCCCCTATTTGTTTGTTTTAATATTTATTTATTTATTTTGAGAGAGAGAAAACGTGAGCAGGGGAGGGGCAGAGAGAGAGGGAGACACAGAATCCGAAGCAGGCTCCGAGCTGTCAGCACAGAGTCCGACGCGGGGCTCGAACTTACGAACCGCGAGATCATGACCTGAGCCAAGGGTCAGTAGCTTAACCAAATGAGCCACCCAGGTGCCCCAAGTTTTACGCTGTTCATCATTTTGTTTTAGGCTTGTCTCTTATAAATAGCATGTTATTTCCCCTCTATATTTTATTCCAGTATGAGTCTTTGCTTTTTTAACGCATTGCTTAAATTTTCGCTCTTGTATTTTTTTCTTGTGGTTATTTTGTTTTATTCATTTTTCTGTTGTTATATAAACCTGTTTCTTTGCTTTTATCGCTTCCAGGAGTTTGGTAAAAAATATATTTTATAAATTCCAAGATAAATATTTTCCACATTTTAATACTTCTAGAATTAGCATGTATCTTATCATTGAGGATATATTATGGTTTAATTGGTAGCCTTTTTTCTATCTTGGTGACACATAAAAGAAGATGTTTCCTACCTCAGATTAGATGAAAAACAGCATGTCATATATATATATTTTAATGTTTAGTTTTGAGAGACAGAGGGAGACACAGAATCCGAAACAGGCTCCAGGCTCCGAGCTGTCAGCACAGAGCCCAATACAGGGCTTGAACCCATGAACCGTGAGATCATGACCTGAGCCGAAGTCGGTCGCTTAACCGACTGAGCCATGCAGGCACCCCCAGTATGTCATATTTTAATTTCTTTTTTACCTTAACTTTTTCAAAAGATTTGGAAAATCTATGTTTCTCTGATTGAGTCAAGAACAAAATGCCATTTTAAACAATCTTGTCTACTTAAACACAAGAAACTCTTTAACAAGGCATCTCCTTTATTCATCTTTGATCCAGTTAATTCCGTGTCTGGAGTCTTGTACCCGTATGATTACTATTCAAGTAGTGTTTTTATGTTATATCTCTTTTCTTTTTTTAAATTTATTTTTATTTATTTTGAGATAGAGACAGAGAGAGAAAGCGAGCAAGGGAGGGGCAGAGACAGAGAGAGAGAGGGAGAGAGAGAGAAAATCCCAAGCAGGGTCTGCACTGTCAGTGCAGAGCCGGATGCGGAGCTTGAACTTATGAACTGTGAGATCATGACCTGAGTCGAAGTCAGATGCTTAACCGACTGAGCCACCCAGGCACCCCTCTTTTCTTTTCCTTTTTTTTTTAAAGATTTTATTTTTTTTAAAGTAATCTCCACACCCAACACGGGGCTTGAACACACAACCTTGAGATCAAGAGTCATTTGCTCTCTGACTGAACCAGCCAGGTGTCCCTATATCTCATTTCTTTTAAGAAGGGCTCTTGACAATTACATGCAGTTTCACAACCAAATTCATGAGAATCATTTACATTAATGTTTGGTTTAGTAGGTTTAATAGGTTTGATGTTCCCTGCCAGTCCTTTTGTAATAAAATTTAACCTATTTTTGGTCTCTTTATTTTCTTTATCTCTCAACTGGTGGAGTTCATTTTCAAGTAAGTTTTTCTAAAATATATATATGTGGATATATAATGAATGTGAGTTGTGAGCCTTTGCATATGTGAGTTGACTTTCTGTTGTCTACACATACATATATGACAACTACACGTAATATGGAATTAACTGGGTTGCATTCCTTTTCCCTGAAATTAATTAGGTATTGAGGTGTGGTCTTCCTGGGTTTTGCATCACAGAAAACAGCTCTGCACACAGCTTGCTTTTCGTTCCTTTGTTGCTAATTTGTGTTTCATGCTTGAGTGTTTGTGAAATTTCCTTTACCTTTAAAATTAAAAAAAAAAAAAAAAAGAATGACCAAGATTGCTATGTCTAGGGGTGTAGTGAACACTTCATACCTGCAGATAGATACTGGTTGCTTCTCCAGCATTCACTTCTTTCTTTTTCTTCGCAGAGCCTGACACGGGGCTCGATCCCAGGACCCTGGGATCGTGACTTGAGCCAAAATCGAGAGTCAGATGCTCAACCCACTGAACCACCCAGGCACCCCTTTTCTTTCCCTTTCTTAACATGGCTCTCCCATTTCCTAGCCATTTGATTTGAGTAGATTATTTGAGACCTTTCTCCTTTTCCATTTTTATTAGTTTTTTTTTTTTATTTGAGAGAAAGAGATGCGGGGTGAGAAGAGGGTCAGGGTCAGAGAGAGAGAGAGAGAGAGAGAGAATTTAAAGCAGGCACCACACTCAGTGCAGAGCCCGACATGGGGCTTGGTCGCACGACCCTGGGATCATGACCTGAGCAGAAATCAAGAGTCAGACACCGACTAAGCTACCCAGGCACCCCTCTCCTTGTTTAATATAAGCAATTCCTACTCTAAATTTCCAACTATGCCGTATCCCACAAGTTTGCCACGTTGCGTTTTCCTTTTCATGTAACTCAAAATATTTTCTAATTTCCTTGTGACTTCTTACTTGACCCATAAGCTCTTGAGAAGTTTTTTTTTAACGGTTGTCTCATTTCCCAGTATTTTACCACTTCAACGAAAATGTAGGAGCCTTCCCACCATATACGTTCCTTTACTTTCCCCTTGACCTTTATGCCTCCATTGTCATGCGTATCACATCTGCACACACTGAACCCTCACTGGACACTATAATTTCTGCTTTCAGCAGTCATACCTTTGCAAAGCCCTTAAGAGGAGAAAAACGATCTATTCATCATTTTGGGGTTGTCCCTTCTTTTCTTTTAGCACTTTGGAGATGTTCCGCTGTTTTACCTCTGTTCTCTGATACCAAATCTGCTGTCATTGGAGTCGTTATCCTGTAGGTAACATGTTGTTTTTCTGTAACTGCTTTCAAGGTTTCCCCCCCATCTTTGGGAGCAGCAGTTTGATTATGATATGTCTGGGTGTGGTTTTCTTTGATTTCTCCCGTTTGGCATTTACAGAGATGCCTGAATTTGTAAAATTAGGGGCTCCTGGGTGGTTCAGTCAGTTGAGCGGTGACTCACGGCCCAGGTTTGTGAGTTCGATCCCCTCATCGGGCTCTGTGCTGACAGCTCAGAGCCTGGAGCCTGCTTTCGGTTCTGTGTCTCCCTCTCTCTCTCTGTCCATTTCCCGCTCCCCCTTTGTCTCTCTCTGTCTCTCAAAAATAAACAAACATTAAAAAGGATTTTTTTGAATTTGTAAAATTATTTGTATCATTAAGAAGTTGTAAAAAATGTACCTGGGAAGTTGTATGCCATTATTTTTTTTAATATGTATTTTTCCCCCCACCAACCTTCTTCACCTCTCCTTCTGGGACTCCAACGATACTGCTGTTAGATCGTTTGATATTGTTCCGTAGACCTTGAGGCTTTCTTCATTTTATTTTATTTTATTTTATTTATTTATTTTAAATTTTTTGTTTAACGTTTATTTATTTTTGAGACAGAGAGAGACAGAGCATGAATGGGGGAGGGTCAGAGAGAGAGGGAGACACAGAATCCGAAACAGGCTCCAGGCTCTGAGCGGTCAGCACAGAGCCTGACGCGGGGCTCGAACTCACGGACCGCGAGATCGTGACCTGAGCTGAAGTCGGACGCTCAACGGACTGAACCACCCAGGCGCCCCTTTCTTCATTTAAAAAAAATCTTCTTTCTCTCTCTTCTTCGTTTTGGATAATATGTATTGACTTATCGTCAAGTTGACTGTTTCCTCTGTCATCTCCATTTTCCTGTTGGGTCCATCCAGGAATTTAAAATTTTCAGCTATTTTATTTTCAGTTTGAAAATTTCAATTTGATTTTTTTTTCAGTTTCTCTTTCTTTGCTAAGAACTTCCATTTGTCTCTGACTGGTAACTGGGGTCTCCTTATTTTGCTTAGCATAAGACACTCAAGTTCCATCCATGTTGTTGCCAATGGCAAGATTTCATTCTCTTTGATCGCTGAATAATACTCTACTGTGTGTGTGTGTGTGTGTGTGTGTGTACATATATATATATATTACATCTTCTTTATCCATTTACCAATCAATGGACATTTGGGCTCTTTCCATACTTTGGCTATTGTCGATAGTGCTGCTGTAAACATGGGGGTGCACGTGCCCCTTGGAAACAGCGCACCTGTATCCCGTGGATAAATCCCTAGGAGTGCAATTTCTGGGTCATAGGGTAGTGTTATTTTTAATTTTTTGAGGAACTTCCATACTGTTTTCCAGGGTGACTGCACCCGTTTGCATTCCCACCAGCAGTGGAAAAGAGATCCTCTTTCTCCGCATCCTCGCCGACATCTGTTGTTGCCTGAGGTGTTCACGTTAGCCATTCTGACAGGTGTGGGGTGGTATCTCAGCGTGGTTTTGATGTGCATTTCCCTGATGAGGAGTGATGTTGAGCATCTTTTCCTGTGTCTGTTGGCATTCAGAGCACATGTGTTTCCCTTCATGTTACTGAGTATAGTTATAATAGTTGCTTTAAGTCTTTAATATTTCCATTATCTGGATCATTGCAGGCTTGGCGTCTGTTGGGAATGGATGACATTTGAAAAAATTCTTGGTGTGTTGCATAATTTTCTATTTTATCCTGGACATTTTGAACAGTTTGTTGTGCAGCCTCTAGATCTTGTTATAATTCCCTGGAGAAAGTTGATTTATTTTGTCTGGCGTGTAATTAACTCTGATTCAGACTGCCAGTTTTATCCCGCCATATGAGTGGGGGACGATACTACTCTCAGTCTGGTTTACAAAGCCTTTGCTACGCTTCTTTTGGTTTGTCCCTCGTATGTGCCACTCGGGGTTAGGTCGAGACTTGGCAGTGGATTGACGTATACCTCACTTCTCCAAGTGTTCTTTGGGTCTCTCCTCTGCGTGCGAAACTCAGGGGTGAGCCCCGGACCCGTGTGGATTCATGCAGAGAATTAGGGGATCTGTTCTCCCGTTCTCTTCTCTCTGGGACTCCTCTGCCCTTTCTGCCTCGCAGGGGTCCCTTTCCTGGTTACTCTGGCCAGAAAATTGGGATTTATCTCAGAGTTTTAGCCACCCAGCTGGCCACTGCACGGCAGACCTGTAACTGAGACCCACCCTTGGAGCCAAGGTGCAAGAGAAAAGAGATGAACAAGAGTTTGCCCTCTTTGGGCCAAGGGACTCCTTTCTCTCGGTTCCTCCGGCCAGGAGGTTTTCGCTGTTCACATCGGTGCTGTAAGAGTAACGAAAGAGAAAACATGAGAAATTTACCCCTGTTTGAATCACTTCTCCCAGTTTGGATTTTTTTCTTTTTTTATTCCTCCTACTCGTGTTTACCTTTTAGTCCTCAGTATTTTGCGCAGCATTTTTTTTAAAGTTTATTTATTTATTTATTTTGAGGGGGGGGGGGAATGAGCAGAGGAGGGGCAGAGAGAGAGAGAATCCCAAGCAGGTTCCGCACTGTCAGCGCAGAACCCGATGTAGGGCTCAAACCCACAAACCATGAGATCATGACCTGAGCCGAAGCCAAGAGCCGGACGCTCAACCGACTAAGCCACCCAGGTGCCACTGTTGGCCATTTTTAGCTGTAGTCAGTAGGACAGGCTTTAGTGGACTTTTTAGGCATTTTTTTAGTCTCCCCCCCCCCCCCCCCGCCATTTTTGGTCACTTGGACATCCTCTGTAATAGTCTTTTTGAGTACTTTGCCTAATTTTCTATTAGGTTGTCTGTGTTTTTCGTATTGGTTATCGGTTCTTTATTCAGAGTACGAGTCCTTTTTGGATTCATGCGTGAATAACTTCTTCCATTCTGTCCTTTGCCTGTGTACTCTCTTTATGGTCTCCTGATAAATGGAAGTTCTTAATTTTGATATAATGCTATTTATCTTTTTTTCCAAAGATGGTGTTTTTTATGCCTTAAGATTTTTTTTTTTTTTTTTTTGCCAATTCCAAGACGTTCTCCTATGTTTCCCTCTGGGGAGACTTATTGTTTTACCTTTCACATTTAGGTGTGCAGTCCATCTGGATAGTTTTAAAAAAATAGAGTAAGAGTCGAATACATTTTTTTTTTTCATATGGCTGTCCAATTGCTTCAGTATAATTCGTTAAAAAGACCATCCTCTCTCCCATGGAGCTGTAAACATTGAGTGATGGATATTACTTAGTTAGTAGGTTTATTTGAAGATAATTCTAATAGAAGTAGATTGTGTGGAAATGTCATTTCTATCAATGATCTTCTAGTTGAGGTCGAGTAAGTCTATATGAAACAACTTGTCACTCTTTTAAATGGCGTAGAATTTAAGAGACTTATAATATTTAGAGTTCTGTGGGAAGGTATAGCATAATTTTGATGTCGACGTTTCTAAAGATCTTTAAAGGCTTCGATAAAGTACGGCTACTACAACCATACATCTTTATTTCAAATATTCTATTGTGTTTCTGACCATATGCCGTATGAATTCTTGCGAATTGGGTGCAAAAACAGTATACTTTTGTAGTAAGAGGTGAGAAAGGAAATGAGGAAATAGACTACACACTTAGATGCACAGGGGTCTGAAGAGTCAGATTAAAATTTTTTTTTAATGTTTCTTTATTTTTGACAGAGAGAGAGAGAGAGAGAGAGAGAGACAGAGCATGAGAGAGGGAGGGGCAGAGAGAGAGGGGAAGACACAGAATCCAAAACAGGCTCCAAGCTCCAAGCTGTCAGCACAGAGCCTGATGTGGGGCTCGAACTCACAGACTGCGAGATCATGACCGAAGCCGAAGTCAGACGCTCAACCTACTGAGCCACCCAGGGGCCCCTGAAAAGTCAGATATATTACCTGGGGCGATCAAGCTCAGAGTGATCTATTCCCATGATTCTGGCAAATGAATGGAGTTACTCGTGGTGCGAAATATATTGGCGACACGTCACCAACACTGAGCCTCCTTCTTAGTGATAAGTTCCACTCAGGCAGCAGAATCTGCTTGAATGATTCCACGGAGCAGCAGGGACAGAAACCAGTAGGGTTCGTCAATATCATAAATGTGTGATGTAAGACCTGGCTGGATCCTTGGGCCAAAAAACACTACAGGGGAGTGCGAACACCGCTTGGACAGGCGTGGTGGACAGAATTGCACAGTGTTTGGCTCTGGACCCTTTCTGCCCCAAGTTGACATATTTGGATTTTCTCACATTTTAAATCTTGTTCAAACAGGTTTACCGTTGAATTTGGAGACTGTACAGTAACTCTCTGGGTCCTGTTTACTGCCATTTACAAGTTATAATCTAGATCACGTTAACCCGGAAAGAGATGTTTTTGGTCTGGGAAGAAACAAAATAGCTCAAATTGGTCATCTGCGGTAGGGAATTTGTTCAGATAACTCCTATCCTGGGGGCTTTAACTTTAATTTTGCCCATGGTAACTGGGTTCTACCGAAGCTCCTTTTTGTTATGTGAATTAGGAGAATTCGATACTTAATGCCAAACGTCTTGTAATAATTATGGCACATATTATCATTGTAGTGTCTCATTTTCTTTGAGACAGAGCATGTGATATCCCACGATTGGACTTTGCTTTCTCCAATACCCCTTGTCTAAATCCCGGATAGTGTCTGCTCGTGTTCCTGTCTTGCGTACCCTCCATAAGTGCAGGAGACCCTACAGCAAATCGTCGCGGATCAGGGATTAATTGGTGAGATCGATCTGAGTTCATGGAACATCAAAATTATGCAATTAAAAACTGTGTCATTACTTTCCTTGGCAAGCGATCTAGGTCGGTTTAACTCATGACTGGGAGTGAAGGAAATCTGGACTCTGGGACAAAGGACTGAGGTAATGAATATCGATGACAGTCTTGGGCACCATCAAGGACCATCGCTCATTCTGCCAACCGTTCTGTCTTCAGTCTTTCATGAGAGAGCATAGCTGGCCACCACCTTGAAAAATTAGTGACAAGGCACCTCGTTTGGGGTGAAGCATATCTGGGTGGTGCAAGGGACGTGTTTTTTCATCGGCCACTTTTTTGCTTCTAGCGATCCCTCCCAAGTAAACTGCCTTCCCGTCCTTGTCTCAGGCTCTACTTATGTAACTTTATCAGTGAATCATGAATATTTCCTTATGTCTTTAGCCTGAGAAAAATTCTTAAATACTGATTGTTTGACTGGCTAATAAATGGCCTACGGTCTTACAAATGCTTAACTCTCTTTTCAGATAATATTTCCATACAGTGAAAATGTAAAACTTCAGCTAAGTTTAAATGGAATTATTAAAAATCACACGTCACTGGGGTCCAAATGCACAACATTTGAAAGACAATATTTTCAAAATAAAAATGCAGATAAGTTGATTTTCTAGATCCAAGGGCATGGATTCCTTCTTGTTCTTTATTACCCATCTACAATTTTTTTTTTTGGCTTTCAAACTTTCCGTTGGTTCTCATGCTCTGTTTTATTTCCAGCTCTTATGAATGGTTTCCCCACTGCTCTAGGGGACAGGTTATTATTCTTGCACTATTCTCTGTAGGAGCGGAGCCTCCTGCAGTCTGTTGAGAATTGCTGTTTGGTTAATGGCATTTAAGAATTTGATATTTCCAGAAAAATCTTTCTCGATACCGCTGTCTGCCTCCCCCTTGCACCCCGGGTGCCTTTTCTGCATTTCTACTTTGTAGCTTAGAGCCTGTCAGTTGCCACACACTGGCGTTCAAACTTTGTCACAAGGCAGTATTCTATTCATTCCATGTTCGAGGTCTTTCCTCGTCTCCGTGAACCTAGGATTTTGCCCTCCTTCTCCAGCATGTTTTTTCACATAGACTTCAGTCTCTGTTCCATGAGATTTATCCTGAAACTGTGCGCTTAATATAGACGTTCTTCAAGAGACCTGAGTCTCTAGATGTAAGAAAATAGCTTCAGTAACTACGCCAGTCAGAGACTAGTCAGTAAAAAGGAAATTACACCAGGGAGTTTAATTAAAGAATTTAACAGTGGGGATTAAATTACAAAGGTGTTAGTAGAGTCCAAAGAGAAAATTGGAAGAGCATCCCTACCGCTGAAGGGACGATGGAAAAGACAATGTGAGTAGAGCCCACGAACCGGGATCACCTTGGGGGTCTGAAATCATGACACAGGCTACCCCCCGACAGCCGGGGCCCTGAAGGGACACAGCCACTGCTGGAGATGCCACTGGAAGCGGAGAGGGAGGGAGGAAGGGAGAGAGGGAGAGGGAACGAAAATGAGCATGGGAGAAATGCACTGCTCTGCCCCTCGTCTTTGTCTACTCTTTTGCTGGGGCCTCCCACAGGTTGAACTTAACCAGAAGCCTGGGGAAGTGTGATTTGCACGGTTCAAACCACCGTGGTAAAGAGCACAGCGAGGGAAAAGCGGGGAGTGGGTTGACCGGAAGAATACACAGTGACGGTAATGACTTTGTTGAGGCTACCCCAGCTGTAGATGTTATTATCAAAGGGGAGGAAGCAGATGTCTGTCAGTTGAGGGAGATACCGGGTAGGAAGGCTCCCTTCCCTGTAGAATGGAGTACCTATCGTGTATTGGTCACTGTGGATGAGACCGGAAATAGAATGAGGAATCCCTCCTGCACCTGCAAAACGTATAGCCTAGCAGGAGAGTTAGGCAACTAAAATCTGTAATAAATTGCAATGCATGTGTATATATGTGTGTGTGTGTGTGTGTGTGTGTGTAATGTATATTTACATGACATTTATTATTTATACTTACATTATGCTGTTATATAAATATAGCATATAATATGTTATTACATGTTTATTATAAATAAGGTAGCAAGGCAAGGTGTAGCTAGAGGCGTAATCTGCGGCAGTCAGGGAAGGCTTCCCGGAGGAAGTCACATTTAAGGATGAGTAGGAGTTAGAAACAGAAAGTGGAGGGGGCAGAAGAGGGAAGAGATGAATGCAGACCACAGAATAGCAGGCGTGTGGTGGCCTGAGCGGGGAAGAGAGGAAACGCTGTGACAAAGCAATGGCTATAGGCAGGAGCAGGGGCTGTTGTTGGAGGTGGAGCTGGGGAGCAAGGCCGGGCGAGGTCACAAAGGGCTTTGTAGGCCAAGTGGAGGATTTTAGACATTATCCAAAAGGCAATGGCGGGGGTGGGGGGGTACTGAAGGGATTAATTAGGGAAATAATCAGATTACTGGTTTAGAAAGCTTGCTCAGACCGACAGTGGGGAGAGCAGGTAGGACGCTGTGCAACACTCGAGGTCAAAGAGGACGCAGACGGGAGAAAGTTCTAGAATGTTGAAAGTTTGGGAGTTTCTGGAAATTCTCGGAAGGCCAAAACAGCGGTGTTTCCATTGGAGTTTGGGAAAGGGTGGGAGAAAAAAAAGGTTGATGTTCTTAAGGAAACCTAGTTTGTTCTTTCTTTCGTTCATTCGTTCATTGACTCGTTCCTCCCTCCCTTCCTCTCTGTCTCTCTCTTTCTCTCTTTCTTCCTATTTCTCTCTTTCTCTCTTTTTTCCCTTTCTTTCTCTATTCAATTGAAGTGTAATTGACATACAATACTATGTTAGTTTCAGGTGTACAAAGTAGGGATTCCACATTTATACACATTGGGATCACCCCGATAAATCTAGCTACCATCTGTCACCATACAAGGTTGCTACATATTATTAACTATATAACCTACTGTTGCACATCCCATCTCTGTGTCTTACTTATTTTACAACTGTAAGCTTGCACTATTTAACCCCTGTTCCCTATTTTGCCATCACCCCCACCTACCCCTGCTCTGGCAACCTTCAGATTCTTCTCTGTATCTATGAATCTGTTTCTGTTTTCCTTTTTCATTCGAAAGATTGGGTGGGAACTCACCAAGAAAAGTGTAGAGTTGATGGAAGGGGTGGGGGTGAGGGTAGCCCAGAATATTTCTCAGGTGGGAAGTTTCCTGAGTATTGGATTTGCACTCGTTCTGCCTCGAGTTGGAGGCACAGAGAGCGCTTGGCTGGTAGGACAAGGGCTTAGCTGGTGGATTTGGGGGTCTGGGAGCCCAGTGGGGCACTTCGTTGGTCCAGGGGCTTGCTTCCATGAAGCCTGCCAGTCTGTATGTGGGAAGCTTGATCCCATGGTTTGATCCCTTGGTAGTAGGATCCTGTGAAGGGAGGCTCAGCATTCAGGGCTGTTTGCACTTTCCTAACGGTGTGGCTTCTGTGAAGTCCCAACTATTGGAGAAAACAGCTCACCGTAAACCCAGACAAACAAATACAAACTGACTTTCATGCCATGATTCTTGTTGAAAGATAAATATGTTTGCAGGAGGAGCTATCATTTGTAAAGAGGACTTCATTGTGCCCGCCCCAAACCCTCTCGTTGTTCTAGAGCTTGAAAGTTTGCCGTGAAGACGGAAGAAAACATTTCGCAAACACAGGTCACTGGGCCATGCAGCAAACTTCCTGATCGTGCTTCGCATTTTCTTCCCAAGCTCAGAGGCACTGAGAGAAATAGAACAGGCCTCAAGATGGAGCCCTTGAACCACACAGGTTTGAAGCAAAGTCTGAATCTTGGAAACTTGCCAAGTACAGGCAAAGTTGGGAGCCAGTGGTCAAGGCTGGTTGTAATTCTAGCACAGAAAGCAGAAGATGGGGAGAAGCTGTATTCCCCCGTTCCCGAAGCGTTCAAGGGGCCAGGCTGGCCTTAGGGGCAGTCTGATTCCCAGACTTGGGCTCAAGTTCAGGGTTAAAGTTTCAATCAACAGGATAAATCATTTTATTCGTCTAAGTTTGTTTGTATATTCCACGAACAAAGTCTGCATTTCCCTTTTCTTAAGCCCATCTCAAAGGGTGGAGACCCAGCTTGGAAACTTGGTAATCTTCTCAGTGACCTAAGAAGCTCTCACCCTAAAACGCACACAAAAGGAGCCTCAACCAGGAGGCTACTGCAGTACCCCCAGTGAATATCCTCTCTGGAGGGTGGTGTCTCCTAGAAAAGAAGGCAGCCCTGTGTAAGGGGAGGGAAAGGAGCTAGGGCCACGGAATCGTTGTCCTCCTAATGGTTACTGTCGAAACATCCATTTACGGGCATTCAGGCTGTGCACCGAACAAGGCATCACGTTTAGGGGGGTGGTGTTCACACTGTAGACCTCGGATGCATATGAAAGCAGGTGGGACCTACCGCAATGGGAAAATGGCCCCCCTACATTAACCCACACTGGCCAATGCAGCCACGGGCTTATTGGGGCTAATACATGGGCAAGCATGAATTTGCGCACCTGTCTGCAAGGTTGATCCTATTGCAAGACGGTACCTATTGTCCCCACCCCATAGGACCCTGATACGCTTGCCCTTCCTGCTTTGGTGGAGGATGTACGGGGCATGGGCTGCTATTATGAGGGGCCCACATGACCCAGGGAAGCAGTTAAGAGTGGGGGTTCCTGGACGGCGGCTCAGACAGTGCAGTATCTTCGACCAATTCCTCGCAGGCTTCTGGTGGTCTAGCCAGTGGCTTAGAAAAGGATCCGTGGAACTGTCATTGGGACAATTTTCAGCTGGATGACAGTGTACCTCTCAACATCCCCCCCTCACTCCTTCCCCTCTCTCTCTTTATAAGGAGACCATGGTCCACACAAAAGGTTGCACGCCACACTTTCTCCGGCCAGCTGTGTAAGCTTGTTCAACTTGGCTATTACCAAGAGACCTGGGGTCCGTCATGCTATCTATAACACCGATTCTTATTTGCTGATAGTCATACTTGCTAATTATATTTAGTAGCGCTTTTTAAAAAAAATATATTTATTTATTTTGAGAGACAGTGAGTGCGAGCAGGAGAGGGTCAGAGAGAGACGGAGGGAGAGAGACAATCCCAAGCAGACTCTGAGCTGTCCGCACAGAGCCAGAGCGGGGGCTCGATCTCACAAACTGTGAGATCATGACCTGAGCCGAGATCAAGAGTTGGAGCCTTAACTGACTGAGCCACCCAGGTGTCTCACGCTTTATTTTTTAAATTTTATTTTAGAGAGAGGGCACACAAGCAGGGGAGAGGGGCAGAGGGAGAGAGAGAGAATCTCAAGCAGGCTCCATGCTCAGAATGGATCCTGACACGGGGCTTGATCCCATGACCCAGGGATCATGACTTGAGCCAAAATCAAGAGTCGACCGCTCAACGAACTGGGACACCCAAGTACCCCTTTCGTAGTGCTTTGTACTTTTCATTCCTCATGTCAGTTTCTGCCCTGCAGTCCATATTTTTTCTCTTCTCCATGCTTCTTTTCTTGTCTTGTTCATTTCCCCCCTCTCTCCATGTTTTCCTTCCCAGCCACTTTTTTCTTTCAGCTTTATTCCCTCCTCTAAACCCTCACAGGTAACCCCTTCACTTTCCCTTTATTCATTCACTCCATTTCTCCCAGTGACACTGGAGTCGGCACTGAGAAATGGAAGGTCGCAGTGGTGGTCGTGGGTGCTAGGAATCTATTTGGTACAAGCCAGGTCTTGCAAATGTTCATTTCACATTGCATCCTTAAAACAAACAGTAATGGAGTCCAGAGAAGCCACCATGATGGATCTAGATGTATAGACAGCAGGTAAATTCCCTCTGGAGCTGGAGCTGTGAATTTAGATCTTGTTTGGGTTTAAATTCAAGTTCATGGCTCATTTCCCCCTTGAAATGATGATGACAGAGGAGTCATGGAGTCTTTTTATAGCTAGTCTAATGGTCTTGACCTTTTTGAGGGTCAGGGTCTCCGTTGAGAATCTGTTGGAATTTTTGGACCCTCTTCTCAGAAAAATGCACATGAGCTCAAATTTTTGCTTACAATGTCTGCTCTGTGAGGTCTTTGGTTTTTGATAAGTTACAAGGTTGTGAATTGAGGCAGAATTTCATACTTCCATAGCAGAGCTACAGACTATGGTAAGAAGTTTCTAGATTGAGGAGATACTGGTCAGGTTCTGCCTGCCCTATGAGTTGCCTACTCTCAATGAAGACAAGGACCTTTCACGTTTCAGAGTCCGTATTTTCCTGGCCTGTTGAAAACCTGGAGGTTTTAACTGCATAAGCTTCCAGCTGGGAAGGAAGCTGAATGGAATACTCATCATGACATCTGATGCTTCCTGCTTTAGTCAGCTTTAGATTAATATGTATTTTTGGGGAGGAGTGGAATAAGGAGGTCACTTTCTTTGTCCAAACTTTCTGACTCAAGGTGGCTTTTTCCACACGAAAAATAAATGTGGGAGGGAAGAATCCCATTTATCCACTTTGGAAAATAATTTATTCCAGCAGTTTGAACTCTGGGATGCATTTTATTTAATCAGCATGGCCCCATGAATTATCATCTTGTGCTTTTCTGTTAGCGGTGGCCCTTATGTCTTGCTTGCATCTGTATTGTAAATTTAACGCTTTCCAATGAATTAGTTTTTCTTCTCTCATCCCAAGAGGTCTTCCAGGTTTATAAGCAGAATCAGATTTGCAAGAGCAATTTACTCCTTTCTCTGTTCCACTAGATGTTGTTTGGAATGGCCTTGTGTCAATAAATTTAATTAATAGGGACGAAGAGTAATTTTTGTGTGAAACCTTGGTTCAAAGAGGAGGGAACTAAAAAGAACAAGACAAGCCCCTTGCTATACCTAGCGGGTGTGTGTGTGTGTGTGTGTGTGTGCACGCGTGTGCACAAATAGGAAAATTACCAAGAAGAGGAGAAAGTCACTGGGTCTAGAGACTTGTCCCTATGCTGGCAGATAGAGATCTGATGTTCTGGGTCCGAAAGGGTTGGGCGAAAGCCAAAAGTGCTGGGAAATCTCAGTTTTACAGCTAAAGACACTCAGGACGTGAGACTGATGGTTGTACCAGTAACTTCTGAGTCACTTGTCGATGGCAGAGATTTCTATTGCTCTCCTGGCTGGGAACGCAGCAGGACTGGGTGGAGGTCTCTCAAGCTCACACTGGGCCGTGCTGAGGAAGGCAGAAGGAGACAGTGGCTAATACCATTAAGGGACTTGGAGAAGAGCGCGGGAGGGAGGAGCAGGTGCGAGGGGAAATTGTGAGTTGCACACAGCACATTTTCTTAAAATTTACAAGTGGTAGATTATTCATGCTTCACCAAGAAGAATGTAATCTCCTAGAACTTGGTACGATTGCCGTCGGTTATTGTCATCCAAACAGTGATCATTTTCTCCCCGTAGCTGGCTACCAACGCGGCATGGGGTCTCAGTGAATCAGTGTTTGTGTCAGTGTCATGATTACAAGCCAGTGTCATGTGAATCATGCTGAGTATAGGAAGCAGGGTGAAGAGCGACCTTCTCAGCTAACAGCACAACTTTGGGGTCTGAGACATTTGGAGACAGTGATTTCCAGAAGATTCCTGGCTAACAAAGATGCTACCATGCCTTTGGGAGGTTGTTGGTTCTGGTAGAATATTTCTCTCCAAAAATGGTTCCAGTAATAGGTACCTGCCTTTGGGGTAGAAGCAAAGAGTAAGGATAGACCTTTTCATAATAATAATAATAATAATAATAGCTGCCACATACTAGGTCCCAAGCATTGAAGTAGGGATAGTCTTATTTGGACAGAAGAAATGGGAACCCAAAGACTATGAATGGACAAGGAAGGAGAAACAGGAAAGCCGGACTCAAAGTCCTGTAGATCTGGCTAATGTGATCAGTATCCCAGTGTAAATGTCTTGTCTAGGACCATCCTCTCCCTAGGGTCATGGAGTCAGATTACAATGAAGGATGCTGGCTTTACATTCTCCCCAGGGTCTCTGTGTTTTTCTGACTACAGAGTGGGAGAGACCAAAACACCGAGTGTTGTCATCACTTCTGAACTCAAGAAAACTCATTAGCTCAAAACAGTGGGAATAACAAGGCTCCCTTTCTCTTCCCCAATCCGCTTCTCTCCTGCTTCGTTTGTTTCAGGAAACAAGAAACGCAAGGAGGACCTCATGTGACAGCTCCCAACAGGACACCTTACCGGTCACTCTTTTTTTTTTTTTAATAACTTATTGTCCCAACAGGAATGTGTGTGTGTGTGTGTGTGTGTGTGTGTGTGTGTGTTTTAACCTAAACATTGGGACAGTTGTTTTTTAAAAAAGATTTTATGGGGTGCCTGGGTGGCTCAGTTGTTTACGTGTCTGACTTTGGCTCAGGTCATGATCTCATGGTTTGTGGGTTCGAGCCCCACATGGGGCTCCGTGCTGACAGCTCAGAGCCTGGAGCCTGCCTCAGATTCTGTGTCTCCCTCTCTCTCTGCCCCTCCCCCACTTGTGCTCCGTCTTTCTCTGTCTCTCAAAAATAAACAAATGTAAAATCATAAAAATAAAAAAAAAATAAAAAAGGATTTTATTTTTGAGATAAGCGTGTATTCACACGCAGTGGGAAGAAATAATACAGAGACATCCTTTTATCCTTCACCCAGGTTCCCCCAGTGGGAACATCTTGCGTAACTATGGTACAATATCACAACCAAGACATTGGTGTTGATACAATCAACCTTCCTTATTCAGGTCTCACAAGTTTTATGCATCTGCCTGTGTGTGTGTGTGTGTGTGTGTGTGCACGTGTGCGTGCGTGCGTGTGTTTTGCTCTAGGCAATTTTCTCAAATATGTAGAATACTGTGACCAGCACCACAATTAAGATACAGAAGAGCTCCATCACAAGGATGCCTTTGTACTGCCCTTTACTCTCCCCTCATCTCTCCATCCAAGTCCCGGCAATCAGTAATCTCCATCTCTCTAATTTTGTCATCTCAAAACTGTTCTATAAATGGAACCCTGCAGGGTATAACCTTTTGGAATTGCCTCCCCCTCCCACCCTCCGCATAATTTCCTTGAGAACCATTAAGATTACGGCAGGTATGAGTAGTTTTTTCTTCTTTATACCATTCCACAGTGGAAATGTACCGCATTTTGTTTATTCGCCGATCAGTTGACGAACGTCGAGTTGTTTCCAGCTTCGGGCTATTATGAATAAGGATGCGACGGTTATTTGAGTAGAAGGCTTTGTGTGGACGTAAGTTTTCATTTCTCTGGGAAGAATGCCCAAGAATGTAAGATCTGGGTTGGAGAGGAAGCGTGTGTTTCGGTTTAAAGAAACTACCGCACTCTTTTCCAGAGTGCCCGTACTAGCTTACATTCCCACCAGTGGTGTATGAGACAGCCACTTTCTCTGTTTTGTGTCCAACATTTGATATCATCACTAGTTTTTATTTGAACGATTCTACCGGATAGGTAGTGATAAGCCACACCATCTTGCTCACAGCCACGATTGTTTTGTGGTGAGTGGGATCACCTTGCCACCCAAAACGTGTTCAGATGTTGAGACTGACGACGCCACACACACACACACGGTTAGAAAGCATGAAAAGAGCTCACAAAGTCGGACTTCTGGTGCGGAGGGTACGGCAGGTAGCCAAGCCAGTCTGAAATGGCTTGAGTGAAGGGAACGACAAGAGGCTCTGGATTTTACTATGATTAGGGGGTGGGGCGAGGGTGAGAATTCCCAGGTGTGGGCAGGTTTTCACCTTTCCTGGAGGTCCCAAGGGAGGGAGTGTCCAGGCTTCCTTATCGGATGCAGGCAGGGCAAGAGAGGAAAAGGGATAGGCGATGCGTGAAAGCTGTTGGCGCGAAAGCATCAGAAGTGGATTCAGACGCTTTCTTACAAACTGCTTTCGAAGCTTTCTCGAAGGTCGGTTGGGCATTTTCGTGTTGGCCTAGTTCCGGTTTCTCTATTCTTTCCCATTGACCTATGTGTCTGGGCCTCCGCCAAAACGACCGTGTCTTGACGACTGTAGCTGTAGCGTAAGCCTTACCATGGGGTAGAGTGGTTCTACCCACTTTATTCTTCCTTTCCAAGATTGTTTTCGTCATTCTTGCTTCTGTGTCATTCCATATAAGCTTAGAATACGCTTCTCCAGGTCTACAAAACTCCCTGCTGGAATTTTGATAACTATCGCATTAATTTGTAGATCAATTCAGGGTGAATTCCCAGTTTTACTACGTCGAGTCTTCCAACCCATGGACGCAATATGTCCCTCCTTTTGTTTTGTTCTTTTTTCATTTCTTTCATTGACATTTTGTAACTTTCAGGATACAAATGCTGTATTCTGCTGTATCATTAGATTTTTTTTAATGTTTATTCGTTTTTGAGAGAGATAGAGACAGAGACAGAGAGAGACAGAGTGCAAGTGGGGAAGGGGCAGAAAGAGAGGGAGACACAGAATCCGAAGCAGGCTCCAGGTTCCGAGCTGTTCGCACAGGGCCCGACACGGGACTTGAACCCGCAAACCAAGAGATCATGACCTGAGCCAAAGTTGGACACTCAACCGACTGAGCCATCCAGGCGCCCCTGTTTTGTTAGATTTGTAATTAAGTATTTCATTTTCTTCGGAGTAATTATAAGTTAAATAAATCAAGATAAAAACTTAAAAATGTTCAAGTACTCTACTAGAAAGCTAGAAAGGAGAAAGAGAGGAATGAAAAGTATAGGCAATAAACAGAAGCAAATAATAAAATGGCAATAGAAGCCCTAAGACACCAATTATTACTTTAAATGTAAATAGTCTAAATATATCAATTAAAAAACAGAGACTGGCAGAGCGGATTAAAGAACCCATGATATGGGGCGCCTGGGTGGCGCAGTCGGTTAAGCGTCCGACTTCAGCCAGGTCACGATCTCGCGGTCCGTGAGTTTGAGCCCCGCGTCAGGCTCTGGGCTGATGGCTCGGAGCCTGGAGCCTGTTTCTGATTCTGTGTCTCCCTCTCTCTCTGCCCCTCCCCCGTTCATGCTCTGTCTCTCTCTGTCCCAAAAATAAATAAAAAACGTTGAAAAAAAAAAAAAAAAAAAAAAAAAAAAAAAAAAAAGAACCCATGATACAATTATATTACGTCTACAAGAAATTCACTTTAAATACAATGACATAAGTGGGTTGAAAGTAAAAGGACAGAAGAAGATGTCCCATGCAAATATTAGCAACAACAACAAAGCAGGAGTAGGTACATTAAGTATCAGGTAAAACAGGGGCACCTTGGGTGGCTCAGTGGGTTAAGCGTCCGACTTCGGCTCAGGTCACGATCTCACGGTTCATGGGTTTGAGCCCCGCATTGGGCTCTGTGCCGACAGCTCAGAGCCTGGAGGCTGCTTTGGATTCTGCGTCTCCCTCACTCTCTGCCCCTCCCCTGCTCATGCTCTGTCTCTCTCTGTCTCAAAAATAAACAGATATTAAAAATTTTTAAAATTTAAGCATCAGGTAAAACAGATTTCACAGCAAAGAACTGCCTCATGTAATTGTGTGAGACGTGTGGGCAGTGTGGAGACTTGTCACTTTAACTTGCGGTTAAATGTAGCAACTGACAACTCTTTCCAGATGCAACATAACCAACACCTCCTTTTCAAGGACTGGCTGCAGCAGCTTGCTTGTAGAACAAAGCTCTCTCGGACTCCAGCAGTTAGAGTTGGCCAACCTCCGGTGTCAGATGATGTGTTTTGATGCTAATGCATCTGCGGGTCAGTTAGCGTATCAGTCACTTGTGCTGTGGCCCACACCACAGTCCACAAGGTGCCTAAAGTTGCCAGTTCAAAGGGTCTGTAAGACATGTGAGATACCATGGGTTAACTCTAAGCAAAATGCGTGTGGGAAATCGAGGCTGAGCAGTCCTTCTGTAGAACAAAGAGAAAACAGAACAGCTTGCTACAGTAGTTGCATTATTTATGTGAAGGTGGAAATCTACAACTATTTACTTGTTATTCTGTCTGGTAATTTTTTTTTTATTTTGCAACTAGAGCTTCCTCTCTGGAGCGATGAATTTGCAGTGGCAACCAGAAAAAAAAAAGCACGTTTTGTAAATTGATGAAATTTGATTTCTCAAAAAAAAAAAAAAAAAAAAAAGATGGTGAATGTGTCACCTGCCCAAAAATGTTTGCCAACGTTTATCTTCCAACTAGAAGTCATCGTGATATCACTGACCATGAGAAAGCCAGAAGCCTCAAATCTGCTTAGAAAACCCCAGGATCTATTTCAAAAGTTAGCTGCAGAAGGTGAATTTGCATGGCATTCTGTGAGGCATGGCTTTGCCATTAGATCAAATGACAATTCTAAATTAATTTCATTCACTTTCAATTTAGTTCCATGTTTTTTCCTTGCCTGTATAAAGAGCGAAGTGATAGCTGTTAACGGGTTGGCTCCATTAGCAGAAAAAGATCTTTGCACACAGTTAAATGATGCCAGTTTTAGATCAGTGACATTAGATGTTTCAAACAGAAAATTGGTTAATTTCAGTAACGCCTTCATTTTTTCATCACATTTATGCAAAGTATAGCTTTTGGAAGTTCATTGTTAAAGGTAAAACACTTCAGTTTAAGATGCTTCTTCATAAATTCAGTTTAAAAAGCCAATATTGAAGATAAAATTATTTTGTTGTGATGATAATTCAAATACAAACTTAGGTGGAATGTAATTATCTTGGCAAAACAATGTTCTTACCAAATTAAGGAACCTATGAAGCAGAAATACACTTGGAACTGGTTCTGGAGCATATATAATTCATCACTGCATCTACACTACAATACTGTATCAATTGAAAGAGAAGCTATAACTGTCAGCATTTTTAAGTGTATTTACATATACATGGACACATTTAGAATCATTGAATTACAGACTTTTGTGACAAATCTGTCGTTTCAGTCATGACTCAGATTTTTAAAATGTTTGAGCCTTTACAGAAGTGCGTCGTTAATTAACTAAAGTGTCCTCCAAAGCATTGAATGCTATTGTAAATAAGGTCTTTGCTTTTTGTTCAAAATCATTTGGAAATTTTTAATCAAAGTAGTCAAGGAATGAAGTACCAAAAATTTCCGCTTTTGAAGCTCTTAGCAAATTGCAATTATGAAAACAAAACTCGTGTTTGCGAAGACATTGAAATTAATCATGTATCATTTAACAGATGACATGACGACAGCCCAAACTGTGTACAAAGTTAAATTTGACGTTCTACAACTGCACTTTGTAATATCTTGACTTGATACATCTCTTACGTCTGATTAGAGAAGTTTATAGTCTGTACTGCAGTAGAATAAACTTGAGACGACCTTGATTTGGCAGTGTTAAAATCTGGTGAACCATTTGAGAGAATCGTAAATTCAGAGGACTTATGTAATGAATTTTATCTTGTAAAAATATTTGCTGAAGGACCCTAAATGGAAACAAGACGATAGTACCCTTCAAAATATTTATACCATTTTCAACCAAAGAATTAGAATTGAGAATACTCTCTGATTAACAGAACTTGTTCTAGATTTACCGGATATCTTAACATCTGTAAGGAGCCTATTGTCTCAATTAAAAATACTAAAATCTTCACAAAAGAATGAATTGAAGTCATTAAAAATTTCAAACTTATTGGCTATGAACTACAACTCTGGAGAATCTTGCAGGCAATTCTCTTAAGACCTATTGGAAAAAATATGTTTTCTGGGAAAAAAAATCAATAGCATAATATTAAAAATAGACATTGCTAACAAACTGATTAGAGCACATCTGTATGTACCAAGAATAATTATTCTTATGTGTTTTTTAATTTTAGAAAATCATTTTGAAAAGTCTTTTACCTGGAAATAATGTTATTTTTAAAAATAATTTCATATTTTAAATATTTTATTTTTTGAGTTCCATTTTTTTTTTAATTTTAGAGAGAGAGAGAGAGAGAGGGGGGGGGAGACCATGCATGCGCGGGGGAAGGTACAGACGGAGAGAGAAAGAGTCTTAAGCAGGCTTCATGCCCAGCATGGAACCCGACACGGGGCTCCATTCCACAACTGTGGGATCGAGACCTGAGCCGACATCAAGAGTTAGATGCTCAACTCACTGAGTCACCCAGGTGCCCCTAAAAATATGTTACGTATAACATTTTTTTTCTGGTTTTACTGATGAAATTAGTCCAACTTTGTTGGTCCATAAGTGAATGTCTTAAAAAAATGTTTTTGATATTTATTTGAGAGAGAGAGAGAGAGAGAGAATGAGCAGGGGAGAGGAAGAGAGGGAGGGAGACACAGAACCCGAAGCAGGCTCTAGGCTCTAAGCTGTCAGCACAGAGCCCGACGCAGGGCTTGAACTCACAGACCGTGAGATCATGACCTGAGCCGAAGTCCAGCGCTTAACTGACTGAGCCACCCAGGCGCCCCATGTTTCAAAGCAAATTTTATTTATTTATTTATTTAAAAAAATTTTTTTAAACGTTTATTTATTTTTGAGACAGAGAGAGACAGAGCACGAATGGGGGAAGGTCAGAGAGAGAGAGGGAGACACAGAATCCGAAACAGGCTCCAGGCCCTGAGCCGTCCGCACAGAGCCCGACGCGGGGCTCGAACTCACGGACCGCGAGATCATGACCCGAGCCGAAGTCGGACGCTTAACCAACTGAGCCACCCAGGCGCCCCTCAAAGCAAATTTTGGAGTCAAAGTGGGTAGTGGGCATCTTCCGCAAAGTATGTAATATAGAATAAGTGGGAGGAGGAAGGGAGATAGGTTTAAAATAAGAGCGCAAAGGATAAAAGAAATATATTATTTGGGAGTCACAGGGAGGAAAAGGCTTTAATCTAAGACATTTAGTGTTTCCCTATTACGGTTGGCACCAGACTGGCACCCACATTCCTTACTTAATGTCTAAGTATGTGCCTACAGGTATTTGCAAGTACTTGCCTAGAAAACGTATCTACCTATGTTGCTACTGCATAAATAATTGTGATAGAAATAAACCCATTACTAATGAAAGCTTCACGTACAAATAGTTAAACATCTCACTGAATATCTACATTATGCCGGTGGAACTCCAGGGCAGTGATAATAGAGATACATCCGTGTAATGACTGATGACAAACATTAAAGGGGTGTCCTTCAAAGGAAGGAACACGCAGTATCGTGAATAACACTTATATACAGGTTTCTCCTCCTACAACCCTTGCCTTCAACCACGCGGTAGTGCCTATCTTTTGCATCCCTTAGTGATACCTTGGGTGGATTCCAAAGCTTTCTTGTTACTTTTGGTCACTGAAACTCAGCCCAATCTAGTTAATGCTATGCCTGCTGAAGTGCCCCGGGTCAAGTATACCGATGACTGCATTTTACTTTGAAACGGATCCAAAAAGTAAGATAAAGTCATCAATGATAGAAACACGAAGAGAAGCGTAGATATGAAATGAAGCAAGCGTAGCAACATGGTAAGTGTAGGGTCGAGGTAGGGAAGTAGATGGCTGTCTACTGTATAATTCTTTCAACTTTTCTGTCCACTTAAAAATATTCATAATAAAAAGCTGGGAAAAATAGAAGGCCTCTTTCCTTCACACACCTCTCCCTCCCCTATTCATTCTCGATTTAAAGCAGGAACTTCAAGCTCGTTGTTGGTCCCATCTCTTCCCCCCATTTCAGGGTCAGTTTACCCAGGGAATTGTGACTGCATGAACTGATGAGATGTGGGAAGTAAGTGAAGCCCAGAACTTTCTTTCGGTCTGGAAGATTTCAAAATAGGGCCAGTGAGCTGACTTACTCTTACAGTCGAGTTGTGGTTAAGTATCCAAATATGGAATATGTGGTGAACAGGGATGAGTCTCACTGTCCAGTGTTGGCTCAAAGTGAAATGGAGAGGCCAGTGGAGCTGTAGACTTGACTGAGCTGAGCCTTATAGGATACTGGGTCCCTTATTTAGAATGTGGATACTTAGTGCTAAAGGGGTTGACTCACCTACACCCATACCAACACTAGAAAAACTCCACCAAACCCCCCTCCCCCCAAACAAACCTTAAAGAAAAATACAATCCAGTCAAAAAATAATCTTAAATTTCCCGAGACATAATCCTTTGGCTAGTTTCCCTTCTTCGGATTAACGTGACTTTCTTCCTTCGATTGCCGTATGAAAAATACAGTTCTGGAATTTGAAATGTGGACTGATTGACTAATATTCTTTCATGTTATTTTCCAAGGCTGGCCCCTGTAATGTGATGATGTCAGGAAAGTATCCTGGAGGGGCCAGTCTTCTCCCTCTCCAGCTTCTTTCCTTTTGTCGATAGTTGGTGTACCCCTTTGCCTCTTTGCATGCCCTTCCTTCACAGCCCGCTTGCCTGGTCTTCTGTTGTCCCTCCCCTCCCATGCTCAGTTCCTCTCCTTGCATTTCCTGTCTGGTGTCATCTCTTAGGGAACGAGCCAGCTGGTCAGAGTCTTCATGGTGCGGTGCCGGTGACCGAGCGGTATCACTTAACATGGGCTACACTTCTCCACCACAATCCCGGACAGTCTATGAATCAGTCAACAAAACGTAGTGGATATGTCACTGTGATGGTTAATTTTACGTGTCAACTTGGCTAGGCTATGGTGTCCGGTCAAACACTAGTCTAGCTGTTGCAATGAAGGTATTTTATAGATATGATTGATATTTCCAATCCGTTGACCCTTAAGTAAAGGAAGTTACCCTTGATCATGTGGGTGGCCTTCATCCAATCAGCTGAGGGCCTTAGGAGCAAAACTGAGATTTCCCAGAGAAGGAATTGTGCCTCAAGATCGTAACCTAGAAACCCTGCTAGAGTTTCCAGCCTGCTGGCCTACCTGATAGATTTCAGACTTGCCGACCTCCACAACAGGGTGAGCCAATTCCTTAAAATACATTTTTCCCTTTCCCTTTCCCTCCCCCTAACTTCCTCGGTCATGTTTTTGGCATGTTGGCACCTGCCCTCCCTTCTACATCTGGGGAGCCCACCTATGAGAGGCATCAGCACAGATCCACAGACATAGAAAATAGCAGGCTATTGAGCCCAAGATGGCAGCCAGCATGTAGGCCCAAGACTCAGGCACTCCCTCTTGGATTCACCTGTGGAGTCAGTAGCTAATGCCAGCCGTGACCGTTTAGACCAGGGCATTACAAACTATCTGTGTTGAGGGGCCAGCTTTTAAAACTTTCCAATTTTCTGGGGACTGCTATTTTATAACAGACCATAAAAATGAGTCACTAGAAAGATGAATAATAAATGAAAAAAGTCATAAAACTACAAACCTCAATTATACACTATTGGGTTCGCAACAGAAAATCACTCCACCAAAGCACTATAAAATTTCTAAATGCTTACTGTCAAATTCTGTACTTGCTGAAGATTAGTAACACGCATTTTGGAGACTCCCCGTGAGTGGCAGTGACTTAGACCTTATTCTTGGAAGGATGCAGAGGCAAGGAGCATGAAGTTCAGGAGCAGGGGAATCAGTGGAGGCATCTTAACCAGATTCTTCCTACAGTGTGATTTGGCTAATTTCTGGCTCCTTGTCTGCTCTCCCCCATGTTTCATTCTGCCCATTTTCCAAGTTGGGCTTCGCTTCTTTTCTGGACTCTGTGAACCTCCCAATACCCTTCCAATACAAAACATCTGAACAAAAATTACCCCCAACTATTGTTCGTAGTCTGTAGCCAAGAACCCTGACAAGCACAAATATTCACAAATATTTACTGTGAAGATTTTTAAGGGATTGTGTGAGCTGATGGGAATAAGGTGCTTATATGGGGCTTAGAACCGAACAGGAGCTCAAGAAGCAATGTGGCAGACAGAACTCTGGTGATCCCTAGTGATTTCCCACTTTCCAGTATCCACACTTTTCTGTAGTTCCTTTTTCCTTGAGGGCGGATGGGAACTTGTGACTTGCTTCTAATCAACCGAATATGGCAAAAGTGATAGAATGTTACCTCTGTGACTACATTATATTATATGACTCTGTAGTAGCAGATTGGAGGGAGATTCTCCTTGCTGGTTTGATGAAGGAAGCAGTATGATGAGAAGTCCACATGGGGATTGGGAGAGAAGTGTGCCTTTAGGGCCGGAGAGAAATCTCCAGCCAAGAGTTAATAAAAAGCTGGGGCTGGGGCGCCTGGGTGGCTCCGTCGGTTGTGCATCGGACGTCAGCTCAGGTCATGATCTCGTAGTTCGTGGGTTCGAGCTTCACATCAGGCTCACTGCTGTCGGTGCAAAATCCACTTCAGATCCTCTACCCCTCTCTCTCTGCCCCTCCACTGCTTGCGCTCTCTCAAAAATAAATAAACAACGTTTAAAAAAAATAAATAAAAAGCTAGGGCTCTCAGTGCTACAGCTACAGGGAAATGAATTCTGCCAATAATCTGAGGAAGCTCGGAAATAAATCCTTCCCCAGTGGACCTTTGGATGAGAACTCATCCCTGACCAAGACCTTGAATGCAGTCAGTGAGAGACCCAAAACAGTGTACCCGGCTAAGCGGTAGCCAGACTCCTGACCTATGGGGAATTCTGAGATAATAAGTGTGTGTTGTTTATGTTGCTAAGTTTGTGGTGATTTGTCACGCAGTGATAGGTAATGAATACAGGTAGCAATGGTTTTTATTATGATTTCTTAAAGAAATAATTACGAAAATTAGCCCCAGTAACTATGGTATACTTGACTAAAAATGGGTGCCACTTTCACAGGCATCCAGTACCAAAATCTCAAAATAAATCAAAGAGTATTCACTGAGATCTTCCAAAGGGATAGTCAAAACATCAACCGAAGGACGAAATTTCTTTAGCGTGTCACTTAAAAAATAATTTTAGAAATAGATGGAGCTTTGTACAACTACTTTGGAAAACTGAACATATGCCCACTGTATAATCTTACAATTGGACTCTCGGTTATATACCCATCTTAGATAAATGCTTATTTCTGCCAAAGGACATGTACAAGAATATTGATAGAAGCACTATTCATAACAACGTCAAACTAGAAATTGCCTGAATGACCGTGGATAGCAGATGCTAAGCACATAGTATGATTCTATTTATATAAAGTTAAGGCGTTACCCTTGGGAGATAAACCTGAAAGGGGCATAAGAGTGACTTCTGGAATGTTGGTAATGTTCTGTTTCTTCATCTGGTTGCTGATTCCATGGATGTATTCAGCTTTGGAAAAGGTCATGAAACTGTACTCTTATGATACATGTATTTCCCCGCATGCATGTTATGTCTCGATAGAGATTTAAAAGTGAATGTGAAGATTGAATTCCACTCTGAAAAATGTCTGTATCTGTTTAAATGTGCAGAGAGTGTGTATCTCCCCACATTTTCAAGCAAAATAGAGTCTCAGAGAAGGTGTACTGCTTTTATTTTGTAATTTTGCATCACCTGCGGCTTACTTTCAGGGCTTGCTATCCTGGCGGAGATCAAGCAAACCCTTGATCCTAGAGCTGAAGCTTTAATGTTAGAATTAGGAAAGCTACAGGATGGGATGAGACTTTGGAGGCTCTTTCTGCTCTCCTCCCTTAAACCATATGACAGAGATAACTATCTCTGCTACCCCAGGGCCAGATTTACCCTGTGCATAGAATACAGAATGGTTTCTGATAGATGTCATTGGCTGTCGATATCAACTCTCTTCCAGCTTAAGTCATGTTAGTCCTTCATCCAGTGATGAGCTGTGACAGAATCATTATCACTCTGGGATACAAACTGCAGGGAAAGGATGTGGGAGGGTTTTAGTGGGGCCAGTCCAGAAGATAAAGCCACCTTACTAATCCGCTAACTCCACACTTCTACGTATCTGTTCTATTCCACGGTCTGTGGTTTTCCACACCTGTTATTATCTTTACGTGCTATTGGGGAGTTGTAAAGAAGCCAAAATCCATCTAATTTCTAAGCCAGAAGTAAAGTTGTTGAACTAAGGACAGCATCGAAATTTATCGATGGCAATTTAAGTTACTTCTTCATGACTTGAACTGGATGCAATGGAATATTTGGTGGGTATTTGTTTGTATTTCTGTAAACAGAAGCATCTTTAAGGAACCTTCCCACTCCTACACTGGTAGGAATGTTTGAAGGGAATGTTCTCTTCTTATTCATTCTAGAGTTTTAAGAGGTTCGTGAGCAAGTACCTCGTTGGCCAAAGGAAATTCCAGAATTTCCATACAGAAGGGAAGTTTGGTTGCAGTCTAAGAGGGGTGAGAGTAAGTCAGGGGACCTGCCTCCGATCCGTGTTTGGTTACTAATGGATTTTCATTGAACTGCATGTTAATTTGGGATGACTTTGGTAGGTTATGTGGGACGTAATGGAGCAGACTGGGCACCTGACCAAGATACCTCTTATTGGTGTCAGCATAAGCAAATCATTGAGCTGGTCTCTGTCTTGGTAATAGTACCTTGGGACAGTTTCATACACATGCCTCCCAGGATGTCACTGTCTCCTGGGAAAGATACTGACACCAACACCTACAGTAAAAGTTCTCTAATGTAAATGTATTATTTTAAAACCTTTTTTTAGAAAACAGTTTATTTATTTATTTAAAGAAAGAGAAAAGACCCTGTGCCGTCAGCATAGAGCCCAACATGGGGCTGGAACCCACGAACCGCGAGATCATGACCCGAGCGGAAATCAAGAGTTGGGTGCTTAACCGACTGAGCCACCCAGGCGCCTGCCCCACTTGTAACTTTGGATCAATGAGCATGTTATTGAACTAACTTATGAGTCTATGTGATAAATCATTAATGAAAAGACAAAAAGCAAATACAGGGAGGAGGCAAGAATGTTTGCATATAAATGTTGGATGGAGATTTAACACACGATTGGAGCTTTGTCCATGTTGTTCTAGAAAGACTGAATAAAAATTTGGACCTTCTTTAAAATGAGTATTTTCTAGACTGTGTTTAAACCATAAGTTCGGGGCACCTGGGAGGCTCAGTCGGTTGAGCGTCCAACTTCAGCTCAGGTCATGCTATCTCGGTTTGTGAGTTCAAGCCCCGTACCTTGCCATGCTCTTGCCCTCTCATTCTCTCTCTCTCAAAAGAAAAAAAAGGTCAGTTCTTCTAGATCAGGGGTTGAATTTACTTTTCACTTTGCATCTTTCTATTACCCAATAGGAAGCTGAATATATAAATGGAAGGGAAGGAGGAGGCAACCCCTTTTTTTGGGGGGGGGGGTAGCTTATATTTTTCTAAAAAGGTGAAAGAGAAGGGTGCTTGGCTGGCTCAGTTGGAAGAGCATATGACTCTTGGTCTCAGGGTTGTGAGTTCAAGCCCCGGGCTTGGTGTAGAGATTACATACATACATACATACATACATACATAAAAGAGATGTGGTATTGAATTGGGCCAAGTACGCCATTGCCTCTCTAGGGTATAAAGAGTGAGAATTTTCTACTTCTAAGAAATTATGGCTTCTTGACTCTTCTTTTCTCTCTCGTTTCAACACTAGCTCTTTTCCAGACAAACCAATACGTGAATAATCAACTTACTGCATGACTAAATTATAACTGCAGAGTTTGGCCCCCGGGGAAAGGAAGATGGAGAGAAAGAGAAAGAGCGACAGAGACCGATGATTCATCACCCATTTGGGGCAGAGAGGGTGGGTGCCTAAATATTTAACCTTTTAACTCATGGACTTTGGTATTTGAATCATTTTCCAAACTCTGCCATGCTTGTCTCTGCTTTCTTGGGCCCACAATACTGGATTCTGAACTTTTTCTCAGCCACGAAACGGATCCACTCATTCATTCATTCATTCACCCATTCAACAAATATTCATTGAACATCTACTCTGTGCTCAGCCCTGGGGGCATAAATGTGCAGAAGATGTTCCCAGGAGCCTGCACGTACAGGGTGGTAGGCATGGCTGTAGATGGTTATGCTGTTGGGCGAGGCTAAGGGAAGCTGACTCCGGCATGGCTCACAACGGCCTTGCACGAGCAAGTCAATGAAATCAGCTTTCATTTTGGCCATTTGCCCCATTCTCATAAAGACTGAGTGACGCGGTAATTTGTCTGCAAATTAGAAAGGCATACCCAAGACTGAGACAACTTTTTTCCCCAGGTGCTGTCACCAAGCTCAAGAGACTTTTCTTTACTCTTGCTGCTGTGGTTGAAGAGGCCACCCTGGGCTGGGCCCGCCGATGGCATCAGGACCTCGGTTGAGCGAACTCACTCAAAGTCAAGGCCTTGTGCCTGTGAATCCAGAAATGGCAAATCAACTCATTTCTAAATGTCACCATTTAGCATGTCTTTAACTTGCACGATAATACTCCTAGAGAAGAGGAGTATATGGCTGGATCCAGAGCCGAAGAAACCCTGTGAAACTACCACTCACCCAAGCCACAGGAAACGGATAACACAAATTAGAACTCTGATATATAATGTACAATGAGAATCCTGACGGTTGCCTTCTTCACTGGGCAGGTGATCTAGTTTCTAAGGCGTATGGTGTGTTAATTTCATTAACCAAAGTCTCCGGGTTCTGGTAGCACCTTCCTGCAGATCTGCTCTTAGTGTCCCCTGTTTGGTCAGCTCAGGGAGACAACCTGTCACCGGAGGAGCCTGGCTGTCTTGCTGAAGCCTATGATGCCGAAATGCCCTACTTCTGAGAACGTTGTTCGAGAGGTTCCCCCATGCGATCAGGTTGAAGCTGGCCTCCAGCTGAGACCACAGCCTGACGTGACACACCCCCCCCATCTTCCCACTCAGTTCTGCTTCCCTCCCTCTCTTTCTCGTAAGAGCACCCGCCCCCTCCTCAAGAACTCACGGGCACAAGAGCTCCTGTTTCAGGCTCCGCTTCTCAAGATGGGAACTTTAAGACGTTTAAGTAAACCAATGTAGATAGTCTCAGCCTAGTTCATGTATCTTCAAATGGCGTGCCTATTCCTTTAGAATTCTTTGAGTCACTACTGGCTGTTGATTGCTCCCTCCACCGTCACCCACAGAGGGGAGGGGTCTAATGCCTATGATTTGAAGGGCCAGAGGTTATAGGTGGCTGATGTCCCCCCGATGAAGTTGTGGGCTTTCTTCTTTTCTACTTTGGGTTGCCTGCCTCTCCGTCTGTCCCTGCTATCTTTCGTCTCTGTGGCTACTGTCACTGTAGCATTTTTTTTTTCTCAGCTCCTCCCCCGTGGCCGCCTACCGTCACCTTCTCCTTTTTCCCTCTTGCTTAGCCTCCAGAGTCATCTCTGATGACAAGTGAAGGGACATGAGCCGAATTACCACGGGGAAATACTCCAGTTGTAGCACCCCGAGGCTTTCGCTCGGGTGTCATGTGACCTATTAGCCGTTCGTCCACGTGGTTTCAAAGGAGCAAATGCCTCATCTCTGCCAGAACCTTGGGAAAACATTCTGGCTATCTCGTGGGGAATGAGATAGAGAGGCGCCCATGGCCACCCTGACGTAGCTGAAACGAATATATCATTTCTAAGCGCTCGGATTCTTACAGTTCTTTGCTCTCTCCGATTTCGGCTGACCCAGGCTACCTCAAGGTGCTGTAAATTGCAACAGGGCCACGATGCAATTGGCCATAAACGCAGGGTAAGCCTCTGGGGGGGGGGGGGGTGGAGGTCACTGATTCCACGGCGCACCTTGGTTATCGGGGCCCCAGGGGCAGGTGGAGCAGGACTGAGAGCTGCTGAGTCAGTGGGGTGCAACGCTTCTCCAAAGCATATTCCAACAGGTCCCCTTACCTGTCTGTCACGGGGCAAGACTCCTTCATTGCTCGGTGGATAGGCTAGCCTCCCTTACTATTATATATTTTGCAGAAGGTGGTCCTGACCATTTTCAAGACTCCCCCCCCCAAGGTTCAAGGTCTCTTGGTTTGTCCCTGTCCCATCTCTAGAGAGTCACTCAAATCTTAGAGTTGCTCTGCACGGAACCCAATGAAAGGCAAGCTTCCTTCACCCCTCCCGTCAGCATCAAAGACTTGAGGCACCATTCCTGACGGGAACTCCCTGGTCAGATGCCCCTGAGAGAATTGGTACCAGCTGGCAGGCTAACACACAGGGATGCTGTCCTGGGGTGGGTAGCGCGTGCCTTGGGGCCCCCCAGCATGGAAGGCCTGGTTATGAGGGTCCCAGCGTTTCCAGGGCATTCGGATGGACAGCGTGTTTGCACTCGTTGTCATCTCAAGGGATTCCTTGAAGAAAACATCTATGGCGGACAACGTTGGTTGAAGACAGAATTTCTCAAGCCCTTTCTTCTTTTCACTGAGCAAAGTCCCAGCTGCTGCCAAAGTTTCTGTCAGCTACACCTGGCCTTGGGAGGAGTACTTTGTCAGGAACCACGGGATTTCCATCTACTTCTCCCCCCCTCGCTCCCCACATCTTGATTACTGAGATTTCCTGCTTTGCCCTCACATCTTGCTCCCATATCTCAGACTGAGACACAGCCACTTCTCTCAGAGGAAACTGAGAGTTGCTACCTTAGGGAAACAATATGGATGCGTGGGGCACAGAAAATTAGAGGGGATGGGAAGGAGACCGTGGGAGCCCTCGAAAGGTCGGAGGAAGAGTGGAAAGGTGGGAATGAATATAGGTAGGAGTGAAGCTTTCCCTCGTGGAGGAAACCACAGACATGGATTTGCCATGCTTGGGTTGTGGCCCTCAAAAATGCCTTCCTTGGCTGAGGGAGTAGAACACAGTGTCTACGGGCTTTGGAACTAGACAGAAGTGACGTGAAGCCTGTCTTCCTATCTACCGCTGGTGCCGGGACCCAGCTACCGAGCCTCTCTTAGCCTCCCTGACTTCCCCTAGAAACCGGACAATAATACTTCAACTCATATTTGTGCGGTCTACCAGAGGAAGTTTGTGCAACTGTCCCGGCAGGCAAGAAGCTCTCAGGAAGCACTTGTTACCTTCCCTTTTCCTTAGCCCGTAAGCCTTGCCCAAACAAGAGAGGTGCCATTTCCTAAATGGGAAACCAAAGGAAGCAAAGACCCCGTTTCAGCCGATTTGAGTTGCCCGTTTGAATTTTCCCTCTGAGTTCGTAGAAACTTCCCGTTTGTCTTTCACGTATTTTCTTTCCGTTTCAGAACTTCTAGTACTTTCTACATGCGATTTGATTTTGTGAGACTCCATGTTTATGGCTGTTATGTATAATTGTTGTCTTTTATATACTCTTGTTATACGTACTGCTCCATGTTGCTGTTTTTTTTTTTAATTTCAGAGGATATTTATTTATTTACTTTCAACCTTATTGAAATATAACTGACATATAACTTTGTATAAGTTTAAGCTGTATAAGGTAATGATTTGATATATGTGTATATTGCTAGATGACCACCACAATAAGGATAGTTAACACGTTCATCCCTTTACGTGTTTATATATTTTTTTGTATGGTAAGAACTTTTAAGATCTACTCTCTTAGATGTAGTCCCAGTAGTTTATTTTTGCTTTTGTTTCCCCTGCCTCAGGAGACATATCTAGAAAGAAGTTGCTATGGCTGATGTCAAAGAGGTTCCTGCCTGTGTTTTCCTCTAGGATTTTTATAGTTTCAGGCTTCACATTTAGGTCTTAAATCCATCTTAAATTTCTTTTTGTGTAGGGCGTAAGAAAGTGGTCCAGTTTGATTCAGTGATCCAGTTTACATGGTGCTGTCCAGTTTTCCCAGCACCATTTGTTGAAGAGACTGTCTTTTTCGCATTGGATATTTTTCCCTGCGTTATCAAAGATTCATTGACCATATAGTTGTGAGCTCATTTCTGAGTTTTTTGTTCTGTTGTGTTGATCTATGCGTCTATTTTTGACTACCATACTGTTCGGGTTACTGCAGTGTTGTACTATAACTTGAAGTCCAGAAATGTGATGCCTCCAGCTTTTCTTTTCTTCTTCAAGGTTGCTTTTGGCCACTCGGGGTCTTTTGTGATTCCATACAAATTTTCGGATTTTTTGTGTTCTATCTCTGTGAAAAGTGCTGCTGGTATTTTGATAGGGGCTGCATTAAATGTGTAGATTGCTTTCAACAGTGTAGGCACTGAAACGATATTTGTTCTTTCAATCCGTGAGCATGAAATGCCCTTCCATTTCTTTGTGTCCTCTTCAATTTCCTTCTCCGGTGTTTTATAGTTTTCAGACTACAGGTCTTTAACCTCTTGGGTTAGGTTTATTTCTTGGTGTCTTGCACTCGAAGCAATTGTAAGTGGGATTGACTCCTTAATTTCTCTTTGAATTTGTTTATCCGTTCTAATAGCTTTTTGGTAGAGTCTTTCATATTTTCTATATATATAGAAATCATGTCATCTCCAAATAGTGACAGTGGTACTCCTTCCTTGTTCCTTTTATTTCTGGTGTCTGATTGCTGTGGCTAGGACTTCCAGTATTGTGTGAAATAACAGCGGTGACATTGGGTATCCTTGTTCCTGACCATAGAGAAAAGCTCTCAGGTTTTCCCCATCTCAGATGATATTTGCTGTGGGTTCTTCATAGATGGCCTTTATTATGTTGAGGTATGTTCCCTCTAAGGCCACTTTTTGAAGTTGTTGTTGTTTTTTTTAAATCACGAATGGATGTTGTAGTCTGTCAAGTGCTTTTTCTGCACCTATTGAAGTGGCCTTGGGCTTTTTATCCTTTATCTTGTTGGTGTAATGTATCACGTTGATTGATTTGTGAATATTGAACCACCCTGGCAACCCAGGAATAAATCCCACTTGGCCGTGGTAAATGATTTTTCCGATGTATTGTTGGATTTGGTTTGCTAATATTTTATTGAGAAATTCTGAATCTGGGTTCATCAGGGATATTGGCCTGTAGTCCTCTTTTTTAGTGTCGTGTTTATCTGGTTTTGGCATCAGGGTAATGCTGGCCTCATACAATGAATTTGGAAGTTTTCCTTCCTGTTCTATTTTTGGGAATAATTTGAAAAGAATAGGTGTTAACTCTTCTTTAAATGTGTGGTAGAATTTGTCTGTGAAGCCATCTGGCCCTGGACTTTTGTTTGTTGGCAGTTTTTTGATTATTGATTCCGTTTCTTTGATGGTTACCAGTCTGTTCAAGTTTTCTGCTTCTTCTTATTTCAGCTTTGGTGCTTTATATGTTTCCAGGAATTTATTTCTTCCAGGTTGTTCAATCTGTCAACATATAACTTTTCATAATATTTTCTTAGAATTGTTTGTATTTCTGTGGTGTCGGTTGTTATTTCTCTTCTCTCATTTGGGATTTTATGTATTGGGGTCCTTTCTCTTTTCTTTTTGATAAGTGTGGCTGGAGGCTTTATTAATTTCTTCATGTTTATTTATTTTGAGAGAGAGGGAGGGAGAGAGAGAGTCCCAAGCAGGCTCCACGCTGTCAGTGCAGAGCCCAGTGAGGGGCTCAATTTCACAAACCATTGGATCATGACCTGAGCCGAAATGAAGAGTCGGACGTTTAACTGACTGAGCCACCCAGGTGTCCTGGTGTTTATCAATTTTATTACGTTTTTCAAAGAATCGGTTCCTGGTTTTATTAATCTGTTCTACTGTTGTTTTTGTTTCTATATAATTTATTTCTGTTACAATCTTTAGTATTTCCTTTCTTCTGATGGCTTGAGGTTTTGTTTATTTTTCTTTTCCTAGCTCCTTTAGGTGTAAGGTTAGGTTGCATATTTGAGATTTTTCTTGCTTCTTGAGGTAGGCCTGTATTGTTAAATATTTTGCACTCAGGACCACTTTTGCTGCCTCTCAAAGGTTTTGTACTGTCATGTTTTATCATCATTTGTTTCCACATATTTTTAAATTTCTTCTTTGATTTCCTGGTTGCCCCAGTCATTGTCTAGCAGCATGTTGTTTAACCTTCATGCATTTGTGGTCTTTCCAAATTTTTTCTTGTAGTTGACTTCTAGTTTCATAGTGTCGTGGCCAGAAAAGGTGCATGGTATGATTTCAGTCTTTTTGTATTTGTTGAGACCTGATTTGTGATCTGATACGTGATCTATTCCGTAGAACGTCTTATGTGCACTTGAAAAGAGTGTGTATTCTGCTGTTTTAGGATGGAATGCTCTGGATATATTTGCTAAGTCCATCTGGTACAGTGTGTCATTCAAAACCACTGTTTCCTTGATTTTCTGTTTAATGATGTAAGTGGAGTGTTAAAGTCCCCTACTATTTTTGTATTATTATTAGTTAGTTCCTTTCTGTCTGTTTGTTATTAACTTTTTAATGTATTTGGGTGCTCTCATGTGTGGTGCATAAATATTTACAGTTGTTATATCTTCTTGTTGGATTGTCTCCTTTATTATGACATAGTGCCTCCCTTCATCTCTTGTTGTGGTCTTTGTTTTACAGTCTAGTTTGTCCCACGTAAGTTGCTACCCCAGCTTTCATTTGACATCCATTTGTGTGATAAGTGTTTTTCCATTCCCTCACTTTCAATCTGCAGGTGTCTTTAGGTCTAAAATGACTCTCTTGTAGGCAGCATCTTGATGAGTCTTTTTTGTACATTCTGGCACCCTACATCTTTTGATCGGAGCATTCTTTTCCTTTTACATTCAAAGTAATTATTGATAGGCATGTATTTGGTGCCATCTTATTCCTTATTTTGTCATGTTTCTGGTGATCTTCTCTGATCCTTTCTTGTCTTTGTCACTTCTGGTCTCTTTTTTCCATTCAAAGAGTCCCCTTGAATATTTCTTTCAAAGCTGGTTTAGTGGTCACCAATTCCTTTAGTTTCTGTTTGTCTGGGAAACTTTGTACCTCTCCTTCTAGTCTGAATGATAGCCTGGCTGGATAGAATATCCTTGGCTACAGACCTTTCTCATTCAGCACATCGAATATATTATGCCACTCCCTTCTGGCTTGGCAAGTTTCTGTTGAGAAATCTGCAGCTAGCCTTATGGGTCTAACCTTGTAAGTAAAAGACTTCTTTTGTCTTGCTTTTTTTAAGATTTTTTTTCTTTATCACCACATATTGCAAATTTAATTACAGTATGCCTTGGTCTTGGCCTGCTTTTGTTGACTTTGATGGGAGTTCTCTGTGCCTCATGGATCTCTCTGGATGTCTGTTTCCCTCACCAAATTAGGGATGTTTTCAACTCTTATTTATTCAATTAAATTTTTTGCCCCCCTTTCTCTCTTTTATTCTGGGACTCTTATAAAATGCGTCTTATTACATATGATGAAGTCACTGAGTTCCTTACGTCTATTCTCATGTTGAATAATTCTTCTTTCTCTCTTTTGTTCGGCTTCATTATTTTCCATTAATTTTTCCTCTAGGTCACTAATTCACTCTGATCCTTCTTCCAGCTTGCTGTTCATTGCATCAAACCTGTTTCCAGTCTCATTTACTGCATCTTTCACCTCTGATTGATTCTTTTTTTTAACTTTTTTATCTCTGTGGTAAAGGTCTCACTAATGTCTTCTATTCTTCTGCTGCTTTAAATTCTCCATCAGGCATGTTACTTATATCTGTTTTGCTTAGATCTCTGGCCATGGCCTTACCTCGTTCTTTCATTTGGAATACATTCCTCTGTCTTCACATTCTGTGTAAGTCTCTGCCTTCTTCTCTGTGTTAGAGAAGCCAGTTCTGTCTTCTGCTCCTGAAAGTAATGTCTTTGTGAAGATGCCATGCAGCACCCAGGTCCTGGTGCTTCAGGGAGTGTCTCCAGTGTGTGCTGTTGTGTTCCCGCTGCTCTATCCTTCAGGTCAGTTGTCTGCAGAGGCTCTCCTTCCCTGCTAAGGGCAGTGTTTGGTCTCTGGCTTGATTGTGGCAAATTTTAACTAGATGTGCTCTGGTCTGCTTGTGAAATGAGACTTGACACCACTTCCACCAGAACTAAGGTCCTGCAGTACTCTCTGTCAGGGGATGTAGTGTGGGCAGGGATTTGTGCTTGTTTTCTGGAGGAGGGGGCAACTGCACTGGGACTGAGGCAAGTGTCACTAAGAAGGGTAGTCCCACCAGAGTGCATTGGGGGTTGGCACTTGGTGTATATAAGTTAGACAACCAGTGTTGGTGCTGTGCTGCTTCCTACAGGTGGCTCTGTGTTTATGCTGGGGGATAGTGAAGGGAAGTGGCACCAGGGAAGGCACAAGGGAAGTTCATTTGTTCCCAGAGAGGTGTCTCTGTGAATGTTGCCTCTCAGGGACATGCTCTGAGAAGAATGAATAATAGCCACCCTGTGTGCCCTAGGCATTCTTCAGATGGCTGTTTCCACACTGTCTGCCCCTGAGTTGTTTGCCTGCCTTCTCTCCAGGGGCAGTGCAGTGCCTTCTGGGCTCCATGCCAGCCAAGTCTAGTGACTTAAAACTCCAGGCTTTAAGTCCCGCTGGTTGCAAGAATTCACGAAATTCAGCCCCTTACATTTCCCAAGCCAATGGCTTTGGGGGAAATATTCTCCTTGTGAGTTCCTCTGTGTGTTCTTCTCTCTCTGGGATTACAGCTTCCTCTCCACTGTAGCACCGTGATCTGTTTCTCCCCTAAACCACACCTCTGCACTTCCTACCTTCTTCAATATAGCCAATTCTCTCCCTTTAGTCGTGGAGTTTGTTCTGTCAGTCTTCAGGTCAACTTCTGGGATATTTAGGATGATTTGTGGATCTGTAGTATACTTTGAATCACATATGTGATAATTTCTTTTTTTTAATTTTTAAAATGTTCATGTATCTTTGGGATAGAGAGAGACAGAGTGTGAGTGGGGGAAGGGCAGAGAGAGGGAGACACAGAATCCAAAGCAGACTCCAGCCTCTGAACTGTCAGCACAGAGCCTGACGCGAGGCTCAAACTCACGGACCTGGAGAGCATGACCTGAGCTGAAGTTGGACGCTTAACCGACGGAGCCACCCAGGCGCCCCACAAATGTGATACTTTCAGCTTTGCTCTACTTTCGCTTGGCTTTCTGGGGTCTTTTGTTGTTCCATGCAAGTTTAAGGGTTGGGTTTTTTCCCTATTTCTGTGAAAACCTCATGCATGCAAATATGCATTCTATTGACTCAAATATGGCTTTGAGTAGCAAGGATAGTTTAATGATATTAATCCTCCTGATCCATGAACACAGGATATCTTTCATCAAAGTCTTGTAGTTTTTATTATATGATCTCTTACTTCCTTGGTTAAATTTATTCCTACGTATTTTATTGTTTCTGATGTTATTGTGAATGAGATAGATTTCTTTATTGATTTTTCCAATGTTTCATTGTTAATGTATAACAAAGCAAGTTATTTTTGTATGTTGATTTTATATCCTGCAAGTTTACTGAATCTGTTAATTAGTTTCAAAAACTTTCTTGGTTGAATCTTTGGGGTTTTCTATATGTAAGATGATATCATTGGCAAGTAATGATAATTTTATTTTTCCCTTTTCAATTTGAATGCCTTCATTTCTTTGTCTCGGCTAATTCCTCTAGCTAGGACTTCCAGCACTATGGTGAAGAGAAGCGAAAAGCGTGAGCACGCTTGCGTTGCTCCTTATCTTAAAGGAAACACTTTCAACCCTTCATTATTGAGTATGATGTGAGTTGTGGATTTGTCCTATACAGGCTTTGTTAGTTTCAAGTACCAATACTCAGTTTGTTGACGTTATTATTCCTGTTGCTGAAAGTTTCCATTCTGCGTTTGGCTTTCCTTTAAGCAAACTAAAGTTGTATCAATTTGAGGCAGAGTTGGAGGCAGGTGAATGTTGTTGGAACTCCATTCACCAAAGCTATTACAGGTTTCCTGGGCATGAAGAAGTCGTCTCTTCAGGTCTGGTGCTTGGTGCTTCAGTCTTTAGGTTGTGTACCTTCACATAGGTAAACTTAAATGGGGGTCGCCTCTGTGGCTTTACCTCTTACATGGAGTGACACACATTCATCCTTGTGAATGATGCCTAGACCATCCTGCCGACTGAACACCAACACGATGGAACGGGATGCAAGGCCGAGCGCAGTCTGAATGCCAAAAGTAGCAGTCAGCACCCCTTGCACGAACCAAGAGCTGGAACCTCATTTCCTGAAGTAGACGAGTGTTCTAGCTTTCCCGTCTGCCAATTGTAATGCACAATTTGTAGTTAAAATTTGAATTCCTCAGCAACTGTGCCTAAGGGCCTCTGGGGCTCTCCTAAAATTAGTGAGAGAAAGTGACAGTCCGAGAGCAGCTTGCTCAGGCCCGTCATCTTTATTTAACATCAGCACATTGTTGAACTGCAAGAAGGTAGAGTATTGGAGCCGAAGAATGTTCCTTTCAGGGGCTTCGTTCATATGTTTTCATTTCAGACAGGGTGGCTCCCCCGGTGCCGGGATTACAAGAGACAAGAAACCAAATCTGCTAGGGGCCTTCATTGATTTATCTCTGCTCACGTCTGACTTCCCATCTTGATTCAAAATAAGACTGTCACAAGAGGTCGTGCCCTTCAACTTCTTCATATAGGTGACCCTGGAATCACAAAAAAATGGAGAGGATGTCTGAACCCAACCCAGTGCACTGGGAGCTCAAAAACAGAGAACCAACGATATGACCGCTATTGACAGAAGCCCCTGGTTTCTTCTTCAAAAAGCTGCCATGTAAGTTCATCAGAAGGTCTTCCCCTTTTAGTGGTGGTGCGAGACACTCTGGGTTAGGTAGCTATCCTGGTGTGATCGCGATGTTCCACTGCGAAAGGGGCTCTTGGATTATTCACTGCTCTTGGTGGGTGCTGCGGAAGTTACCCAAACCCCGCCACAGTGATGGGGAACGTCTGAGTATGCAATTAGATCGGGTCATGGTCTGATGACCTTGGCATAGCTCTTTCATGTAAGGGTTAAGGGCACGGGTCGTAGAATCAGATAAACTGGATTCGAACACTGATGTGACTGTTTTCCATCTGTGTAAACTTGGGAGCATCAAACGCTGAGTTTCTCATCTGCCAAATAGGGTGTGTTAGGATGTGTTCTGTTTCCAGAGAAATAGAACAATTAGGATATGGATATATGGATACATGGATATCCATGTATATATATGGAGGGGGGAGGGAGAGAGCTATATATGAAGGAACTGGTTCATATGACTGTGGAGACACGGTAAGTTCAAAATCAACAGAGCAGGCCAGCAGGCTGGAGACCCAGGGAAAACTTGCAGTGCAAGTCCGAAAGATGTCTGCTGGCAGAATTCCTTCTGGAATTCTGGAGTTCCTGCTGGAACTCACGGACCGCGAGATCGTGACCTGAGCCGAAGTCGGCCGCTCAACCGACTGAGCCACCCAGGCACCCCTGTAATAGCAGGCTTCTAAGATGCCAGTGAGGCCAGGACAAGGGTGAGGAAAGCAAGGCACCACGGGGCAAAATGTAAGCTGGCATACACTCTTGGTACTGCCCCTCGCCTTGCACCGTGAAGAAGTTCCAGTACCTTCTCCAGCACGTGCTTGAGTGAGTGCTCTTACATTCTGAACGCTGGGTGCCTCATTTGCTTCACTCTAGTCTCTGTCCTGGTATCAGCAAGTAACTTCTAACTGGTTGCCCCCCCCGAAGTGGTTTTTTGTTATTTTTTTTGTTCGCCAAAATGCAGGAGTCTGTAGTTTAATGTTTTATTAATTCATTTTTGAGAGAGAGAGAGAGAGAGAGAATCCGAAGCAGGCTCCTTGCTGTCAGTGCAGAGCCTGAAGCGGGGCATGATCTCACGACCCTGAGATCACGACCTGAGCCAAAATCACGTCGGACAGAGCCACCCATGTGCCACCCACCTCTGCCACTGAAATGTTAGTAGTCAAATAAGATTACAAAATTTTCCTGAGCCGCTGGAAGAAGTCAGAAATGGCACCCCTCGAACTCAGAAAAATCCAACCATATGAAGAGCATAGATTCCCCATGTAGTTAACTGAGAAAAGGCTCAATCTTAAATTCTCCGAAAAGTGAAGGTGCCAGGATGTGTCCACTTAATGCACCTGCTCAAATCCATTGTACGATTATAATTGTAGCTGGGAATTGAAAGGCTGACTTATTAGTCCGGTTAAACAATTTTTCTTACACATTGCAAGTACATAAATACCAAATACGCACAGATTCTCTAATGCAAAACAGTAAAAATACGTAGCACTTAAAGATTTATGCTTTATTTCTGAATCTTGTGGTGATTGAAAGAAGCTTACAACTGAGACGGGTGGAATTCTAAGATCACCCCCAGTGACCCCCTTCAGTGTGGGTGGAACTTAGAAATACGATGAGATTGCTGTGATTACTAATCCATTGACTTTGAGCTCACCAAAATAGAGATTCCAGGGCACCTGGGTGGCTCAGCCAGTTGAGCATCTGACTCTTAATTTCAGCTCAGGTCATGATCCCAGGGTCGCGAGATTGAGCCTCACATTGGACTCTGCACTGAGTACGGAGTCTGCTTAAGATTCTCTCTCTCCCCCGGTCTGCCCCTCTCCCCCCATTCGTGCTTGTGCTCTCCCTCTCTCTCTAAAAATGAAAACAAAAACCAAAAAGTAAAAAAGCCCAGATATTTCTGGGTGGGCCTGACTTAAGCAGGCAAGCCTTTAAAAGCAGGTAAAACATCAGAGAAACAGTCTACTGACGTTGAAGATACAGTTGTTCTCTGGCCAACAACCAGCCAAAACACACACACACAAAACCCCAAACCAACCTGGGATCTAAGTTCTACGACCACAAGGAATTCAATTATGCCAACGACCAGTAAATTTGGAAAAGGACCCTGAGCTTTACATGAGAACCACAGCCCTAGATTTCAGCTTGGCGAGACCTTGATCTAACCCGTGCCAGAACTAGTGATCCACAGAAGTTGTCATAGAAAACTAATACTCCCTCTGTAGTCGATTGTCTTGTGTCCTCTCAAAATATGTTGAAACCCAAACCCTTGGTATCTGTGAATGTGATCTTATTTGGAAATAGAGGCTTTGCAGATGTAATCAAGTTAAGAAGAGGTCATGCTGAGTTCGGGTGGGCCCTGAATTTGATGACTGGTGTCCTCATAAGAAGAGGGAAACTTCTAGACACACGTACACACAGAGAGGAAAGATGGCCAAGTAAAGATGGAGGTAATAATTGGAATGATGTAGCTAAAGGCCAAGGAATGGTAGTGATTGTTGGCAACCATCAAAAGCTGGAAGAGGTAAAGAAAGATTCTCCCCTAGAGCCTTCAGAGGGAGCATGGCCGGCCAACATCTTGATTTCAAACTTCTGGCCTCCAGAATTGTTGTTATAAGCCACCCAGTTTGTGGTAATTTGTTATGGCAGCTTTAGAAAACTAATACACCCCCTCGAGAAACACTTATGCCATTCCTGGCAGAGAGGAGCCAGACACTCACCAAATTCATTTCTTCTAGCACATGGCTAGACCACATTTCCAGTGGCCCTTCATCTGGAGTGGTCATGTGGCAAATTGTTGCCAATGGATTGTGAGCGGAGGTGTTGTGACCCTTCAGATCATTGAATTAAAAGCTAATGTGCTTTGCCTAGGCTCTGTCTTGCCTTGTTCCAGAGCAATCTTGGAGGCCATGTGTTGAAGATAGCAGCCCCACGTGATTTAATGTGCCTGGCTCTCCAACTTTCTGCTTGGAGGAAATCCCTAGTCTGGGAACATCTGCATTGGACTTAACCATGAGAGAGGAAAAAAACTTACATTGCCCTAAGCTACTGAGGTTTGGGGGCTTGTCAATTGCCCCATTATGCCATCCCAAATATTGTCTGAGAGTCGATGGCACGTAGTGTCCAGACATATCAACCCCCTTTTTATACTCACAGTGTCTTGTACTAAATATACACTGAAGTTTAAAGAATGGATGATCACTGCATTAGGAATTGGCTCATGCAGTTATGGAGGCTGAGAAATCCCACAATCTGCTATCCGCAAGCTGAAAGCCCAGGAAAGCTGGTGGTATAGTTCAGTCGAAATCTGAAGATCTGAGAACCAGGAGAACTGATGGTCTAAGTTTCAGTCTGAGCGTAGGCGAGTCCAATGTCCCAGTTGGGCAGAGAAGGGACAGATTCTTCCCCCCTTTCTCTTTTGTTTTCTTTGGGCCCTGAAAATACTGAATGATGCCCGCTCACATTGGGCAAAGGAATCTCTGCTTTACTGAGTTTGATGATTTAAGTGCTAATCTCATCCAGAAACACCCTCACAGACGTACCCAGAAATAATGTTTAGCTAAATATTTGGGCACTCCGTGATCCAGTCACGTTGACACATGAAATTAAACATCACAATCACAGAGCCCATGTCCCTAGTTTGTGCCTACCCATTACCAAATTCCTCCGTTCGCTCACAGAATCCTGCGACCTCAAACTCCTCCTTCACAAAGTGGGATTTTGAATTTTAATATCTCAAGGTACTTAAAAATCTTTATGTTTAATTTCAAATACTTGGGACTTGACAGCTCCGGCATTTTCCATCCTTTTCAACACAACTTTAACAGATTTTAAAAAGACATCTGGAAGAATTTCCCAAGGCTTTGTCCCTCATTTTAAGGACATTACACCGACATGTTTGTTAAATGGGACTAATCATCAGTCAAAGGCATCTGTGTGAATGATCATTAAACATGACTAGATTTATACCTAGAAGAATAAGATTTGTAGGTTGAACTTGAAAGCTTGTGGAAAAATGAGGTTTGGAGTTTGTAACTTTAATAAATAAAATATAATAACCCTCTCGTTCGACAGCAAATTGTTATCTGCAAACACAAAGACCCCCTCACATTATAGCCTGAAAAAAAAATCAAACGAACAAACAAACAAACTTGCTTCCACACCACAGGTAGACAACTTCTGATCTACTCTGTTGGGAAATCAGATCATCAGAATTTTGAGGATATTGTATAGATAAGAGCAATGGACTCTGGTCAGTGTCTGAGGAGCTCCTCAAAAAAGAAAGGGCATGAATTTTAACGCACATAAAAGGTGTGGTATATTTAGACCACAATGGTCACCAGGGATGTTTGTTGAATGATCAGATCCTGGGATTCTCTCCTGGGATTTTGATCTCCTGAATGTGAGGTGGGATTTGGGGGATCTGGAGCATTTAACACAGTGCTTCTCAAGAGGTGGTCTGTGGACCAGCCGTATCAGCTTGACTTACATTAAGATATTTCTTGGGGCACCTGGATGCTGCATCCAGCTTCAGCTTAGGTCATGATCTTGCAGTTTGCAGGTTCAAGCCCCACACTGGGCTCTGTGCTGACAGTGCAGAGCTTGCTTGGGATTCTCTCTCTCTCCCTCTCTCCCTGCCCCTTCCCTACTTACACTTTCTCTCTCTCTCAAAAATAAATCAATAAACTGAAAAGAAGATATTTCTTCACAGTCAACAAAAACAAAAACAAGAACAAATGGGACTATATCAAACTGAAAAGCTTCTGTACAGCCAAAGAGAAAAATCAACAGAGTGAAAGGTGGAATGAGAGAAAATATTTGTAGACCTTCTGTCTGATAACCTGCACAATATATAAGGGATTTTTTAGCTCAATAGTAAAAACAAATCTAATAACATGATTAAAAAATGGGCTAGGGGCGCCTGGGCAGCTCAGTCGGTTGAGTGTCCGACTTCGGCTCAGGTCAGGATCTCGCAGTCTGTGAGTTCGAGCCCCGCGTCGGGCTCTGTGCTGACAGCTCAGAGCCTGGAGCCTGTTTCACATTCTGTGTCTCCCTCTCTCTGCCCTTTCCCCGCTCATGCTCTGTCTCTCTCTGTCTCTCAAAAATGAATAAATGTTAAAAAAATTAAAAAACGACCTAAAGACTTGAATAGACTTTTTTCATATATATATATATATATATACACACACACACACACACACACACACACACACAAATGGCCAACATATAGAAGAAAAGATCCCCAAGATAACTAATCATTAGGGAGATGCAAATCAAAACCACAAAGACCACCCCACACCTGTCAAGATGGCTATGATCTAAAACACAGCAGACAAGTGCTGGTGAGGATACGGAGTAATTGAAACCCTTGTCCAATGCTGGTGGGAGTACAAAATGGCGCAGCCACTAAGGGAAACAGTATGGAGGTTCTTCCAAAAATTAAAAATAGAACTACCATATGATCCAGCACTCCCGCTTCTGGGTGTTTATTCAAAAGAATTGCAATCAAGATTTCAAAGAGATATTGGCACTCCTATGTTCATAGCAGTAGCACGAGGTAGAAACAATGGAAATGCCCATTGACCAATGAACGGATCAAGACAATGTGGCTTATACATACAATGGAATACTACTCTCAGTCTTTCTTTCTTTCTTTCTTTTTTTCTTTCTTTCTTTCTGTCTTTCTTTCTTTCTTTCATTCATTCTTTCTTTCTTTAATTCTTTCTTTCTTTCTTTCTTTCTTTCTTTCTTTCTTCCAAATGAAAAGACAATCGGGAGAAAAAGTTATTTCTTCTTATGTTCTCTATCAATTTGAGTTGCTGGTCATTTAGGAATGGTTTCTGTGCTCCGGGCTCAGCGGCGATCTTCTTCCCTGGAAGGAAGGTAGCGCTGCCCACTGCTTCTGGGCTTCCAATGCTGCAGACCCCTCATGGCTTCTTACCCTCTCGACACCCCAATTTTTTTCAGTTTTCAGACTGAATACGGGCTAGAAGAAGGTCACCCGCTGGGTAGAGCCATGACATTTCCTGTCATCACAATGTTGACTATTGGCTGAGGCGGCCTGTTTGATTTTTCAGTGATTTCTTGTAAATGGACACAAGTACGCTGTCATGACACAGGTTGTTTCTTCCAGAGGTCTTTAAAAAATGTCTTCTGGGTTGCGATACATGTAGTTGAAATGGCCACGTGACGGCAGTGCGTCTCTTGTACGTCCTTGCGAAATGCGAGGGCAGGGAGTATGTATGGTGAGATGTTAGAGGTGAATCTTGGAAATGCCACTGTCATCCGATAATTTCCTTCTGCAAGTGATGAAGAAGCCGCAAGTGATTTTATTAGAATATGTATCGAATTTTGCAGCATTGCCATTGACTCCACACATGGGCTCACTGAGCGGGAACACTTCACTTGTAAAGGTCCGTCGGTTCCTAATATTTGTAGGGCTCGGGGCAAGAGTGTCAGTGGAGACCCCTGCCATGCAGCTTCCACCCCCTTTCCCTTTCCCTTCTATCTGGCTTTGTTCTGAACCACTAGGGGCCTTGGGTGGCTATTTTAGCCCAGGTACTTATGTTCCCTCTACTCCTGAACCGTTTTCGTTCAATTCAGCAGCCATCCCTCAGCACAGTCTCCTCTCAAGAGGATCGACCAGGGACAGGCCTGCGTGGGCCCTGGGAGTAGCTTGGATCCCTCTGGGCAGAGAATTTTGGCATCCTGAACTTGACCTAGAAGAGGGGCTGTGGGCTTTGAGTGAACACATTTCCTCAGCTCTATGGACTACTTGCTTCGTGTGGAGGGCGTCACTGGAGGAAATCTAGAGCAGGGCCTTCCAAACTTTAAAGGGTGGGTGTCCCTATAGGTGAGGGGCCCTTGTTTCCCAGGACTAAGGGTAGCACTGGTCACGGGATCCAACAATGGAGAGGATCTAATTGTTAGAAAGGGTGCGTCATGATGGGGAAACTACCCCACAACCCTCACAGTGCCCTTTGACTTGTGTTATGACATCTAAGTTTTCCCAGTGGCCACAATCTGTTCACGTGAGACCCTAAGTCATTAGGCTCCCATCCATCTTCTCTTATCTCAACCACACCTTTCCCCCTGAAACCCACCCCCCGCAGCAATTCAGTTTTGCCGTGATTTATGATTTCCAATCATTAAGCCGCCTTTAAGAGTTGGAACATCTCAAACTTCTTTGGGATTTCGAAATGTTCCATGAGAGACAAAAAGAGTTTAGTGGTTAAATAAGTTCAGGAAATACTTCATATACCATCTCCCTAGCCTGGTGACTTAAAACAGCGCTTGGCATATTAAAGGTTCTGAGAATTCCCATAGTAAAAAAAAAAAAAATCTGTTTAACTTTAACTCTTCGGTTCCCACATGTATTTGAAAATAGACACCTCACTCCTTTAATTCCAAAGAAACACCTACTAATAGTTTCTGCCTTAAAGGACAGTGAAACTAAGGGATTCGTCCATTTAGTTAATACCTGCTTATGATCCCAAAGACTAGACTAGAGATGCAAAGGAAAACTAAATAAGACCACGCCTTTGGGCAGCTATTAATCGTTTTACCAGTGACTTCAGATGTCGATTTGATTTAAATTTGGGAACGGCTCTATTTTGTTTAGGAGTTTTAGGTCAGTTATAACTTGAGGACAGCAAGTGTTCAGACGGCTGGAAAAAACGTGTGACTGCCAAAATGTGCCTGCTGTCCATTACATTTGCCAATGTTCTCTGTCTGTGAAAGGTGTCTCAGAATCAGAAAATCTGAGATCCTTTTATCTTAGATCTGATGCGGACCATCCCAAACCTCTGGGATGCTTTGGGGTTGATGTGGCCCAGCACCACCTCCTAGGATTCTGGGGCTAATGTGGCTCATCATTACCGGCCAGGTTATTTCGGTGCCGATGTGATTTATTTCAACCTCCCGTGTGTTTGGAAGGGCTCATGTTTGGGGGGCACAGGCTCTTCTGGGAAAGTTTCAGAGCGTCCTGTACATTTCACATCTCAGTTTTATCTAACCACCCGCCTGCCGTGATCAGGAATGTGTGGGGTCACTTGACATGAAACAAGAGCTGCGTGTCTCCTCAGGGGTGTTTTCAGGTATAATCCTTGATGAGAGCAGGAAAAGAACTGGGTGGTCGCTCAACAGCTCTTGAGTTACGGTGACTATAGAAGATGTTTCTCGCGCCCCGTCCGTATTTCTCCCACACTTATCTCTACATGCTGAAGGCTGCTTACTGTGAATACCAGTGACTCTGCCGGCGGTGGGCGGGGGGGTGGTTTACCTCTTTGGCTGGGGGAACATTCTCAGCCTTCACACATAGTAAGCCTAAAGTGCCAGCGAGTTAATGTTTCTAGAAGCAATCTTCCACCAATGACGATAAGAAGCTGGTGAATAAATACCCCAGCTTTTTCACCCTTAGTTGGGATAACGCTGAGATATGTTCTTCACCTGCCTCCCACAATTCCCTACTGCAACTGACATCCCGTTGCCACAGTAGTAACTAGCTTGAAAACACACACGTTATTGACTGCATTTGCTTTCATTCTCATTCCCCCACTCCCTTACTCCTGTGTCTTAATATTGCTTCCCCACGCACCCCAAATGCCAACACTTAAACACTTGTCTAAACTCTTCTTACTGGATAAAACCAATCCACGCCAGGGATTCTAATCTATTTCGTCTTTAAGGTCGCCAATGGAGGCCAGAGACACTTTCCTGACTTGCAACCACCACGTGGCATCAATTGTTTGAAAAATGTTACAGTCCATTTTTAATTTGTTACTTTAAATTTGAGAAAAAAAAATACATTCAGACTCTCCTCGCGGTAGAGGTTATAAATCAAGAAAGGGAAATCGGTATTGACATCAGGCGTTGGGAAATAAGAACACTTGGTCCAAAGCCTTACCTGCCAATCTTCTTTTGACTTGAATCTGGCTGAATGTACCGGTACATTCTTACTTGTAAGCAAAAAAACCCACTTTTTTATTGGATGCATGTCCTGTATGTGTTATTAAGAAATGAGCAGACTGAAAGTGGCCATAATGAAAGGGGGTGGGATCTTGTACCTCCGCGTGGTGGGTAGCTTTTAAGATAGCCCCCAAATATTTCTATCCCTTGGTATTCACAGCCTTGTGTAATCCCTTTCTTGTGAGTACCTTGCTTTAATGGACTATCTCAACTATGAGGAGATGTCGCTTCTGTGATTAAGTGAAAAGAAATTGTTCCCATGCCATCTCGCTATCCAGACTCTCTCCTTTGCTGGCAATGATGAAGCAAACTGCCTTGTTTAGGAGCCCCACGTGGCAAGGAGCTAAGGGCGACCTCTGGCCAACATCCAACAAAGAACTAGAATTCTCAGTTCAACAATCCACGAGGAGCTGAATCCTGTCCGTGATCATGCAGTGAGCTTGGAAGTAGATCCTTCCCTAGTTGAGCTTTCGGATGAGACTGGCCAGCCCTGGCTGACACCCTGATTGCAGCCTCAGAGGACACTCTGAGGCAAAGGATCCAGCTAATCCGTGCTCAGATTCCTAATCCTCACAAGCTATGAGATAATGCAAGCGTGCTGTTTTAAGCTACAAATGTATGTCGTGTTGTGTTACGCAGCAATAGGTAACTCGTATACTAAGCCTGTATAAGCAAGTGCACTTGTGGAGGATTTGCATTTTCTCATTCACTCCGTATCAGGGCAAGTATCTGGGATTTAGTAGGGAAATTCAGCCTCTAATAGGGTGGCTATCACCCTGGAGACTGAATCAAATTGACCACGGTGGTGATGGATTATACTTAAATTTCAGGCTTGAACTCCCACCGTTGTCAAAGGAAAAGAAAGACACCTTCTCTTTGCAAGGCTACCCGACCAAGACTCCTTGTAGAAAAGTGCCACTTGCCGATTAATTTCTGAGTATGTTTTGTACCAATGAGCCTAAGTCATTCTAAGCATACGCAAGTCTCTTAGCAACAGAAGATGATTCCCAAATGAGAAAGTCTCATGAGCCAACTCCTCTGCAAGCATCTGAACCAACAAAGATGGGACTTTAAACTTTATTTTAAAAATATTTGAAACAAATTCATCTTGAGGGAAAGGCACAGCATGTATAAATCCATGAGCCGTTTAAGCAAGTTCAATTGTTCCAAGTTTGTATCTTTTGTGTCGGGGAGAAATACATTTAAAAAATGCACACAGTAAGATGTGAAAAACGGTTTCCTTGGGATCAACATGTCTGCTGTGAAAGAAGTCATATTTCTTGTAAAACAATGCAACATAATGGATGGCTGTGGAGTGCGGCCAACTGGTTTTAAATACCAAGCTGACAGTGGAATGTGGTATTTAGAAGGCAGTCACAGCACAACACACACGGAGACATAGAAACCCACGGGTTGACAACTTAACAAAATGCAGTGTGTTCTCCAAAGGATTCTTGCAGCCTCAGAAATGGCCACCTGTCACGTAGCTTCACTTTAGGGTCAGTATATCCTGCCTGCTGCGGGTGAATCCCACGGGACCATTTCAGAGACGAAATTGCTTCATAACTAGGTCTTTTTTGCCCCTTTATCCCCTAGTCTAGAAGTTTCTGGGTTGGGTCCGTGAAATGATCCACTTGGGTAGGGGAAGAAAATATTAGGATATTTCCTTTAAAAAAAAAAACGACAACGAGAACGAAATTAGGCGTTATCAGCAGTTAATATTCAGACGAACAGTGAGGGCTTCAGTCAGTCCATTTGCATAGCAGGCTGTTCTGTGTTGTGTGCCCAGTGTCCGCGGTTTCCTGAGAGAAGGCTGGTGTCCCATAAAATGTAGACAGGTTGACAGAGGTCCCCCTCACTATTTGTTGGTTCCATTCAGGGTATTGAAGTTTATGTGAGACTGGCTACGTGGATTTGACTGATAGGTTGTATTTTCTCGTAAAGGGGGAACTATACAAGCATTGAATGCTGTACATCCCCCCCTCCCCAACCCCAATTCTAGATCATTGTGGATGGCACGTAGACGGGTCTTGGTTTTTAAATCCACTCTGGCAATCGTGTTTCAATTGGAGTATTTTTAAAAATTTTTTTTTAACATTTTATTTATTTTTGAGACAGAAAGAGAGAGAGAGCATGAACAGGGGAGGGTCAGAGAAAGAGGGAGACACAGAATCCGAAACAGGCTCCAGGCTCTGAGCTGTCAGCACAGAGCCCGACGCGGGGCTCGAACCCACGGACCGCGAGATCATGACCTGAGCGGAAGTCGGACGCTCAACCGACTGAGCCACCCAGGCGCCCCTCAACTGGAGTATTGACAGTGCGCCTCACAAATTTTGTCATGCTGGATTTTCACTTCTCTTTCAGCTCAAACTATTTTCTTATCTCTCTTGGAACTTCCTTTTTGGCTCACGGATTATTCAGAAGTCTTTTGTTTCATTTCTGAGAGCTTGGGAATTTTCCAGACGTCTTTCTGCAAGTAAACGTCTGGTTTAACTCCGCTTACTGCCAGAGAAGACGCTTCGTGTCACTTTCTTTTAAAGTTCTTAAGGTTTGTTTTAGTACCCCGGATGTAGGGCGATATTAGGGAGATAATGAGCGTTTTGCTGTCCTTACGTGAAATCTTCTGTAAATAGGTGTCAATTAGGTCCAGGTGATTGATACTTTTGTTCGGTTCTTTTATATCCTCGCTGCATTTCTGTATACTTGTTCCATCAACTACTAAGAGGGGAACGTGGAAAATTCCCATCTGCAATCGTAAATTCACCCATCTCTGCCTTCAGTTCTATCCGATTTTGCTTCGTGTATTTTCAAGCTGTGTTGTTTGCAGCAGACACATTTAGAACACTTAACGTCTTACGAGTGAACTGACCCTTTAACCTTATGAAATGTCGCTCTTTGTGCCTGGTCATTTTCTTTGCTTGTAAGTCCACTTTGTCGGCTACTAACATAGAATTTTTAGGCCACGCACAAAGCAAAAGCAATCCAGAAATACCATTTTATATCACATCACCTTAGAGTTCTGTCTCATGTAGATTATACACTGTATGTAATGCTTAAGGACGCTAGCGGTTGTATAACGTATGAAAGATATAAGTAATATACAAGCACAATGGTGCTTGCAGGTGTATCGTTTGCAAGGTGGGAGACCTTTCTTCTAAATTTCTGTAGCCCAAAGTGTACTATCACGTGCACTGCTTTCACAGAATGTAACTAGATGTTACGAATAAATGAAAAATAGTCCAGTCTTCCACTGTCTCATAAAGAGAGGAGACGCTGCCTTAAGCAGAACAGAAACGTGTTTCTTTGCGCATGTTTCTTTGCAGTATTCCCCAAGCTCTGGTTCTTAGAAAAGGCTTGTTAGTCTTATTTTGAGACCACCGTGCGCCTCGTGGTAGTCAGACTTGTGGTAAAAATACCAGGTTTGGCTTCTTTTGTGTTTGGCACGTCTTGCTAACGTCATGCTACTCGTCTTTCTTCATCATAAGTAAAGAGCAGCGTTACTTTATTTTTCGTGGAAGAAGTGAAATCGTATTGGGCAATTCATCAGATTCTTTTTTTTTTTTTTTTGCATCTAGTAAAATTCTGACCAGATTGGAAGTATGAATAATTTCCTTAAATTGGTCTATAATAAATCTAAAATAACACCCAAATGCGATGAGGATCAAGGAGGGCATTTGTTCTGACGAGCACTGGGTGATGTATGGAAGTGTTGAATCACTACATTGTACACCTGAAACTAATATTACACTGTGTGTTAACTAAGTGGAATTAAAATAAAAACTTAAGGGGCACCTGGGTGGCTCAGTCAGTTGAGCATCACACCCGAATTCAGCTCGGGTCACGATCTCACGGCTCGTGGAGTTCAAACCCCACATCAGGCTCTGTGCTGACAGCTCAGAGCCTGGATCCTGCTTCCGATTCTGTGTCTCCCTCTCTCTCTGCCCCTCCCCTGCTCGTGCTCTCTCTCTGTCTGTCTCTGCGCGCACACACACACACACACACATTAACACACTCTCTCTCTCTCTCAAAAAGAAACATTAAAAACATTTAATAAAAACTTTAAAAAAGGAAATAATACCAAAGTATTCAGCACTTTATTTGAATGTGTAACCAAGGAATGAGATAACTATATACACAGCCCATGTATAAAATTCTATTTTAAAAGTCTGAATGTTTTAGTATCATATGTGAACATAACCCAAGTGAATTTTCTTCTCTATTAATTACCTCACCCAAGCTGTGTTTATTCTGCCAAGACATATCTTGAAGCAGCACCCAACTCTCTGTCCTGTCGTCCACTGCTGCAGTTCCGACCCTCATCCTCTCTTACTTGCTCTTGCTTTCTGGGCTTTTCTTTCTGTTTCCCATTAGAGAAACTTGGTCACCAGGGTTCTTGTTTGAAAAAATAGCACAAGTGATTCATGTCAACTCCTTGTTTAAAAATTTCCACTGCGCAACATATTGTCCAAACTCCAAGATAACATTCAAACACGTGAGCGCCTTAAAACGTCTAACACTGGTCAAAATGTATTCCTTCATCACTTGACGCTCTACCCTGCATGTACCCTGAACTTGAGGCACATCAGTGTCACCATTTATAAAGTTGGTCTTTTGCCTGTAAGATACTGTGTCCATCCTTGTGAGGATGACAAGGTGTTTTGCTATGGTCTGCGTTACGTGGGCAAAGAAACAGAGCTTCATGATCCAGCCCGGGGTCGCAGACCTGGTAAGCCAGAGAAAGGAAGATGATCTAGAGATCAAAATCTTCTGAAACAGTTCCTGAAGGTGATAACTTAAAGAATGACAGGTTTAGAGAAATATGGTGAAAACTCATAGATAGAGGCCCGGCATCTATCCCATTATGCTTCTAGAGCCATGGTTCTTGTTCTTGGCTTCGCATTAAGATCATGGGTGGAGTGCTAAAAAAACCGATGGCCCAGTCTCCCCCCCAGAGAATCTTGTGTCATTGATCTGGAGTGCAGCCTGGCATCAGGATGTTTAAAGGCTCCACGGATGATTCTCACGTGCAGCCAATGTCAAGAACAACTGTTCTAGACCAGCTGTTCTCAGAGTACATTCTTTGGACCAACAGCATCAACATCACCTGCGAACCTGTTAGAAATGTAAATTCTCAGGCTTCACCCCAGATGTGAATCAGAAACTTGGGAGGGGGCCCACCATCTGTGCTTTCACAGGCCCCCCCCCCACCCAGGGGATTCTGATACAGGCGAAAGTTTGAGAATCATTGCACTAGTCTAACACATTCAAAACTTTTTGGATTGGAGCCTACAGTAATAAACGCATTTTAGATAGTGTCCCAGGACATTTCCATATTACATGGTCTTTACTTATATAACTGAAACGACATTTTCATGAAACGTTAGTAACTCTGAATGCACACTGTGATTTTTCTACTCTATCCCATCCCATTCCATTTCATTAAAAAATATGAGTCATGGGATGCCTGGGTGGCTCGGTCGGTTGAGCGTCTGACTTCGTCTCGGGTCATGATCTCACGGCTCCTGAGTTTGAGCCCCATGTTGGGCTCTGTGTTGACAGCTCAGAGCCTGGAGCCTGCTTCGGATCCTGGGTCTCCCTCTCTCTCTCTGCCCTCTCCTGCTCATGCTGTCTCCTTCTGTCTCTCAAAAATAAATACACATTAAAAAAAATAAAATAAAATGAGTCGTGACACCCTAAATTAATTTCATAATCCATTAGTGGATTATGAAAAACACTGATCTAGTGTCCTCTTCTCTTCTACAGAGGTTGGAAAATTAAAATCTACGTTGCATGGACTCCGTGGCGACCGGTTCTGTGTGTATACAAGGTCTACCCAATCCGGTGCATGCGTGTAAGATATGGAAGACAGAATTTTCCTATGGTAGCATTAACAGAGGATCCCATGTAGAGGAACTAGATTCATGGGTGTTGAGAGAGGGGGTGGGGGTATCAATTTTTCTGGTGTTGATCATAGCAGGCATGGTGTGGTTCTGCAGTGGCACTGGTGATGATTGTTCTGATTGTAGCAGCTTTTTTTTTTTATGGCTATGGCTAGATGGTTCTTGAACGAGAAGCTTCCTGATGTAGAGGAAATAGTAGCTTCCCTGGTGGCTTTCCCTTCTGCAGTCCGGCTTTGGGATTTGCTCGAGGAATCTCAGCTTAAAGTTTGTTTCTTCACCTTTCCCAACGATTCTGAGTGATTAAGAAATGGCAAGCACTTAATTGTTTCTGGGGTGTAAAGTTTGGGGTGGACACAGGTAGGAGAGGAAACCAGAGAGACAGATGACAAAGGATCTTGTATGCCGTATTATTTGGAATTTGGAATTTTTCCTGTAGTTAATGGAGAGCCATTACCTACTTTTAAGTGGAATTTTCAGAACTGACTTTTAGCCAGATCAGCGCTACCCAAATTGTGGTCCGCACATCATTGCTGGTCCAAGAACGATCTGCAGTAAATACATACATCGAGATAAAGTATCTGAACATTTTTAGAGCAAGTTGATGCTGCTGCCACATCCAAATGAGGAATCAGTTGACTTTGACAAAGTATCGGTACACCATCTATTAGGGAAAAAACAAAAGATCACGCTTCACCATAGGTAGTTTGAGAAGCACAGAGCTACATTATTCTGGAAGTTTTATGGAAACTGAAAAGAAGGTATAAAGACATCGGGAGCTTTCTAGTCAAAAGGACATCTAGTCAAAAGGGACTGTCATCTCTGAAAACAAGAAGATGGAACAGAAATGCATAGTACTGGACTCGCTGCGCTTCGGGTTGTGAAGCAGAAAAAGGCATCCAGATTTTTAGTGTCTGTGAGGTAAACATTTCTTCACTGATGGTTACGTAAGCTGGTAGTAAGTTCAGTGTTGTCTACAAATCTCTTTCTTTTGACTTTCATCTTCAAAGATAGTTGAGGGGCGCCTGGGTGGCTCAGTCGGTTGAGCATCCGACTTCGGCTCAGGTCATGATCTTGCGGTTTGTGGATTCGAGCCCCACATTGGGCTCTGTGCTGACAGCTCGGGGCCCGGAGCCTGCTTCGGATTCTGTGTCTCTCTCTCTCTCTCTGACCTTCCCCTGCTCACACTTTGTCTCTCTCTCCCAAAAATAAACATTAACAAGATTTAAAAAAAAAAAAAGATAGTTTAGCTAGATACAGCTATTTTTCTCTCAAGTCCCCATTATCTTCCTTAATCTTTGGATTAAGAGTATGATGCCAGTTGAACTGTCTTTAATCTGCCAATTTCTTCCTACATAGCAATGAAGATATTCTTTTAGTCTTCGATACGTAGCAGCTTCACGGTGATGTGTCTGAATATGGGGGTTTTGGGGAGGGATTTATTTTTATTTATTCCGCTTGAGATTTGGTATGATTCTCAATGTCATTATCTTTTCCAATGTTATTTCTCTTCCAGGCTTTGTGTTCTCCTCTCTTGGAATTTCTACTAGAGATGTAATAAACATGTTTGTTTTAGGATTCAAGGTCTCTTAACTGTGCTTTTACATTTTTCATTTGTACTCCAGTTTGGGTAATTTTTCTATACCACTCTTCTAGTTCAGCTATGTATAGTGTTTTTTTTTTTCCCCATGTTCACGGAGTTGGTTGCAATTACCAGCAATTTTTTGAAATGAAAAAACTATATTCTATTATTTCTGAAAATGTTATGCCACTGAGTTTCAAATCTTTGTTTTCTTGGTAATTCCATTATATGAAGTTCAAAATGATAATATTCTTCATGTTTGTTTATGCTGATTTTCATTCATGATGGCTGGTTTTCTTGTCTTGACTGTATATATGCATATGTTATTTTAATTGTAAGATCGTGCTTGGTGGAAAAGGAGGCAATATTTATGTGTGGAAATCCTATGTAGCCAATTTTGAGGATGGGTCCCTTCAGTGGGATTTTGAATTTTCTCTTCTAGGTCTCTTGAAGTGTAATCAATTTGAGGTTAGTTTTCCACTTGTATACTGATTTCTCCGGAGTTCCTTGGATCATTCAGTGTCCTAGTCGGGATAAGATAGAATATCTTATTTATGAGTGTGATACATCAGTAAATGGGAACTGACCACCAGATTTCCTCTGTGCATGCGCGTGGATTTTTCCACAGCACCAAGCAATTCTCCAAACACCAGCTGGGTGTCCTACAACTCAGTTCTGACACTGTCTATCTGGAAATAGCATCAGATCTCACAGGTTAAGGGTTTAGTCCCGCGAGACTCTCCCGGTCCCCACACTTCAGGTGCCAGTGACAAATCCAGATTGTCGCCTGTGCTTCTGACCAACTGGTTATAAATCAGAGGTTCCCACAACTCCTTCCTTAGGTTTGACAAATTTGCTTGAGTGACTCACAGAACTCTGGAAACCCATTTACCCCCAAGATTGCTGGTTTATTATAACAGGACATAATAACTCAGGAGCAGCTAGACAGAAGAGATCCACAGGGCAAGGTATGGGGAAAGGGTGCAGAACTTCCACGCCCTTTCCAGGCCCGCCACTCTCTCCACATGTTCGCGTGTTTACCAATCCCGAAGCTTTCCAAACCCTATCTTTTGGTGGGGGGCGCTTATAGAGGCTTTATTACATCATTGGCCATCGGTGATTGAACGCAATCTTTAGGCCCTTTCTCCTCCCCGGAAATCAAGGAGATGGGATTGAAACTTCCAACCCTCTCATCACAGGACTGGTTCTACTGGTGACCAGACCCACAATTAGGTGTTTCCCCAAAGTCACCTCATGAACATAACAAAGACATCTTTATGGCTCTCATGAAAGGAAATTTAGGAGCTCGGTGCCAGAGCCCAAGATGAAGACCAAGTATGTATATGTGTATATGTATACGTATATGTACATATATACACGTATATATACGTATACATATACACACATATATACGTGTATATATATACGTATATATGTGTGTATATGTATACGTATATATACGTGTATATAAATATATGTATATATGTGTATATGTATACGTATATATACGTGTATATATACATATATGTATATATATATAGTCCAAAATATGATTCTAGATTTATGAGAAATATATATATAAATTAAATTATATATATATAATTATAAACAATATTATATATATATTTCTCATTATAAATCTAGAATCATATTTTGGACAATATATACATAGATATACATATACATACACGTATATACATATATATACATATATATACATATAAATATACATATATATACATATATATAGTCCAAAATATGATTCTAGATTTATAATGGGAAATATATATATAAATAAAATTATATATATATCTTTATAAATAAAATTATATATATATATTTCTCATTATAAATCTAGAATCATATTTTTTCTGAAACCGGATTATCATTGCATTTCTAGGATAAAACCTACTTGGTTGCATTTCTTTGTCAAACCCTCGATATTCTTATTTTCGTTTTGTTTTGCCTTCAGTACACTGCTGGATTTTACCTCATGAGATGTGTAGGATTTCCTTTTCTTATATTTTTCTTCATAAATTGTGTGTGCATGTGCGTGTGTGAGTGTGTGTAGGGAGAGAGCAAGAGAGCAATGAATTGAATCCTGAAGTCTTTGTGGCTTCAGACAACAAATGTTTGTTTCTTGCTCATACACAATCTGCTTCAAGCTGGGCATCTCTTCAGAGCAGCTCTCCCCGGAGCAGTGATCCAGAAGGATCCAGGCTGATTCCATTTTATGATGTTGTCATAGTTTCTAGGTCTCCACAGCAGGAGAAGAAAGAGCGCAAAAATGGGAAAGGGGCTTTTGACTTCCTCAGCCCAGAAGTGACCGTGGGCGAAAGCTAATCACAGGCCTCTACACAGTCGCAAGGGTATGGGAAGGTGCAATCTTTCAGGTGTTAGGAAGGAAAGGAAAACTATATGTTGGAGAGCGTAAGTGACGTCTGATACACAGGTAGTGTAGATTTGTGCCCTATTGTTGCAGGGTTTTTTTTACCACAATACCCGGGATTTGTTGTCTCCCCGCCTCGAAGAATGGAGAGGTGGACACAAAATAAACAGCAGGCAGAAATTTATTAGAACGTAAGATTAGAAAGGAAGAGTAGAGGAAAGCTCCCTTTGCCGAGAGGGGACATTGGCAAGTGAACGCCGGAGGACTACAGGCAAGGGTCCTTGTGGTACAAGGTTCTGATTGCCCCTCCTTTCCCTTCCCCCTCGTTCCTTCCCAGATCCCACCCTTATGGGTTGGACAACTCTAGCTGCTGCGTTGTCCATTCCTGATTGGCTCGTTTCCATTGTACGGGGGGCGGGGGGGGGGGGGTTGGTCTACGGCCATACCATTCCTCGTGGGTCATAAGGTTTTCTGGTCCACTTATTTTTAGTCAGGTCTTTTGTCAGATTCCTGAGGGTGTCTGTGATATTCTTAAGAAGAGCCTTACACCCAAGGGGGTTTGCTGTGGTCAGATACTCCCAGCATTGTTCCAAAATACGTCTTTCCCCACCCAGGGACCTCAGGTCCTAATCCTTTCCCTGTCTGCCTATTTTATTCTGTCCTTTTCCTATCATACTATTAGGGTAGACACCTTCTATTCTCAAGGGAGACTTTTTTCTCAACTAAATCCAGATCGAGGCACTAACCTTTGCAAGGGTTTATATCCTGTCTATACCTCCGAATAGAGTACACAGTTTTGACAGCCTGTGTTTTTATTCGGGGATCTTAATTCCATCTATTTGCCTCACAAGGGCCTTGGTGCCTCTCCAAGTGGTTAAAATATTCAAGTCTTTTATCTACTGATGTAGGGAATGCTCTTAGGGTAGCCAAAGCATGAGTGCCTATGTATTTAGTAAGTTTCCTCTTAAGTTTTGACTCTTGGGGATTCCTTCCTTCCTAAACTTTTTATTTTGCTGTAATTTCTAACTTAAAGAACAATTGTAAAGATGAAATCCCAGCCCAGCTCCACCGAGGCTATCCCTGAGTCCACAGAAAGCTAAACTAATGGTCATGACCTTGGCTTACTGGGACATCCATAGACTGGCTCATACTATCCACCTGCTTCTGGAATACCCAGATGCAAACTGTGAGGAAACGAAGTATGTGATGAGGGCTGCTCCAACTATGACAGAATCCAGCGGCTGCATGAGACATTCAACTTGAGCCTGGACTTTTTCAGCCTGCCCTGTTTGATTGATAAAGCTCGCAAGATCATCCACAGCAATGCTATCCTTCCCCGCACTGCTCACAAGCACAACCTATGAGAGGAAGCGGAAGAGAAGATTCGTGCGGACATTTTGAAGAACTATGTTACAGACACCTCCAACCAGCTGGCCAGTGTTTGCTACAGCCCTGACTTTGAGACCCTGAAGCAGGAGAACTTGGAGGGGCTCCCTGAAAAGAGGAGGCTCTTCTCACAGTTTCTGGGGAAGAGGCCACAATTTGCAGGGGACACGATCACCTTGCTTCTGGCATCCTTGGCCTGCACTGTATATTTGAACCCGAGTGCCTGGATGTGTCAGACACGAAAGACTTCATCACCCTCTGGCCCGAAGGAGATCTCCGCTTATGTAAAGCCCACCTGCCTCCTCCCAGGCCCTATGCACGGAATGACTGCCATGTAGGGCAACAAGTTGGGCCCTGTTGAGGCCAGGAGATAGGAGCCAGGAGCTCGTACTGCCCCGCTGGGAAAAGCTGGACCTCCTTGCACTCCAGAATCACGCTTCTTGTTCCTTTCTACCTCTTTTCTTTCCTTCTTTTCATGGTTGTCTCTGCTTTGAGGTGCCCAACTGGACCCCTCACCTGTAGGGCTCAGCCCTGAGCTCCCCGACATTGCCCTGAAGACCAGTATTGGCCTGGTATGCAGGCCCTGCTCCCCCCAGCATGGTCTTCGCCCCAGTCCTGCCTGGTCCCCAGTAAAGCCTTCATCATACGTGCGCACACACGATTTATGAAGGAGAATCTAAGGGAAGAAAATCCTAGACCTATCTCATGAAGCACACGTTATCATATCCAATTCAACAGTAGCAAAAACAAAACAAAAGAAAAAATGAAAGCATCTCAACTGTATCAGCTGTATTTTACAACCGTCTGTATTTTCTACGTTTTGACATCTTGGAGCCTTGCTAATCTGGAGAGACTTCCCCTCCCAGGGCAAGCTAATTTCTAGAAATTGTAAACAACTTGCCCGCAGGCGCGCCTTTCACATGCAAACCAACTAATCCATATCCCCAACCACTTCCTTCAGTCTCTCACGCATGAAGCCAATATTCCCCCTGCCTTAAATCACCCCAAGGTCAGGTACAGGACGACTGGGGATCACCTCTACAGCCTGGAGCCTGCTAAAAGTATTCAAACTCACCAATCCGAAAAGGCTGACCTTGCCTTGCCCATTCCTTGCCATCAAAACCACAATAAAGGCTGGCAGCCATATTGCCCCTTCACTCCTTCTGCCCCCTGACTGACACCGGTACTTCCCTCTGTGGCCCCCTATGGCGTGACATGCTCTTTCCTCTTGGGAACTATGAGTAATAAACTCTGATTTGAAAAGCAGTTTTCTCATGTCTGTCGCCTTACCGTGCCTGATTAAAACAAATCTCAGGAACATTTCAAGACATCAGTCAAGTAGAATTTATCCCCAAAATGAAATGATAATTCATGATCCGAAAACCTACTACTGTGCTATAGCATACTAATAAAGAATATAGTCATATATGATCATGTCCCTGGAGCAGAGAAAGTATTTGATAAAATTCAGTCAAATATATCCTTCCATAGCCCGGAGCAAGCATATATTTAATTGTGACACTTTTGACACAACCCCATAAAGTCAGAATCTCAATAAGCATTAGTAAGTGCTTCTGTCCAACCTTATGCTGGAAGTGAAGAAAAACAAAGTGTATCTACATTGGATTAGGAAGAGACAAACTGTCTCCATTTGAAGATTGTGTGACAGTCTCCATAGAAAATTCAAGAGCCGCTACAGATAAAATTATTAAAACAAATGAGGATTCATCAAGTTTGCTGGGTAAAAGATCCACCTAGAAACCCAACGGAAGTCTTCAAATTGTGTCTTATACTACATAATACTGAGTGACAAAAGCAAAGTTCACAAAGATTCATGTGGTTTGGTCCCATTTATACGAAGCTCAAAACTTGAAAAATAATACTCGGTATGGGCTGGGGATGTGTACAAATGTAATAATTAAATTAAAGTTCGTGCGCTAATGATAAATTCTAAATTCATGATGCTGATTACCTCTGGGGAGAGAGGGAAGGAAATGAGCTGGGGGTGAGAACACATGAGGCCTACATCTATCATTTTCCTTTACTTAATTTTTTTATTCTTTCTTTATTTTTGAGAAACAGAGAGACAGAGTGCGAGTGGGGAGGAATAAAGAGAGAGGGTTGACGGGGGGGTGGGTAATGGGCACTGAGGAGGGCACCTGTTGGGATGAGCACTGGGGGTTGTATGGAAACCAATTTGACAATAAATTTCATATTAAAAAAATGAATAAATATTTAAAAAATAAAAAAAAGAGTTAGTGAGATAATATACTAAAGACCTTAGCGTATTGCCTGGGGACCATAAGCGTTCAATAAATGGTCACTATGATTACAAACATATAAGTTCTCTTTACTTAAAAGCTTACATGGTAACAAAGAAAGTCCTGTTCTGTAACAAAAGCATGATTACTATGTTTTTAGTGCTTACGTGCCAGCATTTCGGCCTCCGTTTTCACAGTATTTGTTAAATGAGTGCATATTTACTGACCTCGCACTGAGTTCTAACGTTTTACGATTATTATTGACCCTCTAATATCTGACAAGTGCAAAAGCAGCGATAAAGCCAAAGTGATAGTAAAGAGACTTGCAAGATTTCCAGGAGTGCAAAACTAGAGATTATAGAGAGAGAAGAAAAATGAGGCCTCTGGTCTGGGCAAGAAGGTGTCGACTTACATCTCTTTGCCCCTTTCTGCTGGACGCGGCTATGAACCCTGAAAATAACTCATGAGATTACCAAAGAAAAACTCTGCAACGTGGAAGTCGGACCACAGGACTAGAGGAACCCCCACCCAACAGAAGAAGGACACCCAGACCTGGTGTTTTCCAAACCCACAACCTACTAAGAAAAAGGGCACCCCTGATAGGCTCACTCCTCCCCCAAATGCAGTTGGAGTCCCGCCAACAATATTCTATGTGCCTGGCAGAATCAGCGATGGTGAACCAACTGGAAGCCCAACGGACGGGAAATGAGCAGCGTGAATACTCTCTATCCTTACCCCGTTTGAGACTCACCTCCCCCACCTGGAGATACCACACAGCTAAGAAGTATTGGCAAAAGGGATCCCAATGCAAGGGCCAGCTGGAAAAGCATCCTGCTCCCTATTGAGCCTGAGGCTCTCCTTCCCCACTCAGAGACACCATGTATGCAGCGGGAGGGCAGGGGATTGGCAAGTAGGATCATGCCACAATAAGTGTGTAGCCAGGAATGTACTCTCCATCCCCCACGAGCAGCAGGGAGGCTTCCAGGAAGGTTATTTGCCCCTCCAGGCCTAAGACTCTCCCTGCCCCCCATTCAACAGAACCTTGACAAGCATTCAGCTACGGTGGCACTCTCCATCCCCTACAGACAGGAGAAACTTGCTACAATGCGGGTCAGGAAACACCATCCATCCCTGAAGCAGGAGCACTCCCTTCCCCCACCTCCAGGCTCTAGGAAGCTCCACCTGAGCAAGCTTCCTCAGCTCCCTCCAACAGCATCAGCAAGAATCAGGAGACACTCCAGTGGCATGAGATAAGTCAGGTAGACAAAAATAGTATCGCAAAGGCTCCGAAAATGATTTTGGAGCCACAGTCCAAAAATGAGGCCAGGGCCTGCATGATAAAGCTAAACAGAGTGACTCCCTTCTTAAAATGGAAAAGTTACTAGGACCTACGGTCTCCAAGATGACCGGGATAGGACACAACTGACAAATCACCCTACGTCAGAAACCAGGAAAATCACAACCGGAAAGAAAAATGAGACTTAACTTCTGTCACCCCAGAGATGAATCAGGCGTTGGAATTCTCTGATAAAGGTTTTAAAGCAAACGTCCTACAAACAATTGAGTAAGCAATTCCAAATTACAGTGAGACACTCGAGAGATAATTTAAGACCTTGGTAAAGAAACAGAAGTTATGAAAAAGACTAACTGAAAATTAAAAATGGAAAATTATAGTAAGAGAATAAAAACTCCCCGTGTGCAGCTTCAATAGTCGAGTGGAGTTGACAGAGGGTGCATTCAGTGAACTCGGGTACAGATGAGTAGAAGTTACTCAAATATTTTCGAGCCACATATCTGACAAAGGTCTTGTATCTCAAATAAAGGAGGAACTCTCCAAATTCAACAGTAAAGAAACAATAAATGCCATTAGAAAATGGCCAATATCATTAGCCATCGGAGAAATGGATATTAAGACCATGAGGAGATATCCCTACACACCTCTCAGAAGAGCTAACATAAAAACAAACAAAAAAAGACCATGATAATCCCAAATGCTGACAAGGCTGGAGAGGAACTGAATCACTCAGACCTGGCTGGTAGGAATGCAAAATGGTAGAGTCATTCTGGAAAACAGTTTGGCAGCCTCTTAAATAAACACAAAGTTACATTATGACCCAGCGATGGCACACATAATGTGAAAGCCTAATGCATCTAAAAACCTGCGCATAAAGGTATTAGTCCCAAACTGGAAAATAACCCAATGTCCTCCAACGGTTGAATGATTAAACAAATGGTGGTACATTCATATCTGCTCGGCAACAACAAGGAGTGAACTATTGATACACGTCACCTTATGGATGACGCTCTAGGGAGTTATACTAACTTAAAAAATAAGCCAATTCCAGGAGCGCCTGGGTGGCTCAGTCGGTTAAGCGTCCGACTTTGGCTCAGGTCATGATCTCGCGGCTTGAGAGTTCGAGCCCCGCGTCAGGCTCTGTGCTGATGGCTCGGAGCCTGGAGCCTCTTCAGATTCTGTGTCTTTCTCTCTCTCTCTGCCCCTCCCCTGCTCACGCTCTGTCTCTGTCTCTCAAAAATAAATAAACATTAAAAAAATTTTTTTTTAAAATAAGCCAATTCCAAATGGTTATGTACTATATGATTCCAGGTATGTAGTTTGAGAAGGTAAGTTTTTAGAAATGGAGAACAAATTATCGGTTTCCAGGGATCAGGTGATGGGAGACAGGGTGGTGGCTGCAATCATAAAAGGGCAACGGGAAGGATCCCTATGGTGATGGAGCATTCTTTTCCTGGCTTGTCAATATCAATGTCAATATCCTGGTTGTGAAGGATGCTTCTCCAGCTGGCACTCGCGTTGGGATCCCTTTTGCCAATACTCCTTAGCGGTGGTATCTCTAGGCGGGGGAGGCGAGCCTCAAACAGGGTAAGGGTAGACAGTATTCACCCTGATCATCGTCAACGTCAATATCCTGGTTGTGATACTGTATTAGATTTTGCAAGATGCTACCTTTGGGGGAACCTGGGTAAATGGTACGTAGGATCTGTCTCTACTATTTCTTACAATTGCAAGTTAAATTCACAAGCACTTCAAAATAAAAAGTTTAAATAGGGCCCTTGGGTGGCTCAGTTGGTTACGCATATGACTTCAGCTCAGATCATGATCTCATGGTGTTGGTTTGAGCCCAGCATCAGGCTCTGTGCTATCAGCAGAGCGGAGCCTGCTTCAGATCCTCTCTCTCTGCCACTCTCCCACACGCACACCCGTGTGTCCTTTCTCTCTCTCTCTCTCCCCCTATCTCTCAAAACTAAATAAACATTGAAAAGTAAAGTTTAAATAAAAAAAGGTGCAAGATGGTGGCCATTGCACACGCAAATGGAATGGATTATAGGAACATGTCCGCAAGGCAAGGAGGAAATCCCGTGACATAGTATTGCTTATGTAGTTGACAGTAAACGACAACACAGGAGGAAACCAAGTTGGCCAAATATAGGAAGGTTTGCTCACAGAGGGTAGACCTTCATTAGTGTGGGCCTGTGGTGGCGTCGATCGTAGTTAGGGAGAAAGCCGGCGTTCAGCTTTGGAACTTAACAGACTCTCCTGAAGGAGGCCTCCGGCCTCAGGTTGTTGCATAGCGTCAGGACTCTGTTCCAGTCTGCACAATACCAAAGGGACTGGTGCGGACACATGGACGCTAAGAATCTCCATACATCCCAAATCTTCCTTGGCCCACCGAGAATGAGGTTGCTGACACCAGTAAGTGCCCCGTATCGATGGGTCATGGGAAATGGCTGCCTAAGAGAGTGCGTTCCAGTAGGTAGAAAAAGCGTGACTGAATTTATAGATTGGAAGAGCCACCCCGCAATCCCACTGGCGGAAACACTTCCGGGAACTTCAGATATAAACCTACGTGGCTCACTCCCTTTGGACTAGCGCACAATGGGCCGTTGGAGCAGCCTTCCAGGTCCTTGCTCACCCGTAAGGAAAGCAGGTACTCTACCTCATAGATGGCGGGACATGATTCCCTACAGGGTTTGTCTGTAAATTGAAGGGAACCACAAACGGTCACCCTTTACAATCCTCAAATTCTCCAACTTTAGTTTAGTACTCAAGGGAGTCAGCTGGCCGTGGAGAGAGAAAGTGAGCGCCTTTGTAGGGGGGGGCCCAAAGGCCCCAAATGACAACAGAGCCTTCCAGAATGAGAAACCGTCGTTGGAACGTGGGTTTGGGCTCGATCCAGGCCTCTGCTGATGTGGGGCTGCAGAAACAGAACCAAGAATTCGGGACATGGCAAGTACTTTTGCCCCTAAACCACGAGAAATCTACAAACATTTTGCTGGGCCGAGAAGAAAGATCTTTGGCGCTGAGAGACTTGGCTCCTGCATGAAAAACTGCATTAGACATTGCTCTGTCCTTTCCCTGGAACTCTCAGGGGAATTTGGAGTCCTGCTTGGTGTTAGGCGATAAAAAGGGGACAAACTTTCCACCACCCTGAATCTGGTGATGGAGGCCTCCTCGACGCCAAATGGCACAAAACTCTCTTCCTTGTCTTCAAAAATAAGCTGCTCTCCCTGAGACGGGATTCAAGAAGTGCAGTTAGGTAACTTACAGTTCTTTGAGAGATTGTGGTAATGGCTGTGATGTCACTGATGATAACCACGGAGGGCGGTGTTTTCTAAAGACACTTTGAGTAAAAAAGCGTCCGGTGTCGAGTAAGTTGGTCAAACGCTGCAGCATCTACTTTTTTTTTTTTTTAATTTTTTTTTCAACATTTTTTATTAATTTTGGGACAGAGAGAGACAGAGCATGAACGGGGGAGGGGCAGAGAGAGAGGGAGACACAGAATCGGAAACAGGCTCCAGGCTCCGAGCCATCAGCCCAGAGCCTGACGCGGGGCTCGAACTCACGGACCGCGAGATCGTGACCTGGCTGAAGTCGGACGCTTAACCGACTGCGCCACCCAGGCGCCCCTACATCTACTTTTTAAATAGCAAATTAAAGGCTGGGAGAGGTGCATCGTTAAGAATCCTGCGCAAATTTCTTTAACTTGGCTTGCCAAAACTTATTTGATCGCACAGCCCTGTCAGGGTATAATTTTCAAAGAAGTTAAAAAATCAGGACTATCAGGCGAACATAGTGAGCATATGTCAGAAGTGTCTTTAACACTGGCAAAACCAGTTCCAAGGAGGATCTGAGGAACCAGTATATACAGCCAACTGGGGAAAGAATATAAAACAGGTCAAAGTCTTACAGGGCAATAAAACTAACTATCGGGGTTATCTTTTCCATGGGACAGAGATCATTTGCATTTCTACTGGACAAAAATCCTTGGCAACTTCTACATACTCACCTGCAGCTTTCCAGAATCTTTGCCTTAATCGACAGTAGTAGACAAGTAAGTCAAACAAGGGGTGTTCTCAACGTGTGCTCCCTCGACCAGCACCCCCTGGAATCTTGTTAGAAATGCAATTTCTTGGGGCGCCTGGGTGGCGCAGTCGGTTAAGCGTCCGACTTCAGCCAGGTCACGATCTCGCGGTCCGTGAGTTCGAGCCCCGCATCAGGCTCTGGGCTGATGGCTCGGAGCCTGGAGCCTGTTTCCGATTCTGTGTCTCCCTCTCTCTCTGCCCCTCCCCCGTTCATGCTCTGTCTCTCTCTGTCCCAAAAATAAATAAAAAATGTTGAAAAAAAAAATTTAAAAAAAAAAAAAAAAAAAAAAAAAGAAATGCAATTTCTTGAGCCCCACCCCAGACCTCCTGAATCAGAAACTCTAGGAGGGGACACGGCGCTCGGGGTTTTAACCAGCCCTCCAGGGGATTCTGATGCATATGCAAATTGGAGACCCACTGATCTAGAGAATTCATCCTCAGGCAAAGTGAATATGCTGCCAGCGCTCTGGTATGACTTTGCAAAGATTCGCAATCTTCCTTTTGCCTATTTCTAAGCTTTAAATAAATTTTCTTAGCTTATTTTTCAGCATCACACTTTAGAAATGTCAATGCACAGTGAACAAAAACCACTCAGGGTTGTAAAAAAAGGAAAGACTTTATTTCTATTGCACCCTCCTTCAAGCAACAGTTCGAGTCACTTTCTCCAAGGACATATTCTAACCCTTTTAGTCCTCTGCAATCTCTTTCCTCCTTGGTCCTTCTATAGACTCTTACATTACAGTTGAACCGTTAATTTCACATGGAAAACTGCATGGAGGCAGCAACTGTGACCTAAGCCCCTCTTCTCAGTGTGAACGTCAGTGTAGTTACAGAATCATAGATTCTCAGGATTAGAAGGTACTTTGAACACCAACTTGTTCAGCTGAGTAGGCTATTAGGAATATCTTATCGATGGTAGGCGGAATTCTAACCTCAAGATACCGACCCCCCCCCCCACCACCACCGCATACGCACCTTGCATAATGCCTAGAGAGTCAATGTGATGGCTTTTACTCCCATGATTTGGTCATGTTATATGGCACCATGGACCTGAAGACGGAGAGATCATCCCGGCGGCCCGACCTAAACGCATGAGCCTTGGAAAAGCAGTTTCCTCCAACTGGTCATGGAGGGGAAGTCAGACACTCGAAACACAAGGATTCAGCAGGCCATTGCTGACTTGGAAATGGAAGGAGACCCATGAGAAGGAAGGTGAGCTCACAGCCAACAAGGAAATGGGGACCTCGGTCTGTTAAAGAACAAAATTCAACTACGTACATTTGAAGATCTAATTGGCTTTATTAAGTGATTCATGACTTGGGCAGCGACCCATTTGGCAAGTCAGGAGATGCCCTAAGGAGTTGTACACACTGGAGGGTTTTTATAGGCAGGAGGGTGGGGCAAGGAAGTTATTAGTAAAAGAAAAGATTATTTCAGGCCAGGACAGATTCTTCTGGGTGGAGTGGGGGGGGGGGGGGGGTGGGGGGGGGGCGGGAGGAATCCGTCCTGTTTGTCATGCGTTACTTCCCTGCTGCTGATCAAGCCATTTCAGATTGACTCTTGCGAGGTGACATTCCAGGCAGAGGCCGAAATAGTAATCAAGTCTGGGTTTACTGCCACGGGGAGCAAATGGCTCCACTCGGGGCTTCTTCTTCACAAATCCTACAACTATAAAGAACTGATTTCTGACAACTGGAGCGAGCTCTGAAGGAGGCTCTTCCCTAGAATCTCCCGATGAGAATTTGGCCCCACTGACACCTTGATTTCAGCCTTGTGACACGCTGAGCAGAGCACCAGCCATGTTGTGCTGGACTTCTGACCTGTAACCGTAAGCAAATAAATGCGTGTGGTTTTCGGTCTCTATATTTGTAGTAATTTGTTATACGGCCACAAAAAAACCTAATGTATTATTTTCCCAAGAGGGAAGTTAGCTTCTTGAGTACTTGGGGCAAGACAGCTCACTCCTCCTTTGGACCCCTCTGGCTTTTAGAGATTGCTTTACCGTATTGAACATCCATCAATACTCCCTTTTCTCCTGTCTTTTTTTTTTTTTTTAAATTTATGTTTCTTCCCTTTTTTATGTTTACTTATTTTTGAGAGGGAGAGAGAAGGGAGGGAGGGGCAGAGAGAGAGAGAGGGAGACCCAGAATCTGAAGCGGGCTCCAGGCTCTGAGCCATCAGCACAGAGCCCGACGCAGGGCTCGGACCTACCAACCGTGAGATCATGACCTGAGCCGAAGTCAGACGCTTAACTGACTGAGCCACCCAGGGGGCCCCACCTTTGTTCCTGTCTTAATATGTTCATTCTACTATAACAGAACACCATCAACTGCGTGTGGGGGGGTGTATAAATAACACACATTTATTCCTCATAGTTCTGGAGGCTGAGAGCTCCAAGATCAAGTTGCTGGCAGATTTCGTGTCTGGCAAGAGCTCACTTCCTGGTTCACAGTTGGCACCTTCTCACTGTGTTCTCACACAGACAAGGCCCCATCTCCTAATACCATCGCATTGGGGGTTAGGATTTCTACATAAGAATTGGGGGGGCGGGGTGCAGAGCACAAACATTCAGTCTGTAGAAATCCCTAGAGCCAGGCAATGCAAAGCTGAGCTTGCTTCCATTTGCTTCTATCCTCAGGATAACCTACGTTGTATTAGAGAAGGTGTCAGCAAATGTGTTCTGTACAGTCAGTGATTTCAGGTTTTGAGAGCCCTACGGTCTTTGTCACATCTACTCTGCCATTAGAACACAAAAGCAGCCAGGGACAATACGTAAAGAAATGGGTACATTTGTGTTCCAATAAAATTTCATTTATAAAATAGGCTATGGGGCACCTGGGTGGCTCAGTCCGTTGAGCGTCAGAGTTGCTTGATTTCGGCTCAGGTCACGATCTCACGGTTTGTGAGTTTGAGCCCCGCATCGGGCTCTATGCTGACAGCTCAGAGCCTGGAGCCTACTTTGGATCCTATTCTCCGTTTTTAAGAGCCTCTTATGGTTTGGCTCCCTCCCTCTCTAACTTTTTTTGTTTTCCTTCCCCCTGCCCATGGTCTTCTGTTAAGTCTCTCAGGATCCGCGTGGCTGGAACTGGAGTGTGTTATGCTAAGTGGAATAAGTCATATACAGAGAAAGACAGATGTGTTTATTCATTTTTGAGAGACAGAGACAGAGTGCGAGCGGGGAAAAGGCAGAGAGAGAGGGAGACACATCTGAAGCAGGCTCCAGGCTCCACACTGTCACCACAGAGCCCTATGTGAGGCTCGAACCCACGAACCGTGAAATCATGACCTGAGGCTGAAGTCGGACATTTAACCAACTGAGCCACCCAGGCGCCTCTATCTCACTAACTCTTGACAACTACCATATATGATAATGTGGTGGGTTGAATAGTGCCCCCCTCTTCCAAATCACAGTTCAAGTCCTAACCCCCAGTGCTGCTGCATATGACCTTACTGGGAAAAGATACGTAATTTGCTGATATAATGAAGTGGAGGGATTCAAGATGTGATCACCCTGGATTGTGGTGGGCCCTAAATCCAATGACTGGTATCCTTTTAAGGGGGAAGGAAGGGGAAGATCTGAGACGCAGAGAAAGAGGTCACGTGAAGGTGGAGGCAGAGATTGGAGTAATTCGGCCACAAGCCAAGGAATGTCAAGGATTGTTAGCAGTCACCAGGAGCTGGGAGAGAGCCATGGAATGGATTCTCCCTTAGAGCCCCCAGAAGGAACCAACCCCGCCAACACCTTGCTTCCGGGCTCCTGGCCTCCGGAACGATGAGCGAACACAATTCTGTTGTTGTGAGTTGCCACATTTGTGGTCATTAGCTCTAGCAGGTGACATGATTGTATGCCACCATTTTATAGATGAGGAAACGGGGTTGGAAATGCTAAGTGACTTGCATATGTTCACACAGCTTGTAAGTAGAGGAGTTGGGAAGTAAGCCCAAGACTGTCTCCTGGGAAGCTGATATTTCTCAACCTTAACCTTCTAAAATGTCACCGATTACAAGTTAAAAACAGCACCACAGCCTTCCCACTTCCCACTTGGCCTACTCTTTCTTTGGGGGGGGGTCTCTCCTTACGCCAAGACTTCCTTTGCTCTTAAGCTGTTCCTGCTCCGTGTGGCTACTAGCGATTATGAATTAGAGGTGGCACCTCGTGGTTGGGTATTCTTGACCCTGGAAAAGGCTCAACGAGCTCTAGGGGAGAGGGCACTGCTTAACTTGATGGGAAAGCTCCTGATAGGGGGTCTCCAGGCCATGGGCCACCCAATCAGAGAAAGAAATGGTTTTAGGCCACGCAAGGAGTATCAGTTCATGTCACCCACACTGATGCCTTGTTTCCACCCCAGTTAAAGCCAGCCCCACTATTCGTCTTGAGGGTCAGGCCACAGCAAAAGACATTTGCCTCCTGAAACTCAGTCTTCGGGCGCTGGGAGTGAGCGAGAGTTGTCATCCGCTCCGGCCCCTGCCAAGAAACCTTGCGTCAGGTGCTGGGGAGAAAAGCAGCAGTTGTGACTTCCCGGTGGTTCTTCTAAAAGTGTTTCTTTGTTAATAAGATGTCATTAAACATTAGGCACAGTTGGCCGGATATTAAAATTATAGATGAAAACATTTTTTTTTCCAAAAAATGTGTTCGTGTAAAAATAAATCGATGTGCGAGAACAGAGTGCCTGAGCAGCAGACGGCATAGTCTGGGGCTGGGTGTCCTGATGCCATGTCTGCCACCAAATTCGGTGTCATTGGGCAAGTCGTTTCAATATCAAATACTTACTAAACGCCTACTGCGTGCCAGGCATTGTTCTGGCTGATTCTCCGCTTGGGGTCAGCTACACTGGATAAATTCGTAACTTTCGCATCTTCTGAATATGAACTAAGACGAAACAATATCACTTTTCTTCTTCTTCTTCTTCTTCTTCTTCTTCTTCTTCTTCTTCTTCTGGCAGGAGTTAGGAAAAACGGGAGCGGAGAATTCTACACTAGAACCAACTAATCTGAGCCCGAATTCCGTTTTAACCTTGAACTCACCAAACGGAACATGTTCTGCATTCATTCCACTGATGACCTTGAGCAAAGGGCTCGGTGGTTAGAAGTCAGAGATTTAGCAGTCAGTTCTTTTCTGAAAGATGAGGCAAAGAACGACGTCTTGAACGCTGGCTAATTACTTCCTTCTTGCTGGAAAAAAAATTCTAATGCATATCACTTAAATTGTTTGGGTAGATTAAACCTTATGAATAGCTTAGAAAATACAAGCTTGTGCTTCAGTGTCCTCTTCGAGAACTGTGAGGAACGAAATGTCTCCTTAGCAGTGAAACTCTTTGTATGGCAAGCGTCCCCATGAGTAAAGCCTAGTGGGGGAGCAGAACCCGGTGCCATGACTGAACAACCTCTACAGCTTGCCTTGTGGTTTGGTCACTGATGGAGAAGATTCCTGACTGTAGGGCAGGCCCCGTAGAGAGACCATCTTTGAACTCCAAGCCACCGCACGCTGGCTGCAAAATGTGGCATGATTGGAGTTGGGCTGGGGACCATCCCGCAGAAATGACTCGATCTTGAGAGTGGGGTGCCAATGATGTTAATGTCGTTTAGATTTGCGAAAAGTTATTATGTTTACTAGAAAATGTCCTACCAGAGCTTAGATATCTTTTTCTTTGTTGGTGAAAGGAGCCAAACAGACGCTTGCTACATGTGCAGAGATCCTCATGGAGGAGGTATTTGAGGGGTTCCTCTTAATGAAGCCAGTGGAAGGAAAGCCCAAGAGAAAGATATCATGCGTTCCCATGGAACCCGGCAAAGTCAGCCTCTCCTCCAGATGACCGAGGCGAGGCAGAGTTCTGAGAAACAGTAGACGTTTTGCATGAGGAGCTGGGGTGGGGGTGGGGGGGCTCCATCTCCTCCTCTGCAATTCTTGGTCAGAGGGTCTCCAGCCTTATCCATAAGCAGACATCTGTTCACTGGTCAGGACTCGAAGTAATAAGGAGGCTGACCAACACATTCTTCAGTCGTCGACGTGCCAAAGTCGGGGTGCTCCAGCATCAGGTGTCTGTCAAAAAGCTGGGATTCTCGGGCTTTCTCTCCACCATCAGCCTTTCCTGACTCTCTTGTCCTGTGATTTCCAGAGCATTCGGGGCGTGTATACTTGCTCGCCTCCCACCATGGTGGACGAATATCTCCTCCTCCCTCACTGAAGTTGTGTCCTCCTGAGAAAAAGCCCAGCCCTCAGTGACGGTTCCTTTCAGGGAGCTTGCGCTGAGGAGAGAACACGGACCCGTAGCCTGCTGTGCCACGGTTTGAGAAGCCTGTGGGTTGCGTCCGGACTAAGGAGAGTTAAGGAGGTTGAAGGTTCAAGCGCCAGATTCTACCACTGGGCGGCTGTGCAGGGGGAGCTGGAGACAGGAGAAGTAGGGTGGGGAGAGCCAGATGATTCCTGTGATTCCATGAAGGGCAGTCATTCTAAATCACGCTTAACCACTTTAACTGGGACCCCGTCCTCCCCTTGCAGGAAGCAATGGGAACGTTCAGTATTATTTTTACTCATTTTTTGACTTTTAAAAACAAAGCTTTAGGAGGCCAGCTTTTATATCAATTTCAATAGCCCCTAATCTTAACTGTCTGTCTATCTATCTATCTATCACCTCTCTATTATCTATCTGTCTAATCTTCGATCTATCTATAATCTATCTTCTACTGATCTATCATCTATCATCTAGCTATCCATATCAGGGTTTCTCCACCTTGGCACTACTGACATGTTGTTCCAGAAAATTCCTTGTTGTGGCAGACTGTCCTGGGCATTGTAGGATCTTTAGCGGCAGTGTCTTTGGTCTAGCATCGTGTCCCCTTTCTCAGTTGTGACCATGAAAAATGTCTCCTTGTCAAAAGTCCTTTGATGGAGGGCAGAATCGTCCCCATTTAAGGACTGTTAATCTATATTTACCTATCTAAAGGAACCAACCATCTATTTATTGATGCATAATTAACCACCCCCAAACTCAGTAGCTTTAAACACCTACTGCTCCCCACGTTATTAACTAGCAGTACTCTTGTGGCTACATCCCAGTGAGCTCGGCTGAAGGGCCTCTTTTCTCCACATGCCCTCTCTCTCCACGTGGTGTCTCATTCTCTCCACACCGTCTCTCTACAAGGCTCTCCGCATGGTCTCTTTCTCTTTAGCAAGGTAGCCTGGGCTTCCTCACAACATGGCGGCTGCATTCCAAGAGAGCCGAAAATGAAAGTCGCCAAACCTCTTAAGGCTTAGGCTCAGAGCTGACACGGTACCACTTCTGTCACATTTTGTGTCAAATCAAACCCCAAGGCCGGCCCCGATGCGAGGGGAAGGGAAACAGATTCCACTTTTTGATGGGAGGTCCAACACGCAGATACAGGGAATAATGGAATTGTTGGCCGCCATATTCTGGACTGGCTTTGACAGCTATATAATGTATTTAAATTTGTATTTATTTGTAATGGTAGATATGTATTTAAATGTATATTTACAATGTATTTATATTTATGTGAGATATGTTTATATACATAGAAATATATATATTCCTCCCTCACATGCCTATTGTTTGAAATTACAGAATCTTGATCCAATGTTAACGTTCCACTGATACGTTAAGAGGCACATTACGAGATACACCAATACACTAAGAGATAATGACTTTCATACCTAATACCTTTATAGGGCTAAATATACATGACTTACTGTGAAACTCTGCGAGGTGAGCACTATGATTATCTCCTTTTTTACGGAGGAGGAAACTGACGCTCAGAGAAGCCCAAGGACTCATAGCCAGGGAGCCAGTTGGAGTCCAGATGTGAATCCAAGCAGTCTGGCTCTAGAGGCTGTGTGTTCTCTTAACCACTCTGTTCCAATGTTAGAGAAGACACATGCATACGGTTTGTGATTCATCACGAAGGTTACAGGTAGGAAAAGATGGTGAAAAATAGGAATAGTGCATGGTAGAGAAACAAAGTAACAAGCTACAGAAGTCCCAAGATGTTTCTTGTCCTTGCGGTCGTGTTCCTCGGGGTCAAGTCAAACAATTGTAATGCGTTTTCTTCCTCCAAGGAATACATAACCGTGGCGTGCCTTCCCTTGTAAGGAGCAGAGACTTTGGAACGGACACGGTGCTCCTGAGTAAAACTCGGTGTTACTTAGAAGAGAAGAAGTGAATTCTTTCAGCAGGTATACTCCCCCCACAGGCTAAATGTTTTTTTAAAGCTGTTGTTTCACGAGAGTATCAGCAGCCGGAATATACTTTCAACGCAGCCCTCAGACACCAGGCAAATTGATCCAAGGCACGGTTTGAAAAATCTAAGTCTAGCCTTCCATTGTTAGCCTCAAAGGCAAGTCAGTGTGAATGCTGGATGGCAGAAAGCTCAGAGGGCCTGCCGCCTGTGTCCGCTCTTGCTGGGCCTCCGGTTCTGACCTCGGAGCACAAAGCGGGGCCCTCCCTCCTCCCAGGCCCGAAGCAGAGACATCTGAATCCCCTTCCCTCCACGAGCTGCGCGATCGTCTAATTTCTACCTGCCCCTTAGGAGCCAACGACGAACGATTCAGGTGCATCCCAAAGTCGTCTCCTTAAGGGTTCTCAGAAAATGAAAGGGTTTTATGTCTGAGCCCTCAGCGGGAGCAGATAGAACCGACGTTCAGGTTATTTATTTTTGTATTGAAAGGGGCTCGCAGCCAACAAAAAAGCCTTTCAGCCACGCTGACCTGCCCGAAGAACCCAGGGCCCTGTGCAGCCCTGCTCACAAACTCCTGGGCTGGCGATCCAGAGGCATTTCAGGATCATGATTCTGGGGTCGCCACCACGTGAAGCTGTCATACATAGCCTTGAAGCAAATGAGGGCTGGGAAAGGAGACGCTGCTCTTCACACCTTGAGACACAGAGTCAACGGAAGGCACTCAGCAGAAGCGGTGAGAGCAAAACATCCGTCTCATGTGAATACAGCTCTACAAACTCCGGGCACGTAAAATTATGCGGCAGGCATGAAAACCATCTCACAAAAGGAAATGATCGCAGCATTTAGTCCTCAGGTACTTGGACGCAAGGTCTCCTCAGCAGTTGGGGCAGGAATCCCGGAGGGAGTTGAAATTGGAGAGATGGTCAAGGTTCAGATTCTGACGGTTCTTGCCAGACTAGTTGAGGGGACCGGGTCCACACCTCACGGCGTGTGGAGACTGGATCGGGATGCCATTGAGCTGGGCAGGCTGCACCTGACTCATTTCAAGAGCAGCAGGGCCAGTTTCCTGGGCTTGTTCAGAAGGGACCATGCCGGGAAGGGGCCCATGCTTAGGGTGTGATGCCATGTGGACGCTGTCTTCAAATTCTTGATGATTTTATCTCTGCGTTCGTGCTCTGCACGTAGCACCTGCAGGGACAATGAAGCATGTGTGAGGAGCTTGGAGCCTTTGCTCAGGAAAGCTCCCACTTTTTCCATCGCCCTGGGGTGGATTCTCGACTGCCTGCTTTCCTGCTTCTGATACCTCAGGTCCCACCGGGTGCCCCCTCTCCACCTCAGCCCCGACAGCCGACGCCCTCTGTCCCCGGCAAGGGCCTGGGTATGAGTGTGGGGACGACAGGGTTGGGCGTGCGCCCCCTGCAGCGTCCCTGGGCAGGCAGGGTGGCTCTGTTCCTGCCCCAGGCTGGTGGTACTATGACATGTCCGGTGGCAGCTTTGTCTCAGGGGGGACACGCACCTCTTGCCTGTCCTAATCCGGGCACTGATGCATCCTGGCACGGAGTGTTAAAGATCCTTCCAGGTCACCTGCCTGCCATCGGTTAGGGCAGCAGGCCCTAGGAAGGGAAAATGCTGGCTGAACTTCGCCAGGCTCCGCCTCCTGGTGGGGGACAGAGGTGGGGCAGAGGCATGGTCTAGCAGCTGGTGGGAGGGGGAACATCTTGAAGGTCAAGGCTGTGAGGGTGCCCCACTGAGGGCAGAGGCTTGGGCGCTTGGGTGCCTGGGTAGGTCTGCACCTGCCTGGCCAGTATCACAGAAGAGCTCCCCCAGCTACTTCCGTGCCTGGGGATCCCCTTGAACTCCCTCCAACCTCCTTGAACCTGTGTCCATTTCTTCCGGCGTCCTGAGGCACCGTTCAGGGACAAACCACGAAACACAAATTGTGACATTTCGGTGATTCTACATAGAGGATCAGTGCTCTACTTTTGTGTTTAAAACCGACATTGCACAATAAAAATAACTTCAAGTTTTAATTTTTCTTTAATTAGAGGGATATTAACTTACAAATAAAAAGTCCCGTGACAAGTTGAGAGGCGGGGGAGAAAGAAAAAAAAAAAAAAACCTATGTCTACCTTTGCTGACACTCTTTTCCCACTTTTTGAGCAGGAGTCCCACATCCTCATTTTGCACCGGGCCTGGAAACTATGTCGTAGGCAGTCCTGGTAGCCGGAAGGTACAAATAAACCTATAATATGTGGTACTTGGATGGGGAGATGTTCAACTTTGACTTCACCTCTAGCCTAGGAGGACCATGAATCCATCCTGGAGCGAGTATCTCGCACTTCGGTGTCCATAAAAATCACCTAGAGGGGTTAATAAAATGCAGATGCCTGGTCCAGACCCCTAGAGTTTCTGATTCAGTAAGCTGAAGTGTGGGCTCAAGACTTCGCATTTCTTTTTTTCCTTTTTTTAAAAAATTTTTTTAACATTTATTTATTTTTGAGACAGAGAGAGAGAGAGAGAGAGAGCATGAACAGGGGAGGGTCAGAGAAAGAGGGAGACATAGAATCTGAAAGAGGCTCCAGGCTCTGAGCTGTCAGCACAGAGCCCGACGCGGGGCTCGAACCCACGACCGAGAGATCATGACCTGAGCCAAAGTCGGATGCTTAACCGACGGAGCCACCCAGGCGCCCCAAAACTTCTCATTTCTAACTAGTTCCCAGGTGGTGTTGATGCTGCTGGCCTGAGATTGCACTTTGAGGACCACTGAGCTAATGTTATCCTTGATGGTTGGGTCCTGCATGGGAAGCACGAGGACAGATTTAGATGTGAAGGGTCTGGCAGAACTGTTTCCTTGAGTGACGATCAAATGCGTTGGAGGGTCGCCTAGAAAGACAAAGTCGCAGAACATGAACCGACTCACTGCTTAACCCACCGCTTCACCGTAGGACCAATTCAGGCTGAAAACTCCCATGAAGCAGGGAGAAAAATCCACTGGGGGGGGGGGGAGGGGTCGGCGGCTCCATGCTCCTTCCGCCCAGAGGTAATAAAAGTCCTTAAGTCATGGTTGGGAAGGTAGGAGTGATGGCATAGAGTTTTAGGGGAGAGGAAGAGGGATTGATTTCTGCCAAGGGATAGTGGGGCCCAACAAGGGTGAAGCAATTCTCAGGTTCACATATTGGAGGGATGGCTCCGGCGGTCACCCTTCGAGGAACTTTGCGCTTCACGTGGAAATCAAAGGCTAGAGACACACAGAGACCCCAGGGTCCAATTGATGGGCGAGGCAATGATACGGATGAAGCTTTAACTTGTACTCAAGTTGACCAGAAGTCCCTAACACTGCCGGGGAACTATCTTCTCTTTTTCCTTTAACAAGGCAGGCAGGGGCGGGGGTGATGACTTTGCGGCTGAAACTGGTCGGAAGTGCTTTTTCTTCTTCTTCTTCTTTTTTTTTTTTTTCACACCACCTCCCAGACCCAGATAACCTGTGGGGAACATCTCTTCTCTCTTCTTCCCAAGTGTCCTTTCCTGCCCAGTTTCGTCCTTCTGTTTAGCCTCATTTCTGAAGTTTAGGCTTTCAGTCATATTCATCCTGTTTCGTTCTGAGTCTGTTTAACCCACTTGTCCCTTGGAGGCTGATGATCTGGGGTTGGGAAGCAAAGAGAAGGCACAATCGTGGCATGGGGTAACCAGATGCAAAGAAAGTAGCTCCTGTAGGATTTCCAGCTCCTGGTTCCAATCCTGCCTACAGTACGGCTGCGAGCCTCCTGCCCAAAGGCTTAAAGATGCTTTTGCATCCTTACAATATGTTCGCCTTTTTTCTCTCAGCTAAGTGAAGGAAGTTTCTTCCTTGTAACTATGTCACCTCTGCCACACGATGAACCCCAAGCTCTGCGTACAAGGATCCTGAGCCCCTCCTGAGTGACAAGTGATGGGGAAAAGCCCCCGGGCTGTATCTGAAGCTATTTGAGGTCAACTGCGAGTGTGGGGTATGGAATAATTTTAACTCAAATCACTAGCATTCGAGTGATCCCAAATCTTTGGTTTTCAATGGATTTTTTTTTTTTGGTACCAGAAATAGAACATTAAAAAAAAAATAAAGGCACTGTAGCATTTCCACCAGCTTCCTTGAAACTTAAACATCTGCGGTTCCTGGTGGGAAGGCACAGTACCTCTGCATTTGCTTAGTTCTAAAATGTCTTTCAAAATCCTGAGGTTCTTTCTACACCAGTGAAAACTCCTCAGGAAATCCTGCAAGGCCCAAGCTATATATTCCCTCCCTGTGATGAAAGTCAGTCAAGCGGATGAGATACACCTCTTAAAAGGTCACCACCATGAGCCGAGATTGATTGAGTACTCACCACAGGCCAAAAACTTCATACGCGCTAAGCGATTGAATCCTTATAATAAGCCTACGAGGTAAATACAATTATCACCACCATCTTACGGATAAGGAAACTGAAGCCTGAACTGGGTACGGGGTCTGCTCAGAGTCACGATGATATGAGGTAGAACCAGGAATGAAACCTGAGCATTTTGATTACACAGTCCCACGTGCTGAATCATGCTATACTGCCTCTTTCCCAAGCGAATTAATTCAGATCTTGAATCCAGTCAAGTCACTTGGAAAGGGGCACGAGCCAAGATTAAACGTAAGATTACCCTTAAAGACTGGGAAAGGGAAACAAAAAGCATCCATAAGAATTTCCGCTTCAGATTGAATTTTTCGGTTATTGACTCGTCATTTTCCAGATCAGTTTTTGCTCCTGTAGGACATCTGCGAAGTGTTAGGAATTCAGGTGCTGTTTCTTCCATTTCAGATTTGTTAACGTCGGGTCCTACTTATCTTCATTTATTTTATTATTTTATTTTATTTTCATTTAAAAAAATTTTAATGTTTATTTATTTTTGAGAGAGAGAGAGACAGAGCATGAGCAGGGGGAGGGGCAGAGAGCGAGGGAGACAGAATCCGAAGCGGGCTCCAGGCTCTGAGCTGTCAGCACGGAGCCTGAGGCGGGGCTCGAACCCACGAACCGTGAGATCATGACCTGAGCCGAGGTCGGGCACTTAACCGGCTGAGCCACCCAGGCGCCCCATTACCTATCTTCATTTAAATCTCAGGGTACGAGTCACATCAGCACCACGGCTGAATAAGGCATCCATCATTGTATCCCCTCCTCGATAACAATTTAGCACTCATCCACGGACAAAAGTGCCTTAGTGGGAGCTGTGGGATCCGGCACCATCTGCCAAGGGACCTGGGAGTAGTCTTGCTCACCCATGCATGGGGAAATAAGCATACTAAATTCAGTCTCAGGTGTGGACCCTGAAGTGGCTCATGAAGTGGTTCCAGCACCTTTCAGCCATGGTCTGGGAACCCTAGGAGATCACGGTCTTAGACAATCACCCGTGGACAAAAGAGCCTTTGTAGAAGCCCAGGTTTCTGGCAGAGACATTGTTGCACCCTGTCGGAACAAAAAGGCAATAGGAGTTTTGATGCCTTGGAGAGGGTAAGAGAAATAATTCAACTTTACCTGCAGCACCCCTGCCCCACGTGGCACAGCTCAGTGCCAGGTAAGACCTTGTTGGCCATGATTTTTCCCATGGGAGAAAGTGAGAGCATGTGTGTGAATGCCTGGGGCTCCTTCAGCTATATGGGATCATAAAAAGGAAGCAAATAGAAATTCTAGAGCTGAAGAATGTAATGAATGAAATGAAGAATGCACTAGAGAGTATCAATAATGGAATTAACCAAACAGAAGAAAGAATCTGTGACTTGGAGAACCGAAACTTTGAAAGTATCTAGTCAGAGGAGAAAGAAGAAAAAAAAAATGAAAAAGAACGAAGATATGATTCCATGATCTATGGAATACCGTCACAAGAACCAATTTATGAATTATTCAATACCAAAAGAAGAGAAGGAGAAGGGAAAAGAAAGCTTATTTAAAAAATAATGGCTGGGGGTGCCTGGGTGGCTCAGTCAGTTAAGCATCCGACTCTTGATTTTGGCTCAGGTCATGATCTCATGGTTCGTTGGTTCGAGCCCCACGTCGGGCTCTGGGCTGACAGTGCGGAGCCTGCTTGGGATTCTCTGTCTCCCTCCCCCACTCATACTTGCTCTCTCTCTCTCCCAAAAATAAGCAGATAACCTTAAAAAAAATTTAAAAACTTAAAAAAAATAATGGCCGAATATGTCTAAATCCAGAGGGAGATTTGGATGTCCAAGTTGATGAAGCTCATATGTCATCAAACAAACTCACCTTAAAGAGGTTCTCTTCAAGACACATTATAATAAAACTGTCAAAACACAAAGGCAAAGACGGAATCTTAAAGGTATCAAGAGAAAGAAGCTTGTAAATTACCAGGGATTCCCCCATAAGACTATTGGTAGAAATCTTACAGGCCAGGAGACAGCAAGCTGATACATTCAAGGTATTCTTTCTGGCAAAGCCGTCCTTCAGAAAAGGAGAGATAAAGACTCCCGCACAAACTGAAAGGAATTCTTCAAGCCATTCCCACTGGCTAAGATATGGAAACCACCTAAGTACCCACTAATGGATGAATGGATAATAAAGATGTGATCCAGATTGAGATCTAATCTGTATATCTAGGTCTCCTTTTGGTTTGGTTTCTCCGGAGAATCCAGACTCACACAGAAGGTGATAGGCCAATGCCACTTACAAATATAGGTCCAAAAATCCTACGTAAGATATCGGTAAATCTATTCAAGCAGTATTTCCTAGAAATAGAAAACCAAATCTAAAGTGTACGAATAGTTCAAAATTAGAAAATCTTTACATAGTATTTGTTACATTACAGGTTAAAGGAGATACAAGTATAACCATCTTACTAGATGAAAAAAAAAAACACTTAAAAAATAGAAACCTACCATTATAAAAGATTCTTTCCAAACTAGGTATATGAGATAAGGGGGCTTTCTTCACCTAATAAAGAATATCTAACAAAAATCTATAGCAAACATCATACATAACAGTAAAATGTTAGGATCATTCTCTTTAAGATAAGAAATAATGCAGGGGCGCCTGGGTGGCTCAGTCGGTTGAGCGTCCGACTTTGGCTCAGGTCATGATCTCACAGTTTGTGAGTTCTAGCCCCGCGTCGGGCTCTGTGCTGATAGCTCAGAGCCTGGAGCCTGCTTCAGATTCTGTGTCTCCCTCTCTGTCTGCTCCTCCCCCTCTCATGCTCTGTCTCTCTCCTTCAAAAATAAATAAACATTAAAAAATTTAAAAAAAGATAAGAAATAATGCAAAGATGTTTACTATCATTGCCTTGATTCTTTAGAGAATTATTGAGTGTGTGTGTGTGTGTGTGTGTGTGTATACATATGAAAAAATAAAGGTTATAAAGACTAAATAGGAAGATACACAATCGTCATTATTTGTTAAAGCAATTAAAGCAGTGTGATAAGAACATAAACCAGAATCTTTCTAACATATCAATCGCAATGTCTATTATACAGTAAATTATTAGAATCTCAAAAGTGCAGGAGAATTGACTAATGATTAAGAGACAAATAGTCAAGGAATTAGATTCAAAGATGTCCCAGATATTGGAGTCAACAGATAAGGACTTGGAAAGTAGCTATAATTAATATGTTAAAGAAAATAGAAGAAAAATGGACAAAGAAATGAATGAAAAGATAGACTGTTTAAATGGAGAGTTTAAATATATAAAAATAGGGGCGCCTGGGTGGCGCAGTCGGTTAAGCGTCCGACTTCAGCCAGGTCACGATCTCGCGGTCCGTGAGTTCGAGCCCCGCGTCAGGCTCTGGGCTGATGGCTCGGAGCCTGGAGCCTGTTTCCGATTCTGTGTCTCCCTCTCTCTCTGCCCCTCCCCCGTTCATGCTCTGTCTCTCTCTGTCCCAAAAATAAATAAAAAATGTTGAAAAAAAATTAAAAAATATATATAAAAATAAATCAGGTAGACATCCTAGAATTGAAAAACACAGTATCCAAAATTAAGAAATCATCACATGACTTAAATTAACAACAAGCTGGACACAAGAGAAAATGGGATTGATGACCTGAAAGACAGGTCCACAGGAGATACTCCAACTGAAGCACAAAGAGAAAAAGAATAAAAAGTAATCTTAAAAACAACCAGAAAAGAGCATTAGAGCGATTGGAACATGATGACAAAAATTCCAACATAGATGGAGGTGAAGTGCTGGAATTAAAGAAACATTATTTGAAGATATGAAGAATGAGAATTTTCCAAATCTGCTGAAAGATACAAACCCATATGTTCAAGAAGCAGGATAAATAATAATAAAACCATGTCTAGGCACATATTAGTCAAACTGTTGGAAACAAAAAAAAATGCATGGGGCACCTGGGGGGCTCAGTCGGTTGGGCGTCCGACTTTGGCTCAGGTCATGATCTCACGGTTTGTGAGTTCGAGCCCTGTGTTGGGCTGTGTGCTGACAGCTCGGAGCCTGGAGCCTGCTTTGGATTCTGTGTCTCCCTCTCTGTCTGCCCCTCCCCTGCTCGTGGTCTGTCTCTCAAAAATAAATAAACACTTAAAAAAATACAAATAAATAAAACCTAAAAATGCAGAGAAAATTCTAAAAGCTGTCCAAAGGAGTGAAGGATTTATGACTTTCAGGACAACAGTAAGGATTATCTACGACTTCTTTATTAAAACATGGATGGACTTTTAGAGGGTACAACGCTAAGTGAAATAAATCAGACAGAGAAAGATAAATACTGTGTGATTTCACTCATATGCGGAATCTAAAAAACAGAACAAATGAACAAACAAAACAGACACAGACTCATAAATACAGAGAACAAACTCGTGGCTGCTGAGGTGGGGGGGGAGATTAAGAGGTACAAACTTCCAGTTATGAAATAAATTAGTCATGGGGATGAAAAGTACAGGGTAGGGAATAGAGTCAGTAATATTGTAATAACTTTGTGTTGTGACAGATGGTAACTTATCACGTATATGAATGTTGAATCACCGTAATACACCTGAAACCAACATAGTATTGTATGTCCGCTAAATTTCAGTTTAAAAAAAGAAAAAGAAGAGAACCTATGGAATCCAGAAGCTAACGGGATGACAGTTTTGAAGTACTGAAAGAAAGAAACCGAACAGCCAAACTACAATTTTGTGCGGAGAGATAACGTTCTTCAAAGAAACGGAGGCAGAATAACAATGTTTTCAGACAAACAAATCTGAGAGATTTTGTCATCACTACACGCCCCATTACCAGTATTCAGCATGAAAGAAAATGATCCCAGATAGAAGCAGAGAAGGACAAGAAAGAATGACCAACCCTCAAAAGAAGTAAACATGTGAATCAATGTGAAATATTACCGTCTGTTTAGGCGACAAAAATAACAATGTCTTGTGGAGTTTATAAGATAAGTTTATAAGGTAGAGGAGGGAATAAGTGTAGTCAGGCTGTTGTAAATTTCTTGTATTGAGAACATGGTAAAAGTATTGATTTAAAGTAGAGTGTAAGGGCTCCTGGGTGGCTCCGTCGGTTAAGCGTCCAGCTTCGGCTCGGGTCATGATCTCGCGGTCCGTGAGTTCGAGCCCCGCGTCGGACCCAGTGCTGACAGCTCAGAGCCTGGAGCCTGCTTCGGATTCTGTGTCTCCCTCTCTCTCTGCCCCTCCCCCGCTCATGCTCTGTCTCTCTCACTCCCAAAAATGAATAAATGTTAAAAAAATTAAAAAAAAAATAGAGTGTAAATAAGTTAAAGATTATCCAAGACAATCACTGAAATATTGCTGTTCATGGGTATAACTACAACGCTAAAAGAGGAGAGAAACTAGAATAATAAAAATACTTAAATAGTAAAAAACAGTGTGCTGGTGGCATAGAGTTAAACTAATAAGTTTGTAGGCAGCCTAAAGAATACAGAAAGAGATCTGAGCTTTTATGGAAATATAATAAGGTTTATACAATGTTCTTTTCCAAAGCAATCTCCTGAAATGTCCACCATTTGCTTTTAGTTTTGTCATATAGAAATTTAAAATACACACCAACACCTCTCCCCCCCCACCCCGCCGACACACACACATTCTGCATAGTTGAAGATGATTACTGGTCTCTCTTCTTTATTCTGATTTGTCTGGCCCTCGATTTTTTTTTTTATCCTGTGATGTGGTTTCTCACACCTCTATCACCCCATTACTTCTGTCCCGGGCCCACTCCATTTTGCCAGCGTCTTTAAAAGAGTGCTTTCCAGAAGGGGGCACAACACTCTAGGGTAGTCTGGCTATTCCAGAATGGTATGGATTCTGATAAATTCATGTTTGTTACGGATTTCAGGGAGACTCTCCTTATTTTTTAAAAATGTTTTATTTATTTTTGAGAGAGAGAGACAGTGTGAGCGGGGGAGGGGCAGAGAGGGAGGGAGACACAGAATCCAAAGCAGGCTCCAAGGCTCTGAGCTGTCAGCACAGAGCCCGACGCCGGGCTCGAACTCACCAACCGCGAGATCATGACCCGAACCGAAGTCGGACGCTTAACCGACCGAGCCACCCAGGCTCCCTGGGAGATTCTCCTTATTGATGTATACTGAGCTTAGAGGTAATGGAAATATCTATATTATTCCACACTTGAATCTATTCATCCTCTATTCCTATCCTGTAAGTTGACTTTATGAAGCCAAATTCAGGAAGTTTAGATACTCTTGATTATCTTTCTTCTCATTGGATCTGGGTCAGAATTCCAGCCTGGACTTCTCTTGGACCCCAAATCTGTCATTTGCTAACCCCGCCTGCCACATTGTTTACACTTGAAAAGTGTTCATTTCAAAATTATGGAGTAGGATAGGCTCAAAAGATCACATAATGTGAATTCTCTGACAGCTATACCCTGGAAAGGGTCAGCTAAAGAAAGTCCTTAAAGTCCATTATAGACAGAAGAAGTTCTCATGTGTCACAGTGTGCTTAGAGGCGAGTTACTGACACGGAGTGGTAAGCAAAACACATGGAAATGTCCTGAGGCCACTGTTGACCTCATCAAGTGACCTACCTCCTCTATTCTCCTAGCTTCTGAGTACAACAAGCCGTTTCAAAGGCAGTTTTACAATCCATTTCCTCTTCCCTCTCACTCTTTACTCCTGGAAAATTCCCACTTGTCTTTCGAGAACCCGTTCAGACATCGCTTTCTCTCTGTCGTGTCTTTGACTCTCCACCCTTCCCCTCTACTCCTATCGCAGGGATAAATAACAGCTTGCTCACTTGTGTGCCTCTAACTTAATATTCATCCTGACACGTCGCGGTCAATGGTTGATGGGTCTGACTCTCTCGTGTGTGCACCTCTTGAGAACACAACTCGGGTCTGACTTGTTTTGTTTTCCCAGTAGCTTGCACAGGGCTTGGCCCGGAAGAGGTGCTCAGGAAATATTTATTAAGTTTGTAAAAAGTACCTTCTGTGTACCCCTCAAATTAAAGCAGACCTACCTATGGGGCCAAGAATGTAAACTTCAGCTGTTTGGATTGTTGACATATCAAAAACCGAACAAGTGCCCTACCAATTCTCCTATTGCTGTGTTCTGAACAGGATTTCCAAACTCCTTGCTATCTTTTTTCATAATTGATTAATTGAAAGGCTGGCCTCAGAGTATTTGGTCATGGTGTGAGGGACCCAGCATTCTGCTCAAATAGAGAAGAGGATTGAAATCCTTTAACCATGGGATAAAGGGTCCCAAAGGAACAGTGACATAGACGTCACTGAAAGATACACGTCACAGGAAGGAGATTGACCTATAATGTCTAATAGGAAAAGGTAGCTGACCTCAGTTGGATGTATTCACCTCTGATTATAAAACCTTCACCATGCATGTGTGAGTGTGTATTTGGGGGTAGGAAACTGGGAGGAAAAGGGAAGAGGCGGCCTTAAAGAAAAGCCACAGGTAGCAATGAAAGCCTGCTACAACAAAGTATGCAGTAAATATTTACTGATTAATTGAATGAATGGATGAGAGGGTGAGTGTTTGGCTGTGGGTTCAACAGGGAAATCTACTTTGGGTGATGGAGAATAAAAGAATTCTAGATTCTAGATTATTGGTATTAATAAAGAAATTAGAAAAAGAAGAGGAAGGATTTAAAATAAGAGGTCAAGGGGCACCTGGGTGGCTCAGTCGGTTGAGCGTCCGACTTCAGCTCAGGTCACCATCTCGCGGGTCACGAGTTCGAGCCCCGCGTCGGGCTCTGTGCTGACAGCTCGGAGCCTGGAGCCTGCTTCAGATTCTGTGTGTTCCTCTTTCTCTGCCCCTCCCCTGCTCTCTCTCTCTCTCTTTCAAAAATAAAAAAGAAATTAATAAAATAAAAGAAAAGAAGTAAAAGGTGACCCAAAAAATGAGAAAGAAAGGGTAAAAGAGGATATTCAGTGGTTAGAAACCTTTGGGTTTTAAACACATGGACTCATGGCATGATCTGAGATACTGGAAGATCCATCTAACTTTACCTATAAAAAAATTGTGTTTAATAAATAGCTATAGATGAGGCCATGCATTAGGAAAAAGAGTTTTTCATTCATTCAATGACAATTTTATAAGTTAGGTATCTACTACTGTACCAATAAGGTCACGTGTCTCCAACCCATACAGTTGGCTGCTCTTTATACAGGACCAGTGATTTCATTTATGATGCATTTGGGTACAGAATTAGAAAAACTGAAGTGATTGTTTTCTGAGGAAAGAATTCCTATTAAGCATATACTTAGCGTTTAAACACTGCATCCACAGAGTGGCTCAGACAATGTCATCTTGGCTTGATTGGATCCATTGGCCAGTTAATCAGAAAATAGCTCTGGTGTGGGCAGGTGCTCTGTGAAGCGACCATGACATATCCCATAAAATTCTGGGGCCCCTGGGTGGCTCAGTTGGTTAACCGTCCGACTTCGCCTCAGGTCATGATCTCACGGTTCGTGGGTTCGAGCCCCGCCTCAGGCTCTGTGCTGACGGCTCGGAGCCCGGAGCCTGCTTCGGATTCTGTGTCTCCCAGGCTCTCTGCCTCTCCCCTGCTCGCTCTCTTTCTCTCTCTCTCTCAAAAATAAAAAAAATAAACCTTAAAAAAATTTTTTTAATCATACAATTCTGAAAGCCTTTCTACCAGGTGGTTATTTAAATTTATACTCTTTTAAAGAGTATATGAATTTCAACTAAGAATAAATGTAAATAGAATAAGATATTAATGAAATGGATCCTGATTATAAGAACAAATGAAACTTAGGCTGAAAAGTCAAACGAGGAAAAGAAAACTAGGACCAGGGGATTAACTTAAGAAAATAAATAAGTTTCATGAGAAACTGATTTTGTATATAGAGCCCAGATTAGATCAAAAAGTGCTTTGTAATATTTAGAATCAAGGCAACAAAGGTATATATACCAAGATGCAATGCGCAGGTAATCAGGGTTCTTACGCATTCTCCCTGAACTAAACACATACTACTGTGGTTTCTCACTGCAGGCTTCTTTTCTTTTCTTTATTTTTTTAAGTGCTTTGAACGATCAACACATACTTCTAAAAGCTCCACGATTCGCCTGCTTCCGCTTTTTATGCCTTCCACATTCATCTGCAGCGTCCCGGAAAGCCTTCATGCCAGCCGCCCCACTCCCAATTCCGTTTTTCATCTTCTAGAACCAATCTTGCATCTAGAGTAAATTTCAAAAGCTGAGTGTGTGAGCTCTGCCTTCTCTGCGTGCCTGGCTTTGACACCTGGCCTCTTGCCTAATTGACATCTCTTTTTGTTCAAGCTCCACAGCTGAGGTCTCTGCTTTGGTTCTTGCACTGAAATCTTATTTGACTCCCCTTGCCCTTGGGAACTCGAGTGTTACCTTGCTTTCCATGGTTCCCTTGAATCTTGGCCCCGCAATCTTATTTTGTGATGGATTTTCACTTGCCTGCCTTGTCCTCCCATTTACAGACTGAATCCCACAATGCTTCCCGTACTCACTTGGCCAAGCTTCTTCCTATGGCCTCCTGCTGGGTATTTACGGGCACTATAAACTCCAATAAGTGTAGGTATACGAGGAAGAGGCAATTTTTGGAGGCAATTAGTTTAGATGTTATTCTCAACTAAAGTTATGCGTTAAAATCACCTGGGGAGCTTTTGGACATAAATAATTGGCCTCAACCCGTATTTAAGCTTAAAATACTTATGGATGATTATGATGGTACCCATAGGTAGAATAACACAAGGCTAGAATCTTCATTAAGAAGCTCCTTCTTTGACTTTTGTCTCTTTGCATTTTTTCCTTTCTTTCCATTCTTCCTTCCTTCCCCCTTTCTTTAAACTGCTGGATATAGAGTGCCTGACATATACTAGGAACTCAAAAACTAACTACTCACCGACTGATCACCTGGAAGATGGCAGCTGAGTGGAAAGACCAAGAATTCCAAGGGTTCTAGGTGTGGCAGATCTTGATGGAAATGTGGTTCCATTTTCTATAGCAGTTGTTCTCAAATTATCTGGTCGTTAGGACACATTTGCATTGCCAAAAATCGAACTCCGAAGAGCCTTGGCTTATGCGTGTCAATGCTAGGTGCTAAACCCCATGGCACCAAACTGAGACGTGATTTCATTACAGTTTCGTCTCTCCCAAAATGACCTTGGGAAAAGAAAACAAAAGCATGCTTTTCTTGGTCTAGTATGACTTCCTTGTTCCCATTCCCCTCTGCCTATAAAAGTCATTTTGTACAGCTCCTTGGAGCTCCTTTTGATCTGCTAGAGTCCATGAGGCCCAATTCATAAATCGTTGAAAGCCCATAAGATCTTTAAAATGTACCCAGTTGGATTTTGATCTTTAGCAACGCTGATTCAGGATATGATGTTTCGAATTGTGAAAAAATTATGTGGCAAGCATAGAGTTGGCTATGCTCTCAAAATTCTTCTTTCCTCTGCGACTCATACCTAAAAATAGCTTAGTCGGACCTAGACGGAGTCCCTGGATTGGTGCCTATCTCTCCCTAATCTGGAGCATTGGTTCTCAAACTTCGGTGGGCATGAGAATTACCTGGAACGCGTGTGGAGATGCACATGTTACAATTTGGAAGGCCCATGCTTGACACACCTTAAGAGTCACTCCAGGTGTTTCTGACCAGGCAGAAGACATTTTGAGAAAGGGTGCCTCGTACTAGACAAACCCGGCCCTCGTGTGGTGGCCTTACCTAGGTGCCTAGGGGGAGGTGTAAGGTGCCTCATGGAGTTTGGTCTCGCGCACCCCTACCTAATTGCGTCAGAGGATAATCACATCCCTCCATCACAGAGTTTGGGTTTGGGTTTGAAAACACTTGGTTTCTTCACGAGGAAAATGAACTCCTTCCTCTGAGACACCCTCTTTGTTAGGTACCTCCAGTCAGCGTTGAGCTTAACCGGAAGGAGCTGAAGCACTGGGGCATCTGGGGCTCCTGGTTGAGGTGGGAACGGCCAGTGTGGGACAGCACATGCTGTTTATTCTTCAAGAGGAAGGAGACAGGAGGGGGGTTTTACTGGTGCCAAGTAACTGAATGCTAAGGAAGACTGGCGTTTGGGTTAGGAGGGTTGAGATCATTCTAGACTTTGCCATTCCTTCAAGTCAAGTTTACTTGGTTGTCAAAGAGGGTGGTCAACTCAACTTGTCCCCTTTTTACCCACAACTCCAGAACAAATGCTCCCGATTGAAAAAAAAAGCCTACCAAACACCCAAGGGAGGTGCCTGTGCCGTTCTGGTGGGTGAGGACTTTCCTGGCGGCTTGCCCTTTGTTGATGAGGAGGGAGGTTTTCTTTCCAGTCACCGTGGGATGCAGCAGACTTCCTCGGTTGACACCCACAGACGAGTAACATTTTCATAAAAAGAACATGATTTTGCATCTCCTTCGCTTGACAGAAATTTAGCAGCCAGGGGAATTGTTTTAATGGCCACATTCTTGATGTTCGCGTTCAGCAGATCAAGGTGGCTGAGATCTCATTTGTGACCCTGGCCAGTTGTTGCAAACGACGGTGGGACACTGCGTGAAGACAGCGAGAGTTGACGCAGAAGCGAGGCAGTAGGGAAGGCAGGTGGAAGGAGTAGGGTCAAGTTGGGGAGGGCAGGAGAGAGGACAAGAAGGCGGGGGAGGGAGGTCCAAGGACCTCTTGTCCCCACTCTGCTGTTCATAGCACCGTGAGACTAGCGTCCAGCAGATTGTGAATCTCAAAAGCACGGGACATTTTTATCCGCAATCTCTTCGACTAAGAGCCAATTGCCTATCGCAAAAGGCAGAGAAAAAACAATGTTTGCCCTTTCTCTAATGAAGATTACAGGTCCTATCGCACAGAGGGGTTGTGGAGTACAGTTTGGGCCTTCTGTCCATTGCTCTGTCAAGGCTGAGCAGGTATGCTTTTGCCCAAAGCCCGCCCCCTTCCCCCCCCCCCCCCCCTTCTGGGAACATGCCTCTCGTCGGTGATCCCTCACTTACCAATGACAATAGCAGAGGTTTGCTCTGGCGAACCTTTCTTTTCAGAAATGCCAAGAGCCAGTTCGTAGAGTAGCTTTAGAATGAGTCTCTGAGTCTGAGGATGAGTCTCTCAGAAGAGAGTCTCTCTCTTCTGTAGTTGTAGAAATGACACGGATGGCAAGGGGCTAAGATGATCGTGGGGCCTTTCTCCACCTCCGCCCCCATGGCCACCACATAAGTCACATCCGGCTTCGGAGAAGAGCCACAGATTTCGACCTGGGTCAAAACCTCATTTTTAAGACCGCAACGAGGCCCTCAACTCAGCTAACCGGCTTTATTCTCTCTAGGCCTTAGCTATCTCCATTGTGAGCTGGGGCTGTTGCCTGGACCATGTTGTGTCATTGGTGCTTGGGAGAATCACGTGACAGAGTGATTATTTATTTATTTATTTATTTTTAACGTTTATTTATTTTTGAGACAGACAGAGCATGAGCGGGGGAGGGGCAGAGACAGAGGGAGACACAGAATCGGAAACAGGCTCCAGGCTCTGAGCTGTCAGCACAGAGCCGGACGCGGGGCTCGAACTCACGGACCACAAGATCGTGACCTGAGCCGAAGTTGGACGCTTAACCGACTGGGCCACCCAGGCGCCCCTGTACTTTGTTTTTAGACCCTTGTTAACCAAAGGCAAAGGGGCCAGGGGACCTGGATGAGGGAGAAAGGAACTCGACCCACTTGCGTTTTCAGACTTCTGCAACCGCTGGGGGTGGTTGGGTTGCTCTGATCGCTGTTAAAGCTGAGAATGCTTAGGAGACCCTGAAGGAAAGAATACTGTCGTCAACCACACTCTATTTAAAAACTAGGGGCTCCGGGGGGCCTGCGTGGCTCCGTGGGTTAAGCGAACAACTTCAGCTCAGGTCGTGATCTCGAGGCTCGTGAGTTCCAGCCCTGCGTAGGGCTCCGTGCTGACAGCTCGCAGCCTGGAGCCTGCTTCGGATTCTGTGTCTCCCCCGCCCCCCTCTCTGCCCCTCCCCTACTCACGCTCTCTCTCTCACAAATAAATAAACATGAAAAATTAAAAAATAAATAACAAATACAAACTAGGGGCTCTGACACTGTGTCTGAGTGTCTTCTTCAGGTTGGTGTTATTGGTTATAGGCAGGCCAAGGCTATGCTGAATCCAAGTTAGTTAGCATAGAGTGCTATAATGATTTCAGGAGTAGATTCGGGTGATTCATCCCCATATAACACCCAGTGCTCATCCCAACAAGTGTCCTCCCTAATGTCCCTTACCCATTTAGCCCATCCCCCCCCCCCCACAACCCCTCCGGCAACCCTCAGTTTGCTCTCTGTATTTAAGAATCTCTTCTGTTTTGTCCCCCTCCTTGTTTTTATATTATTTTTGCTTCCCTTCCCTTATGTTCATCTGTTTTATATCTTACATTCCTCATATGAGTGAAGTCATATGTTATTTTTCTTTCTCTGACTGGCTAATTTCGCTTACCATAATAGCCTCTAGTTCTATCCACATAGCTGCAAATGGCAAGATTTCATTCTTTTTTATTGCCTATATATATATATATATATATATATACAATATCTTCTTTATCCATTCATCTGTCAATGGACATTTGGGCTCTTTCCATACTATTGGCTATTGTCGATAGCACTGTTATAAACATGGGGGTGCATGCGCTCCTTCGAAACAGCACACCTGTAGCCCTTGGATAAACACCTAGTAGTGCCATTGCTGGGTCGTAGGGTAGTTCTATTTTTAATTTTTGGAGGAACCTCCACACTGTTTTCCAGAATGGCTGCACCAGTTTGCATTCCCCCCCAGCAGTGCAAAAGAGACCCTCTTTCTCTGCATCCTCGCCAACATCTGGTGTTGCCTGAGTTGTTGGTGTTAGCCATTCTGACAGGTGTGAGGTGACATCTCATTGGGGTTTTGATTTGTATTTCCCTGATGATGAGCGATGTTGAGCATTTTTTTGCGTCTGTTAGCCATATGGATGTCTTCTTTGGAGAAGTGTCTATTCGTGTCTTTTGCCCATTTCTTCACTGGATTCTTTGTTTTTTGGGTGTTGAGTTTGATAAGTTCTTTATAGATTTTGGATACTAATCCTTTATCTGATATGTCATTTGCAAATATCTTCTCCCATTCCGTCGGTTGCCTTTTCGTTTTGCTGATTGTTTCCTTCGCCATGCAGAAGTTTTTTTCTTTTGATGAGGTCCCAATAGTGCATTTTTGCTTTTGTTTCCCTTGCCTCTGGAGACGTGTTGAGTAAGAAGTTGCTGCGGCCAAGATCGAAGAGGTTTTTGCCTGCTTTCTCCTCGAGGATTTTGATGGCTTCTTTTCTTACGTTCAGGTCTTTCATCCATTTTGAGTTTATTTTTGTGTCTGGTGTAAGAAAGTGGTCCAAGTTCATTCTTCTGCAGGTCGCTGTCCAGGTTTCCCAGCACCACTTGCTGAAGAGACTGTCTTTATTCCATTGGATATTCTTTCCTGCTTTGTCAAAGATTAGTTGGCCATACGTTTGCGGGTCCATTTCTGGGTTCTCTATTCTGTTCCAGTGATCTGAGACTCTGTTTTTGTGCCGGGTGATTTCCTTTTCTTCTTTCCTTTTTTTAAAAATTTGTGATCCTGGGTAGGATCACAAATTAACTTTTTTAATCGAAGTATAGTTGACATACAAAGTTATATTAGTTTCAGGTGTACAACATAGTGATTTGACAATTCACCATCTGTCACCATACAGCATTATTACCCTATTATTGACTATGTTCCCTATGCTATACTTTTCATCCCCATGATTTATTTATTTTACAACTGGAAGTTTGTACCTCTTAATCCCCTTCACTATTTTGCCCATCCCCCACCATCATTCCCTCGGGCAACTACCGGTTTGTTCTCTGTATTATGAGTATTTCTGTTTTGTCTGTTCGTTCATGTGTTTTATTTTTTAGTTTCTATAGGTGATTCTCAAGTTACTATTTCATGATCATGCACTGGGTTCTTCTTTGCTTACATCTGTTTCTCTTTGAGTTCAAGTCACTGTGTGGCCTAATGGAGAGAGCACTGGACTGGGAGGCAAAAAAGTTTTTGCTTTATTTTGCCTTATTCAGGTCACTTAACTTCTCTGAACCTGACTTTCCTCTCTCCCAAATGGGGTTCTTAGGCTGCGTATTTTCTAACATTCTTTCTAGCTCTACTATTCTCTGATTTTATGACTTTGAGGAGGAAAGGGTAGCCGAAAGGAGCCAGAACTGGGAAGAAGCTCACATAGGGGGCAGCGCACCATTGAATGTCTGTGTCACTTAGAAATCCTGCTCACAAGACGTGATTGCAATCCAGCGGCATCCAACCCACACTTATTGGTCTTTAGTCTTTTTTTAATGCTTATTTTTCAGAGAGAGACAGAGCGCAAGTTGGGGAGGGGCAGAGAGAGAAGGAGACCCAGAATCCGAAGCAGGCTCCAGGCTCCGAGCTGTCACCACAGAGACCCACGCGGGTCTAGAACTCATGAACTGTGAGATCATGCCCCGAGCCCAAGTTGGGCAGTGGTGGGGTGGGGGCGGGGGGGAGTCAGGTGGTTCGTCTCCTTTCCACACATCTCCTGCAGGAAGCTTTCCTTGACGACAGTAAATCATGTTGCTTTCTCTCTTCCAAAGTTTCTTTCATGCCAATGGCCCATAGTGTGTGACTCAGAATCGATTGTATTGGCATGGGAACAATGATATATCTCATCTAACATATTAAAGGGGGGTCAAAAGGTACAAACTTCCAGTTATAAAATAAACAAGTTATGGCGATGTAATGTATCGCACGGTGCTTATAGTTAATAATACTATCTCGCGTATTTGGACGTTGCTGAGAGTAAATCTGAAAAGTTCTCATCACTAGAAAAAAATGTATACCCTGTATGATGATAGATGTTAACTAGATTTACTGTGGTGATCATTTCACAATACATACAAATATCAAATCATTATATTGTACACCTGAAACTAAGATAACGTTATTTCTCGATTTCACCTCCATAACAAATATTTGATGTAATACTGACTTCTTCTACATGCCGTCCCATTTGACCAAGTCTTATCTTTCAAAATATACCTAGAATATCCCACTGGTAGAGAGTGTGTGTGGAGGGACGGGGGGTAGCGGTGGGGGGGGGGTGGGAGAGTGTTTTCCTTGTCTCTACAGGTGCTACAGAATAGACTGCTTAAAAGACTTTCCGTTAATTCTTATCAATTGACGGAATACTAATTGTTGTCCAACAATTATTTCATGAAGGTCTGGTAGAGTGAATGGAGGGACCGCCAAGGAAATATTCTGGAGTTTGGTAATTTGGGACCCGCCTTTCATGGCAAAGGAAAGAGTTACCTCCTTACTTTTGCTCTTTTCTGACCGCCACTGGCAGGGGTGCATCTTCGGTCCCCTTTTCCAAGGAGTAACCAGAGAAACAAACCTGGCTTCACTCTTGAGGAAGCCTGGAATATGAAGGTTCGTGCTGGAATTGTGAATGGCTTTTACCGACAGCTGACCCAGCACCTACCTATCCAGGGACCGGCCTCTGCCCGCTCAAGACCCTGCCCTACAACCGCATCCACATTTCGCTTTGCAAGGACCCTGACAGTTGCTCCCTTCTTTCGTTTATCTAGGAATGGATTGGGCCTTGGGTCACTGCTCACCTCTTTGTTCATGTGTTTCTTGTGTTCCTCAAAATTAAACAACAACAGCAAAAATCTGATCAAACAAGCTCGGTTAACATGATGTCTTTTACCTTTTTTTTTTTTTTTTTGGCATATGGAAACATTTTCAGAAGGACACGTTACAAAATCAGAACTCTAACCCAAGGCTGCCTTTCACCTGGACGGCTCAGTTCTGAACAAGAGGGTAGAAGAAAAATCCAGGAAGGAGTTTGGAAAATTTTTATCTGGCATCATTTTAATGGAACTGGAGGGGCAGAGGAGGCAATCGTGAGAACATAACAGCCAACTGAATTTGCAGATGGTCCTAAAAAAGAAGTGCTTTCAAATGCCAATGCATACTCACTCTTCCGAAGTAAAATCTGATGGTTGTGTCTGGTTTGTTTGTTTTTAAATCAACAGTGCATCAATCAGATAAGGAGAATTTGCACAGTGGGCTCATCCCCTTTGGCCACGCCACTCTTCTGTGCCCTGCTGTCTTAGGAAACTGACCTGTAGAGACCGTATGGCCTCCCTTGCACTCTGGTTCCCCGTGGGTTTGTCCGATGGGAAGTACCAGCAGGAAACTGGAAGTATGACTTCAGTTAGCTACCCTCCCCCCCAACTCTTCGCCTGCAGGCTTGTGGAAGCTGGCTGTATCCCCCTCCTGAAGGTCACAGCCCTCCCCACATAGCTCTCTCCGTGGCCAGGTTCTGAGACGCACATCTTTGTCCCACACTCTCAGGACTAGGGGTGCCACTAACATTTCACTGTAACCTGCCCCCCCTGAGGTCCTACCCACGTGTGAGCTCCCTACGCCCTGACCTCGTCTGGGTAAAAAGTCCCTTTATTAAAATCTCCTTAAATTACCCAGTGTGAGTATTTCACCAAGTCCTGACCAATGTACGCTGGGAAATGAGAATGAGAATAATGATGACAGTGTATAAAACACCATCCCTCCCTTCAGGAAGCTTATAGTCTCATGTCGTGAAGTTACCATTGTGGGAATATACATTAGCACACACAACATCCACTGATTCCGGAGACAGATGCTACAGAGTAGTGAGGGTTTTTTTTTTTTTTTCTCCTTTTCTTTTTTATTATTTAACAGCTTTATCGAGGTATTAGTGAGATGCAAATAAAACGCTCATATTCAAAGTGTATAGCTTAGGGGCGCCTGGGTGGCTCAGTGGGTTAAGCGTCCGACTTCGGCTCAGGTCATGATCTCACGGTCCGTGAGTTCGAGCCCCGCGTGGGCTCTGTGCTGACAGCCTGGAGCCTGTTTCGGATTCTGTGTCTCCCCCTCTCTCTGACCCTCCCCTGTTCATGCTCTGTCTCTCTCTGTCTCAAAAATAAATAAACGTTAAAAAACATTAAAAAAAAATAAAGTGTATAGCTTAACAGGTTCTGACGTACGATAATATACCCATGACACCATCAATAATAGCATCTAACCTCATCAAAATAAGAAACATATCTATCATCCCCCCCAACCATTTCTCCATGTCCTTTTGCAATCTCGCCTTCCGGCCAAACCCTCCCCTCACAAACACCTATCCCCACGTACCTATATTTTGTTACTATAGATTCATCTTCGCCTTCTAGAATTTTGCATAACCAGAATCAGAAATGACCACGTGCTCATTCTTTTTCCGTTTATTTTCAAGAGTTTTACTTCTGTTTCTTTTCTTTTCCGGGGTTCTTTTCCGTTTGTAATCACTTAGCATCATTATTCCGAAATTCATTCATGTTGCAGTGTGCCTCAATAATTCATGACTCGGTTTCTGAGTCACACTCCATTGTATGCACATATCACAGTTTATTTATCCCTTTACCTGTTGATAAGCCATCAGAGCTGTAGCCAATTCTTGACTATGACAAATAAAGCTGCTATACGCATTTTGGTACCAGTCTTTGTAGGGACACATGCTTTCATTTTGCTTGGGTAAATACCTAAAGGTTAACAGCTCCATCACATGGCAGGTGGCTGTTGAACTTTTTCAGAAACTGCCGCATTCTTCCGAAGTGGTTTTATATTTCCACAACAGCGCATGGGAGTTTCGGTTTCTCCGCTTCCTCGCCAAACACATGCTGTGGTGAGTCTTTTTAAGGTGATTCATTTGAATAGATGTATAGCGGTAGCTCATTGCCATTCTGATTTGTGTTGCCCTAACGACGAATACTGTTGAGCATCTTTTTGCGTGCTCATTTGCTATCTGCATATCTTCCTGAAGTGCCTGTTCAAATCTTCTGCCTAATTTTTTATTTTTTTATTTTTTTTTTTAAATTTTTTTTTCAACGTTTTTTATTTAGTTTTTGGGACAGAGAGAGACAGAGCATGAACGGGGGAGGGGCAGAGAGAGAGGGAGACACAGAATCGGAAACAGGCTCCAGGCTCCGAGCCATCAGCCCAGAGCCCGACGCGGGGCTCGAACTCACGGACCGCGAGATCGTGACCTGGCTGAAGTCGGACGCTTAACCGACTGCGCCACCCAGGCGCCCCTGCCTAATTTTTTTTTTAATTGAGTCTTTTTGAAAACCACCGAGCATCCGGGCGCCTGGGTGGCTCAGTCCATTGCGCGCCCGACTTTGGCCCGGGTCATGATCTTGCGATTCACAAGTTCGAGCCCCCTGTCGGGCTCTGTGCTGACAGCTCACAGCCTGGAACCTGCTTCACATTCTGTGTCTCCCACTCTCTCTGCCCCTCCTCATTCTCTCTCTCTCTCTGTCTCTCAAAAATAAATAAAAACATTAAAATAAATAAATAAATACTATTGAGCAATGAGAGCTCTTTTTTTTAAATTTCTAGGTTATTTTTATTTTATTTTAATTTGAATTCCAGCATGGTTAACAGCTAGTGTTAAATTAATTTCAGGTGTACAATATAGTGATTCAACAATTCTACGTATTACTCAATGCTCATCAAGATAAATGTATTCCATTCCTTTCACTTATTTCACCCATTTTCCCACCCACTTCCCCTCTGTTTGTTCTGTATGGTTGGGTCTGTTTGATGGTTTGTCTCTTTTTTCCTTTGTTTATTTGTTTGGTTTCTTAACTTCCACATATGAGGGAAATCATATGGTATTTGTCTTTATGCCTTATTTTGCCTAGCTTTATACTCTCTAGATCCATCCATGTTGTTGTAAATGGCAAGATTTCATTCTTTTTTGTGGCTGAAAAATATTCCATTGTCAGTACCACATCTTTATCCATTCATATATCGACTGCGTCCATAATTTGACTATCGTAAATCATACTGCGATAATCATCAGCATGCATATATCTTTTTCAATTAGTGTTTTCATATTCTTTGGGTAAATACCCAGTAGTGTGATTTACTGGCTTAAGTTTTTGAAGAAACTCCATACTGTCTTCCACAGTGACTATTGCGACAAATGGCGCTGGGAAAACTGGACAGCTACATGCAAAACAGTGAAACTGGGCTACTTTTTTACACCATAGACAAAAAGAAACTCAAGATGGATTAAGTTCCTAAAGTGTGAGACCTGAAACTATAAAGAACTTCCCAAACTCAACACTTGAAAAACAAACAATCCAGTGAAGAAATGGGCAGAAGACATGAATAGACACTTTTCCAAAGAAGACATCCAGATGGCCAACAGACACATGAAAAGATGCTCAGCATCACTCATCATCAGGGAAATACAAGTCAAAATCACGTTGAGATACCACCTCACACTGGTCAGAGGGGCTAAAATTAACAACTCAAGAAACAACAGATGCTGCCAAGGATGTGGAGAAACGGGAACCCTCTTGC